>NW_022589710.1:11761938-12103880 GCF_004348235.1 Phoca vitulina | reverse complement strand
GGTAGCTCTATTTTCAACTTTTTGAGGAACCTCCATACTGTTTTCCAGAGTGGCTGCACCAGCTTGCATTCCCACCAACAGTGTAGGAGGGTTTCCCTTTCTCCGCATCCCCGCCAACATCTGTCATTTCCTGACTTGTTAATTTTAGCCATTCTGACTGGTGTGAGGTGGTATCTCATTGAAACTACTGACTTTTAAATGGACTTTGAGAACACATCTGTTCACAGCTTGGGAGCTTGTCTGTCTATATATTAGAATCTTCAGCTTTACTCTGCTCAGCCTCCCATATAAAATCATGAGCATTTCAATGACTGTCTCCCTCAGGGTTAATTTGGTGTTATCCCAAGCTCTTATATTTCATGTACTGTGAAAATATTGTTTCAAGAAATGGTCTGCTCATCAAAACCGTGTATCTCAATTGTGTTAAGTATATAATGACTTGCCATGTTAGCAAGATAAATCCAGGGTTAATTTAATGTGAGTATCTGAGATTTATTTTATTTTTTCTGGCTCTGTGAATTGAAACATTTCTTCCACTTAATTTTTTTCTGTGTTTAGTTAGAAGCATTATTCCAACAAGCAGATCGACAGATCAAATACCAGTTTCCAAAATTTTGAATTGTTTAAATTGAGCAAGAGCTCCATCCTCATGAGCCTTCTGAAAATTGTTTATATTGCTCTTAAATGTTACTGAATTCTGCTGCTATGAACCAGGTAACCTAGGGTTTGTCTTAGGGTTCAAAATTAATTTCAAACAATTCTGCTAGCCATAGCCTGTGAGATTGTGGGGAGAAAATCAAAGAAAGCTAACAACAACAACAACAACAAAAACACACAGTCACACAAAACACACAAAAAACCACACATGCGATTTTTTTTTACAAACACAAGTTTGCAAATTGAGGTCTGATTCATAAATTAGTCTCATTAAATTACTATTGTTAATCTAAAAACCATCTCCCTGTGACACATGAGTATATCTAGGAACATATTCTAAGTTGATTGTTGTCAGGAACTCAGACTAGTATCACATGTCAATTTGTATTACTTTCCTTACAGATCATGAATGGCTTTACTTGAAATATCTTAATTTGTGCATCAGGTTCTCTAAATGGAAAAATTCCCTGAATATTTGTGCAAAATGAAGGCAAAGAACACTATAAATTGAAAGGCAATAAAAGGAGTTTATTTCCAAGCCACAGCTTGGAATCATCTCTGTTTTGAATGTTGCTGGCAAAGAATGCATTCTTGATTAGGCTTTGTTGATAGGCAAAATGTAGAGCACATTTCCAGTTCCCTAAGTCTCTGAGACTCTAGAAATCCAATTCTGAGCTACATAAAATAGCTCAGCACAATTCTCCCCTCCCCCTGCCCAAAAAAGCAGTACTCAACAAGGATAGAGCTGATAGCACGTAAGAGAACTAATGATTTCTAGAGTGATCTGAATATATATACAAACTTTTTAAAAAAACAGATGTTTAAAAAAACATCATGGAGGAGAACAAGATTAAATGGTCTTTGTTTTTCTTTTTTTTTTTTTTAATTTAAATTTTACTTGGTTAACATACAGTGCAATATTGGTTTCAGGAGTAGAATTCAGTGATTCATCACTTACCTACAACACCCAGTGCTCATCACAGTAAGTGCCCTCCTTAATACCCATCACCCATCTAGCCCATCCCCCACCCACCTCCCTCCATCAACCCTCAGTTTATTCTCTATTGTTAAGAATCTCTTATGACTTGCTTCCTTCTCTCCTTTTTTTTCTTTCCCCCTTCCCATATGTCCATCTGTTTTCCTTCTTAAACTCCACATATGAGTGAAATCATATGGTATTTGTCTTTCTCTGACTGATTTCACTGAGCATAATACACTCTAGCTCCATCCACGTGGTTGCAAATGGCAAAAGGTCTTAATAAGGAGTCCGCCTCTGCCAATGACAAAGGAGAAAGAGGAAAAATGTGGAAGGACCGAGAGGCCAATGTTTGGAGAGGGGAGCTAGGAAGTATTCATGATTGAATTATATCACGTGCTATCAGAATTGCTTCTAGAGCAGCTGTGCCAGAAGTTGCTACCCCTAAAATCTGCAGATATCTTATAAAAGTAAGAATGAGAATGACTGGAATTAGTTCCCGGTTCCACCACTGGCCAATTGTATGATCGTTGAAATATCATTAAATATTCTTCATTTGTTTCCCCAGCTATATATTAACGGCAATTACCACATGCCCTCTACTTGTCCTATTGAAATCCCATGAACTAAAATCCCTTGAAAGCCATATGTCACTTAAATGATACAGCTTCATGGTTATCATTTTTGTCATCCCCATTCCTGAAGCCCAACTTAGGAGTGAACCTTCACAGGCACTGAGGCCTTGCCCTTTCTTCAAGTGCTGCTTCCTTGGCATCTTGTTAGTTCTGCTTCTTCCATTGAGGGCAGGCTCAGAACCTCCCACAGAACCACAGAGAATGTCATCAGTTTCCTTATTGTTATTGTTGTCATTGACCCTGACCGACAGGTCCCATTCTTGGCAGCCTCCTCCTCTAGGGCTCCACATCTCACAGGGCTACAACATTTCTGTCATCAGATTACCTCCAGATACACGGTCCCCCGGCAAACATTAAGTCTAATGAAAACATTACCAAAAGGTATTAAAAGGTGAGCCTGCATGTTTTACATTTCCCCTAGAGCCTTACTCTTGGTGATTTACATAACGGCTTCAGAATATTCAAAATGCATTTATAAATGTCACCATTTGCAGAGATTATTTGTATATTGCTCTTAATTAACTTCAACTTCAAAATCTAGTTGGCTAGGATCAGGGGGTTTTGTGCATCCTATCTCCTGTCTCACTCGGCACTGGTTTAATTATGTTCCCAGCTTGCTTTCACCTAGATCAAAAGCGGGAGAGAGGACTTGAGAAGGATTATCATAATAAATAAAATAGGTTTGCTCGTTCTTTGGTTCCCCATTCTGTGTGTTTTTTCAGTTTGTACTGTAGATATAATGAATGCGCAACATGTCTATTCTACATATGATAATGTATCCAGGGTACTGCAGACACTTAAATATTAAAACAACAACTGTGTTATTTAAAAACTGAACCTAGTTTCTAGCGCAACATTTTGTCTCAAGAGAATGCAGAACAAATAACTCATAGTATGTTTTTAATGGTCTACACTCTTTCAGAAACCATAGCAAGAGAAAAAGGTCATCCTAACCATTTACTCATAAAATTAGAGTCGCACTAATTTTAAGATTGATGAAAATCACGAGATAGTTTCATCTATAATCAGAATAAGCGAAGAGAAACGCAAGAGATGTCAGATTCGTGGAAAAAAAAACTAGCTAGAGAAAACCTCGTGCATATCATTTGATTTTTTGATGCTCACTTGAAAATTTTTCAAATAGTGCTACAAGTATACAGCAAAAACAAGCTAAAGTGCACCTTTCTTTTTCACAACCCTTCAACCAAGTCCCACTCCCCTGTCATGGTGGCCCTACTCAGAACTTAGTATGCAGATGTTTTCAAAACAGTTTAATGCCATACATACACAACTATGTATATACAATGTTCATAAAATATAATTATACAAATAATATATATATGGATGTACACATTCATGCATTTACTTAATGATTGTCCTTTTGATGATCATAAAGGTTGTTGAATATCTTAACAAATACACCTTTGGGCATATGTTTAAATATTTTTAGAATACATATTCCTAGGAGTGTAATTGCTAGTTCAAAGGATACATTTTAATTTTGGTATTTACAGCCAAATTTGCCTTCCAAATAATGACTAAGGCAATTAAACTCTTACTAACTGTATGGAAGTGAACATTTTCCTCCATTTAACCACAGTGGACACTGTGTCACCATTCCTGTTTTCCAGTACAATTAGGAAGTTATTCTTTATTCTATAATTTCAGTGGAAACTTGGAAAAGAGCAGAGATAAAGTATATGCTCAGTCTTCCATCTTTTACTACAGGTACCACTAAGTGAAGTATCTAAAACCAGGAGCAAAATATATAAATCTTTTCTCTGAGCAAAATTTGGTTAAATACACACATGGTTATCTCTAAAATATCCAAAAGGGGGTGGAGTGACAATCTGGAATTCTTATAAAATACAAAAGGGCCATTAGGTGGCAAATACCAGAAAGCCGCAGTTGCTTCTGAAATTTTATGTAGTTCAAACCACAAGCTCTAGAGACATAGAGAAGTTTTTAAGATTGGAGATACTTTGGTATTTAAGAGCACCACTCTCCCCCCTCCAAAAATAACCTGCCATAAGAGGTTGTGGAGATAAAATATAGAATAATGACATTTATTTTGAGGTCTGGTTATGAATAAAAATCCAAACAACTTTATTACTATAACAATTCAACACAATCATGCCTTATGGCACTAACCATGAACAATTTGTCCAGCCTTTGTCTGAGTGGAGACAACGTAGTAAGAAAGACACATAACCAACTTCTACAGGAGCTATTTATAAAGCAAAAAGAATTAAAACAAGTGTCCATTTGCACATTGTGCTCAGTAGAACAGAATGGAGAGACTGAAAATATACCAACTATGCTGTTTAAACATGAATACATTATAAAAGAGCATGTTATAAATAGGTGAGAATTATGGAACAAATGGTTTTGGGTGATTAAATCAAAATTCCATAAAAATATGATTTTTACTTTACGCCATTTAAGAAAATAAACTCCAGATAGATTAGAGAGATAAGTATAGAAAAGATAATACTTTGAAAAATTAGCAGATAGAGAATAGAATGATTGTCAGATCGACGGAGAACGTGAACTTTCCTATCCTTGAAATGTAGAGGTCACAAAGGTAAAGCTGACATTCAAATAGGAAAAACTATCCATAAGTGATAGTAGCATTGCTATTTTTAAGAAGAACATCAAGGCCAAGGCTATAAACAACAACTCACAGAAAGAGTAAATACACACAAAGGAGCAAAGGTCATCCTGCTGGTATTCATAACAAACATGAGGCACTGACCCCGCTTACATTGGCATATGTTTTAAAATGTGGCTAAAATTGTTGTATAACCCTTTTGGAAAGCAAAGTGACCCTACCGATAAAGAGCCAGTAAATTGTACATACATTTTAATAATAAATACTCTAGAAATTTATCCTAGGAAATAAAATAAAACCACTATTTACTGTGCTCGGTACCTTTCATATATTATCTTATTTAATTCAACAAGAGAATAAACCTCATAAGCACAAATATATTCTTTGTAATGCTTCCTGCAAAAGGACAAACATTCTAAATGCCAACCATGGGAGAAAACATTAAAAGTATGGTCCACTGGCATAGAATGCATCCATTTAAGAACAACAACAACAAAAACCATTTTGAAGCCTAAATAGATGTGAGTAGTGATACCATAAAAGTTATTTATTTGAGGGAGTTCCAGCTTTCTCCCCTCTCTCTCTCATAACTTGTACACATTCTCGTATCTGTGTACCTTGTACAAATGTTTCCTTGGACAAATTCACCCTAGAATCAGAGTTAAGGTCATGGCGGGGGAGGGAGGGTGGTACAGGAAGAGAATCATCCTCCCAGGACACACATTTTGCTGTGGGAGAGAGGGGTCACTGTTGGAGGGTTCCAGCTGGAAGGCGGCAAGAGACTATTGAGGGACCAAGGAGATAAGAGCAAGATGAGAGAAAGCAAGTTCTACTGAGGGTGCAAGAATGAGAAGCTCCCTGGAGTTTCTAAGTGTTGAAAACAGGAGGAAACACTAGACTTCAGCAAGACTTGCTGACATCTAAGGACATCTGCTCTGTTTAATGTAAATCAAGTTTGAAATTCCTTTCTGGGCTCCCCTTTTAAAGATTTTATTTTATTTTATTTTAGAACACACATGAGAGTGGGGGGAGCAGAGGGAGAGAGAGAATCTGAAGCAGACTCTGTGCTGACCGTGGAGCCTGATGCAGGGCTCAATCTCATGACCCTGAGATCATGACCTGAGCCGAAATCAACAGTCAGACACTTCACGGACTGAACCACCCAGGTGCCCCTGGGTTCCCCTTTAAAAAAAAAGACCTAGCTTAGGCTACACGAGTTTATGGTCGGTTATTCGTTGTTACAGAAAATGTTTATGGTATCACTGCCCCTCGCTTACTGGAAGGAACAGGAAATGGCCCAGTAGGAGTTGCTTGGGAGGAACATTACACTGGTGTGGGGAGCTTATGGGGCATCCCAAATGCCCACATTCTGAGATCTGAGACCTCAAATTCTGAGTTCATTGATCAGACCCCCATGGCAGCTACCAAAGCTTGGGAACCAAGAACAGATCCGATTGCTTTTCAGTCTGGAGGAGCTAGTGACAAGCAGTGGCAAGCATGTGGTAGTCAACACAGAGAACAAAAACAAGCAAAGAGGCTTCCAGACAACGAGCACCCACTGAGGTCTTCCATTAGCAAGCCCCAATCCACTCCTCTGATGTGAAGAAGACTATTAATGATGGAGCATGAAAATGTTAAATTTTAATTGTAAAAAAGCCAAAAGGGGGGATTTGTGTGATTTGTGGGGCAACTTGCTGGCTCAGTCAGAATAGCAGGTGACTCCTGGTCCTGGGGTTGTGAGTTCAAGCCCCACGTTGGGTGTAGAGATTACTAAAAATAAATAAACTTTAGAGTGTGTGATTTGGCCCTTCTGATATTTTTCATAAATATAAAAGTCATCTAAAAAACTCTTTTTAAAATGCTTTTCACTCCTTTTGATGGCTGCATAATATTCCATTGTAGATATATACCACATCTTCTTTATCCATTCATCTGTCGATGGACATCTTGGCTCTCTCCATAGTTCGGCTATTGTGGACATTGCTGCTATAAACATCGGGGTGCACGTACCCCTTTGGGGAAGAAAAATGCTTTTCACAGTAAAAAAAGTAAAAGTGCTGTGAGTGACCACACATTTCAGTATGCAAACACTCAGTGACTTTTATTATGTTTCAGTGAAATGCAGTAGAAAAGTGGCACTGGGCAAGGCATTGCCTTCAGCAAGGGAAGATAATATATAAAAGTTAATCTTCTGGGGCCCCTGGGTGGCTCAGTCAGTTAAGCGTCTGCCTTCGGCTCAGGTCATGATCCCAGGGTCCTGGGATTGAGTCCCACATTGGGCTCCCTGCTCAGAGGGGAGCCTGCTTCTCCCTCTCCTTCTGCCCCTCCCCCTTGCTTGTGGTCTCTCACTCTCTCTCAAATAAATAAATAAAATCTTTAAAAATAAATAAATAAAATAAAAGTTAATCTTTCTACATAATAGCTTTCCACAGAGACATGGAACCTTAAGATGAACATTTTTTGCCTCCTATGAAACTAGTTGTTCCTATAATACCATATTTCAGACTACCTGGGCCATTGGACAGTGAGCAGATGAAGTGCAGTGATCCGTCTAATCCATTGACAAATTTTCATTGACCATCTCAGATGTATAGGCCTTGAGCGAAGCTCTGCAATAATTTTTCCATTAATTAAAATCACTGTAAAAAAATCACTGTAGATAAATGGGTTTTTATTTTTTACTTTTATTTTTTCAAGGGTTTTTAAATTTTAAGATACTATACTACTAGAGCTGATTGCAATTCAGTTGCAAATAATGTTTGCCTAGCTGGGGTAGGAGTACAACACTCTACCGGGAGGCCACCAGTATCCTTTGTCATGTGAAATGAGTCTGCGCTAGGAGAGTTGTGATCACAGTTGTAATTTAATACAATTTTGATCATCTTAAACCTCTTTACCATCAACTTCTAAAACATAAATGGTACTTTTTTCTTATTATATAATTAGAAAGCAACCACTCATTAATTATTTGTGAATTACCTTAACATTTTAAGTGGTGAAATAATCAGTGGAGGTCATTAAATGATGTCATAACTATGCTGGAGCCTTTACCATACTGTGCAGTGGTAGAACTTATACATCAAGTCTTAGCTGAACATCAGTCCAGGGCACAATTACCTGTTAATGCTCTCAACAAATGCTTTCTGGGATCTTTTACTCAACTCCACTTGTCAAAAATAGATGGCAAAACACCCCAATCAAGGAAGTTTAAAAGCATTTATCTTAACAAGCAAAAAAAAATGGTTGTGTGTGTGTGTGTGTGTACACATATATTCATAATTTTTACATAGCTTTCCGTTTAGCATCTTAGACCAAATAAAATAATGTATGTTATTTTATACATTATTGCAAAGCATAGTGTAATATCTTTTTCAGTGTAGGCTTTAGGGTCATAATTAAGATTCTTGAAAATTAACTAAAAATCAGTACATAAGAATCAGATATACCTAATAGGTATTATCGAGACAAAACATTTCCTAAGCCAGAAATAGGAAGAATTCAAACCTGGCTTTAAGCTAATCGAAGGTATAATATCCTTAAAGAAAGAACTTGTTGGTTAGGATGGAACATAGGAAAATGAAACTTTGGGTGCCTTTTGAAGTAGCTCTACAGGGAGAGTGCTCCCCTTCCCTTTTATTTTTCTTACTGCAGATTAATAAAATACTGTATCTATACAACTGTCAAAAGTTTGGTTAATAGGACTCTACTGCTGAAAAACTGAACCGCTCTTAGTGTACAAAGTCCTATAAATAAATCAGCCTGTACACATGTGCATGCAAATTTAGTTTCTTGTAGAAGACTGATTTAAAATTTTTCGAAAGGTCTACCATGCTAGATAGGTCTTCAGCAACTTTTTTTTTTTTTAAAGATTTTATTTATTTATTTGACAGAGACAGAAACAGCGAGAGCAGGAACACAAGCAGGGAGAGTGAGAGAGGGAGAAGCAGGCTTCCCGCTGAGCAGGGAGCCCAATGTGGGACTCGATCCCAGGACCCTGGGATCATGACCTGAGCCGAAGGCAGCCGCTTAACGACTGAGCCACCCAGGCGCCCTTCAGCAACTTTTTAAGAACCAAGTTTGCCCTGTGTAGAGACAGGTTCCAAGTAAATCTCATTTTCTTTATCTATGTTTTATACCTGTTTGTTGTGTTGAAATTTTAGTTTAGTTTTGTCTTCTATAACCTGTAATGGAAATTTTAAAAACAGAAAATTTATCTTTCTTTCAAAGAAGGTTTCGAAGAACACAAACCACTTCTTCGGGATAGAGACAGCAAAGTGTTAGAAAGAAGGAAACTGGGAAAAAATGCAAAAGAGAGAATTTTCTGAGTCTCTTGAGGCAGGTCTCTTTACAACGACTTGAAGAGAATATTAGAAGTAACCATATGAGCACAAACACTTATATCAAAATGCAATAATAATAATAATTTTTAAACTTACTTCTAGACTTCTATTATTGCAAATAATTAAGGACGGACTATAGTCAGAATAGCAGTAATATTCAAAATGGGTCTCAACAAAAGCCAGGATAAGACCAGATATCTGAGTCCAAGACACACCAAACAATTACATACTGACACAAACTGCCAAAGGTGATGTGGCAGGACTGCGTATTTGAGAAAACATGCAGAGATCAGTTGTTGTATGACAGAAGAATTCATAACATTTAGCAAATCAAACATGTGATCTGTATAAGATCAGCAGAGTTTTTAGGACATACTTTTAGCCTAAATAATTTTTGGAAAACTAAAAAGAAAAGAGAGTAGGGGTTGGGGGGGGGGGACACGAGGTGGGGAGCATAGGGGAGACACAGAGGATTTTGATTCTGGGGAGAATGGTGAAAGGACATCCATTCAATTCTATTTATAGTTATTCCTTACATGATGAAAATGTGCAGTAAAAAAACCTTGTAAAGGAGAACATTAAGAATGACAAAATAGAGATTGAAATCAATAATGTAAACCATAGAGAAAGAAAAACAAAAAGCGACAGTTAAGGGTAGAAAGAATAAAAAGAATAAAGGCTTAGAGTAGTTTAAACTTAGACAATATTTGAAATATCAAGAATAGGAAATAAGGGGCACTTGGGTGGCTCAGTCATTAAACGTCTGCCTTTGGCTCAGGTCATGATCCCAGGTCCTGGGATCGAGCCCCGCATCGGGCTCCCTGCTCGGCGGGAAGCCTGCTTCTCCCTCTCCCACTCCCCCTGCTTGTGTTCCTGCTCTCTCTGTCTCTCTCTGTCAAGTAAATAAAATCTTTAAAAAAAAAAAAAAAGAATAGGAAATAAGAAACTCAGAAATATAAAAAGGTAAGAATAGGACTCTATTAATATATTAAAAAGTAACATATTTCTAAATGTAAGAGAAAAAAGAATTAAAGGTGAAAATTTTTAAAAGTGAAGATAGATATGAAGAATTTTATTTTTTTTAAGATTTTATTTATTTATTTGAGAGAGAGAGACAGAGCACAAGCTGGGGGAAGGGCAGAGGGAGAAGCAGAGTCCTTGCTGACTGAGTGCAGAGCCCGATGTGGGGCTCAATCCCAGGACCCTGGGATCATGACCCGAGCTGAAGACAGATGCTTAACTGACTGAGCCACCCAGGCGCCTCCGAAGAATTTTAGAAGATAAAATCATGATGCCTTACAAATTGCAAATAAAAAATAAAAAATGGATTGAATATATCCAAACATAAAGTATTCTAAAAACCAGTTTTTTTAAGTAAGTTAAGGCCAATATTTTTAAACTCTTTGCTAGAGTTCTTCCAACACACATCAGAATACAGAAAACCGCAAGGTTAACGCTCATGACCCCACCTGTTCCTACAACCAGCAACCTCTAGGCGACCTATTTCCTCTCTACTTCCCAGTTCCCCTTCCCTCCCTCACCCCTCCTCCTCCCTCCCCCAGCTCCCCCACCAGGGATTCCTTGGTGAAGTGCTCCTTCCCACACCCTTTTGCCCTGGGTGGTGTGCTCATCCAAAGATAGTTACGCCCAATTCCCTAAACGTTCACTCCCTTTTGAGTATTACAACACTCTAGTTCCAGTTCTCTAGACTCCTATTCCTCATAAAACTCCATTCTCGTCTCCACGTTAAGACCTTCCTTCCACCAGACACCTTTTTCGGTCCCTCTCCCTTCTTCCCTAGTGCTGGCTAGACTTGGTTCTGGAAGCCGGGTCTGGGAGAAGCTGTGCACCACGCCCTCGTAGCCAGTTCTTCCAGTTGCTTACCTTGCTGTGTTGGGCAAGGAGAAAAGAGGAAAGGAACCCCTTTCCCTTTGGTGTGGGTCGTCACTGTTCTCACTGTTACTGAACCTCACCGGATCACAGTTCTACCTCTGTGGCTGGATTCAAATGTCAGCTCTCTTGTGGGGCGTGCTTGTGGATCTCTGGAGGCCTTTGCACAATGCCGTGATGTGGGACATCTGTCTGAAGCCTGACTTGGCCATCCCTTATCAGGCCCTGCCTTGCCTCAGCAGTCCACCCATGGCCTTTGGCCTCGAGGGTTCCCTTGCTCAGCTAAGAGTCCTCAGGAGTGGTTGGGGAGCAGCAAGCCAGCTTAAGTCCTGCAGCCCTCTGCGATGTCCACTTGATCCAAGCGATACTCTCAGATCCTTTTGTTGCACCACATGGGAGAAATGCAGGTCACCCCACCCACCCACCCACCCAACCCAACCCTTGGCACTTTTTGCAGCTGTGTCATCCTTTTTCCTTCTCACTTATGCCTGGTGCCTTGGCAACATTCCAACAAAACAGATCACTACTCCCCAACTCAGCGAGGCAGGGAACCATTCCAGAACGGCTGGTTCTATTGGGGTGGGGGCCAAGTGCAATGACCCCTGACCATCACCCCTGGGGACAGAGGAGGAAAAGGGAAAGGGGTGTTGTTACTCTTCCAGCAGCACATGCTCCCCTCCTCCACACAGGCCTCCTGGGAGGGGCTCAGCTGTGCTCTTTGTTTTCTTCTTTATGATTTTAGATATATGTTCAAAGTTTTTAAAAATGAGCTATCATAACTAGATTTTTAAAATTAAATCTACCTATCCTTCAAAACTAATTGAAACATAACCCCTTTCATAAAGCTTTCTTGATCACTCATGTAATCAAATGGAAACCTCTCTTTCCTCTGATCTCTTAATTGTTCTTTTGTTCATTCTTAAGGCATTTATCACAGATTATCTTATATTATGGTTATTTTTTTACATGTTTTATATCACTTATTATATAAGAAGCATTTTGCAGATAATATCTATGCATCCCCTACAGTGCATCCCCTAGCACAGTGACACGCACAAATAAATCCCTCAATAAATACTTATTAATAATGAAGAGTATTTTCTGTATATAGAAAGAAGTACTGAATAGTTGTCAAGTTTTATTATATCATCAGATCTCTAATATTTATTTCCAACAGCATGTAAGTACAGTCAGTCTCTAGTTGAACTTTATCAAAAGCCAAATTTAAATGTATAAACCCTACTTCAATAGAACAGGATTTCTATTTATAATTCAAAAGAAAATTTGTATCTTATCAAAGTAATTAAAAATACAACAGAGAAAAACATTTTTTTTAAAAAAGTGAAATCTAAACCAACCCATGAAGGACTCCTTACAAGGGGAATCAAATAATTACATGTACAATTGTTATTGTATGTTCCCAATGGATTGTAAGCTCCATGAGTGCAGACATCATTTGCAACTATAAAACCAGGAACTAGCCCAGTAGTTGGTACATAGAGGCTGTTCACTAAAATTTGTGAATGAATGGAAGGAAACAATATTAAAACTAGAATTCTAGTTTTAATAATAGATAATAGAGGCCTTTTCAAGCAAGAATAGCAAGGGGAATTCCTCATAATATTCAAAGTAAAACTCTAAGTCAATTGTCACCGATAAAATAATGGAAGCACACAAAGCTAGACTTAGTCCAGTGTGTATCTGCAAAGGCAGTGAGGCCAGAAAGGGCATAAAAATGCACAAACATCACAAAATCACCAACCACATGCCATATCGTTCCAGGATATGCCTAAATTTAGGATTATAGTTAGCACACCCCTAGGGCTAGTCTAAATAACTATGTACCATATTTGAATTCCTTGCTGGAATATTTTCTTCTTTTCCCAGAACATCAGGGCATAACATAAACTAGTTGGGGCCAGGCACGGTCCCACCAGGTTAAATTTGGGGAAAAGTGTATGGAAAGCTTGCTCGTTAATGGCTTGCCTCGGCTGAGAAAATAGAAAACGTCATTTTCTAGTGGTGTGTACTTAGCCACCCTCACCACCAATAAAATCTATCTTTTCTTTTTTTTCCAAGACCTAAAGGGGTTGGAAGGAGTGAAGCAATATTCAAATAATTAGCACCATTTAAAGGTGCTGGAAGCTTCAGAACAGCGGTGGGCAGCTTGTGAGTCAGACTGAGACACTGGGACACTTCTAGAAGCCAACTCGAGAGCTGCCAGCTAGCTAGCCTTTTCCCTTTACAAATGCTGTCACACTTTGCTCCCACATCACGAAAATTCATCTCCAAGGTCGAAAGAGCTCAAAGAAAAACTAGGTCAGTGCTTCCTGTGCTTTAGGGAATCCAGTTTACATCCTGCAAAGAAAAAGAGTTTCTTTCTGGAATATAACCTGGACAAATCAGGAGACATTGCTCTCCTGTCAAAGAGCTGAAATAGGACCACGAATGCAGAAAAAAATACCACTGGATTTGCTTTGAAGCCACTCTGTTAGGTATCAGAAAAATTACAATCTTTGCTTCTCGCAGATTTAATATACGGTTCAATAACCAGGTAACTAATGTATTAGGCTATGTGGGGGCATATTCGTGGGAGAAGGATTTGAAAGTGTCTCAGTTCCCTGCCCACACTATGAAGGCACCATGCATGACTGGGGGTGGTTAACTGACTTTTCCCCGCATGCTCCAAAACCACTACTTTCTTTATTCATAACATGTATGTCCAATTAGAGGGAACACTTACTGGAACAAACTGGAATCAAATACCAGAAAGTATGCTGCAGAGAGCACCTGAGGTGACAACCCAGGAAATTGCCTGAGAAGGTTCATTTTCAACGGCTCTACTTCAGATGTTGCTACCCCATCTCTCAGATGTACAAGGCCCTCGGAAGGTAAGAGACCATGATGACCTAGGTTCACTCTTAGTAACCTGGAGAGAAAAAGCAAGTCAATGATGGAACATGATGTAAATTGGTCTTAACCAAAATACTGAGGGCTCAAAAGGACCTACTAAGAGAACACTCAAAAAACACTTAATAAAAATCATTGGCAAAGAAAGCAAGACAAGTGCATTAATTTACTCTTTAACTTGACAGCAGTGAGCCAAAATATAAACGTCTCCTTGCTCCTATTCTAATCTTGGCACTGGGTTGAAAATAATGAAAGATAAGAGAGGGGGGTGTGATTTATTTATTTATTTTTTACTAGCTTTATCATCATCACATGAGTAGGCCACTTGAGAGAAATGTGTGACCCGAGCAAAGTAGAGTAAGAAACTGTTTATTGGCAAAATACCCATTCTCTGTGAATTCTGGATTATATTCCATCACAGAGAATCATTCTATATGGGCTGAAAGAGTCACACAGCAACCCGACCAAACTCTACTTGACAAAAAAATGTCTATATTTTGCTAAGAGAATCAGATTCTTTATTCCTAAAGTTTTCCCTAAGTGAGATCAGAAGCATCAGAGGACTTGCCATGATCAGATTTAGATTTTTCAAGGAGAACTAGGGATCCTAGGTAGAGAAGAGACATGGGGAAGGGAGTAGTGACAAGAGTAGGAGCAGGGAGACCAGTTGAGAGACTACTGCAATGATCCAGGAGGAAGATGGTGGTGGCTTGGACCAGGGTACTAGAAGTACAAATGGTTACAAGCAGTCAGATCCGGGATTTATTTTGAAAGTAGAACTGCCAACAGGATTTGTCAGTGGATTAGATACAGGATATAAATGAAGAGGAGAGCCAAGAATAATCCCAAGACTTTTTTGTCACGTGAAACTAGGTAAAGTGTTTTGCCATTTACAGAAATGGTGAACCATGAGTGGAAAGCAGATTAGGAGGGGAAAGAAATCAAGCTTTTTATATGTTAAATTTGAAATACCTATCGACATCTAAACTAGAGATGTCATTTTAAAAATATCTACATGAGTCTGAATGTCAGGGGAAAAGCAGGGGCTGAAAATATAAATTTGGTCATCTACACATAGATGATATTTCAAGTCATGAGACCACCTAAAGAGCAAGTTGAGACACACAGAGAAGAGGCCCACTCCAACATTTGGTATCAGGAAAATGAGGATACAGCAAATAAAACTGGGAAGGACTAGCCAGTGAGACAGGGAACAAAAGAAACAACAACAACAAAACTAAGATACTGTGATTCACTGGCAACCCAATGAAGAATGTATTTCAAGAAATGGGGAACATTATCTGTGTCAGATGATGCTGCTGGGCCCACGATGATGAAAACTAAGAACTGATCATTGGATTTAGCCACATGAAGGTCATTGGCAACCTTAACAATGAAAAGAAACATTGTGAAAAAATATATACATAACATTTATCCTTTTAACAATTTTAAGTGTACAATTCAGTGGCATTAAGTACATGCATACTGCTGTCAACCATCACCACCATCCCTCTCCCCCACTTTATCTTCCCAAACTGAAACTCTGTACCCATTAAACAATAATTCTCTTCCCACCTTTTCCCAGCACCTGGCACTCCCCTTTCTACTTTCTGTCTCTATCAATGGGACTACTCCAGCAGCTCATATAAGAGAATCATACAGGATTTGTCCTTTGGTGACTGGCTTATTTCCCTTAGCGTAATGTCTTCAGGGTTCATCCATGTTGCAGTGTGTGTCAGAATTTCCTTCCTTTTTAAGACTGAATAATATTCCACTGTGCGTACACACCACATTTGCTTATCCATTCATCCATCAATGGACACTTGGATTGCTTCCATCCTTTGGCTGTTACGAATAATGCTCCTATGAAGATATGTGTACAAATATCTGTTTGAGTCCCTACTTTCAGTTCTTTCGGGAATATGCCCAGCAGTGGAACTGATGAATCATATGGTAATTCTGTGTTAAATTTTTTAAGGAATCACTGTACCATTTTCCACAGTGGCTATGCTGTTTCATATTCCTATCAACAATGAGCAAGGGTTTCAATTTCTCTACATTCTTGCCAACATTTGTTATTTTCTCTGTTTTTTTTGTTTTTGTTTTTGTTTACTGTATCCATCCTAATGGGTGTGGACAATGAAAAAATTTTTAAAGACTGTTTATCACTGCACAAACTTATTCTTGAAAATTGCGGTATGATCTATTTTTCCATTTTAATATCTTTCTAAGCAACAATTTGTCCAGGGCAATGACTCCCCAAGGATGCTGACACTGGACATTGATTTGACAAAAGCATCACTCTAAAACAAAAATCTCTTAGTTTCCACAAGAAGTAAGGAAAGTTTCTAGCTTTAACCTTTAGATATTCACCCATTCAACAAATACTTATTAAATGTCTGCTAGGTACCAGGTACTGTTCTGGGCACTGGGGATTTTCTTAAGAAAGGGCAGACATATGTACAAATCAATGGTTACCAAACTTCCATCCCTTCCATCCAAAGACCACTTCATTGGGGTACAATGTTGCTTGGACCACCCAAACCCACTCATGATTAGTATTACTCCCAACAACTTCTCCATAAAGAGTTGAAAGGAAAAAAAATGGCACTGCTACTGATAAGACCCCAATGAGCTTTATTTTACCTTATCACAAATAAATGTTTTATTCATAACAATAGTCAAGGTTTTTAGCAGAATAATACTCTTAAAACAAACATTAATACTAAAGAAAATCAGCCTATGTATCACTTCATGACCACACTTTGAAAATTAAAGCTTTAAATCGGATATATTGTACAATAAGATTTCTTATATTTGTACCCTCTCATTCATTGGCTCTCCTCCTCATAGAATCCTGGCTTTGCACAGCCCTGCATAAATCAAGCCCTGTAATCCCCTTCCACATCCAAATAAAAGAACCTAAATATAAGGTTTTATATTCAAAATAATATAATTTAGCTGAAATATGATATAATTTAACTGAAATTTTAGGAAAACAGGCCCACATCAGATTCTTTTTAAAAACTGAGTCTATCATAATACTCATACACATGAAAATATCTTTAACTACTATGGAATCTTCTGTAAAGTAGTTCAAGATATTCCACATATATGTTATCATCTTATACACTTATCTCCAACTTCTCTTTTATATTAGTTTCATTATTCAAAATTATAACTAAGATACTATAGCCATAGACAGGCTAGAAACCCACTGCAACATAAGATTTAAAACAAACTCCCACGATCACACTCACTAGCATTAGAGAGTCATTTGTAACTTTGTCTAACCAACGCAAACAGGAAGAAATCAATATAACTACATAAAGATTATGTACATTGACAAGGCATTTAAATAAACTTGAACAAATAAAACAGTTTTGATTTGTAAGGGTAGTAGGGTTGTAAGGAGCTTTTTCTAATTTTAGTAATTTTTTCAGCATATTACTTTATAATGTGATAACATTATTAAGTAAATAAAAGTAGAGTAGTGGATGGGGAGAGTATATGGTAGTCTTAAGACTATTAATAGGTAGCAGTGTCTTTCCTCCTTCAGTGAAGTGGTAGAATTGTACTTCTCTGATGCTTGAAGCTAGATTGGCCTGCGTTGGCCAATAGTGTTAGCAGAAGCTTTAACAACTAGTATGTGCTTCCTCATATTCTCTTTTCCCTCTGCCTTGGCAATGGCCAATGTTCCAGATGGAGGCTACTCCATCAACATAGGTTCTAGCATTAGGACAATATCAACAATGATGTAACACAGCTCACAACTGATCCTTACCGAGTATGTGAATGAGAATTAAACCTTTGTTATATTAAGCTATTAAGATTTAGGACTTATTTGTTACTGCAGTATAACCTAGACTATTCTGACTGCTACAGAGGGGAAACAAGCCAATAAAGAGGAATTTTGAATAAAAAGAGTTTATGTGACTTTCA
This sequence comes from Phoca vitulina, assembly GCF_004348235.1. Lineage (NCBI taxonomy): Eukaryota > Metazoa > Chordata > Mammalia > Carnivora > Phocidae > Phoca > Phoca vitulina. The sequence goes on along the minus strand of NW_022589710.1, from coordinate 12,085,919 downwards.
AAGTTACATAAGTCATCAAGCACAAGGTTAAAACTAGAGCCCAGTTCCTGACCTCCAATCCTTCAGATTGAAACCTGATTAATTTGGTTTACCTGAAAAAACATACATTTTTCCAGATGGGAAATACGATTTTAAGTTTAAATAAAAAGTCTACTTCACTGTTGTGAAATAAAAGAATGTTATACGCATGAATCTTTTAAATTGCAGAAATAACAAAATTATCACTTTTGTGTAAAAAATAATGTTACTAAAAGTAACTCTCTTTCCACCAAGTAAATTTCCTAACTTTATGCTTAAAAATAAAGCTCGTCTTAATGCTCAATCTTCGGGTGTAAGTTTTGCTTTATCATATTCTTATTAATTAGATATAATTTTACCAAGACTACTTTTAAATAAAAATAGAAAATGGTCCATATTTTTAAGTGGAAACACTTTCTGGCCAAAAGAATCCTTTGATCTTTGAAAATGCAAAACAAATTCTGTATTAAAAGAACAATATATAATTAGATAAAGTGAGAATAAAAAGGTGCAGGTTTGTGTTTCCCAAATACTTATACACTGCCAAAGAATGTCATTAAATCCATATAGACCAGAGTTACACCTTGAAATAGTAGTATTTAGGACTAAGCATGGGTCCATAGAACTCATTTTAATTCAGGAACAAGAAAATACATTTGTAAAAGTCTAAAATTTCTCATCCTCTATGTATGTACAGTTCAGATGAAGGGATATGTTTTGAGATTTTCCTAGTGATCTTTTTGCAATATTTTATCAAATTACCTACAAAATCAGTGAAAAGTATAGTACAACTTGTCACAAGGTGTGCCAGATCAGGCAGTCACAGGAAGAGAAATTAAGGGGGAAAGAAACAGACTAATGTTTCAGTTACTGCAAGGTTATTCATATTTAGGCCAAGAACAACCAAGCCCAAGTCACTGTAAAGAAACAAAGACAGTAAATCTTAATAGAAACTGAGAGCTCGAACAAGTTATTATTGGTCAGATGTGCTATCTCCTGGATCACAGTTTAATCTCTACACTCTCTACAATTCATATAAACAGACTATTTAAGTCTGTTTTACCTCCCTCTAGTCTGATGAAGGTCTGGGACCTATGGTGTGAATGTATTTGTTTATCAGTCACAAAAGGTTTTTCAAAGACAGCACTATCAGATTCAAACCTAATGGGCCCATCATGTGGAAGATGTGAGATCTCATCTTAAATATCCCTTCAGCACACACCCACTTAAACACACAGCTTTACTTATAGTATATCTGAAAATACTTTCCAACTCTAGTGCTGAGGAGCACTGAGAATAGATAATTGCCTACCTTATACATGCAGAGCTGTACAGATGCCCTTTACACTGAGCACAATTTGGAGGAAAAAGCATCCTAGACAGATGTCTGCTCCATGGTTTATAAGGGTATGTGATACCATCCACACTTTTCACAGCTAAACCCTTGAAAACTGGGAGACGGACAAAGGAACCCAAACGTGAACAGCATTCATTAGAAGATGTAAATAGCCAAGATCCGTGCTGTTTTGTTTCAATCTTCTTTATACTGTTGAAAACAGGAAAACCTCCTGTCATGCAGGCTCTGGGATTCTCAGGGCCCAATAAAGGTTAGTGACATTTTCAATTCATGTTTGTTTTCATTCTTCTAATCATGAACCCTGTGTCAGCCTGAGAAACCAGCTGAGCGTAATCCATAACCTTTTACAAGTGAAACATTAACTCACAGCTCATTCTGATGTCTTTTTAATGTGATACAAAAGCAAGAGCAAAAACACGCATGATATACATGATTAAAAAAAAAAAAAACATGGTAGCCAAATGGGAAAGTTGGTTGAAATTTCCACAGCACAAAGTTCTACCTACTTTGAATCAAATATCATTCATCAACACTAACTAACCCTAGGCTAAATTGAGGACAAGTACAAGTACACCAACCAGGGTAACATCCAAATAGATAATCAAGTGGAAATTTGTAAAATTTACAATTTTTCCCTTTAAATACTTAGGCAATGTTCATAATATAATAGCCATGAACCACAAAAAATACTTTTTTCTTAATCCATTATTGGTATGAATGCATCACTCCTTGGGAGATATAGTCTTTTTAGCTAAATGGATGAGTTTCCAAGCTGATCAAAATATACTGCTGCTTCATCTTCCCCAATACTCATCCCCACTGCCCTATATATAAAGTGCTCAAATCTAAATTGCAATATAGAATATGGGTCCTAATTTTTTGGTCCTAATTTATTGACAGATGCCAATAATCTACCAGACTGAAGTTAGGTCTCCAAAATCATCTCCTGCAAGATAATGGGTATAATTTCTCCTATAGAGTACATTCCTAACCAGATATCTAAGAAACGGGCTTTGCCATCATGTTGTGACTCTTTGTATCAGGGAATTAAGTAGAATGAACATCAAAGACCTAAGGACACCAAGGAAGCAGCTAATAAGCAGAATCCAATTGGATTACACAATGGAGAAACACTAAACCTGAGCCATCAACTCTCCAAAATGCGGAAAATTAAAAGACCCACACTTATGACAAATGCCAGTTTTCTATCCTAGATCAAGAAGAGACAGTATATGAAAGCAAAAGTTCCATGGAATAAGATATGATTTATTCATCAGAGATGAGTACCTTGGCAAGGGGTATGCCAGACCCTGAGGAGCCTTCTGAAAGTTTGAGATCAAGAAACATGCAGACTGTGAAGATTGATATTCTTCACCCCCCTTCACGTCTCTAATACAGACAGAGCATCAACGGCTGAAAAGAATCCCAAAGTTTGAAGGAATCAGGAGGAGAAGGGCAGAAATGGGCTAGGGATCCTAGTCTTTATTAACATTTATTTCATTAGCTCTAATTGCCTCATTATTATAAACATTATTATATTCATATTTGTTTCATCTCAAACTAATTTAATTGATAGAATTCTGTGTCCTTGCTATTATATGATACAATTAGCTCTCATTAGTTCACATTTCACTCATTTTCTCCTGACTGATTGCACTACATACTGATGCTCACTAATATCAATATGTAATGTAATCAGTCAGGAGTAAAATGTTGTTACAGTGTCTCTAAAACTATCATACTTATCATTCTGATTGTCTCCAAAGTACCAATATTCTTTCTATAATTTCTGTCTTAATAATGTAAAATTTGGTGTTAATAATAAAAATTTTACTATACTTATTGACACATTGATTAACCATCATTTAAGTAATTAAAGAGAGAAAATTATTAATAAATTTAAAAAGACAAACTGTCATTTGCTCATGTAGCCTTTAAAATCACAGAAAATGAAACATCAAATATTTCTTTGGTCTTCTGAATCACAAGGTTTTTCCTTTCCTCTCCTTAATCTTTTGTTGTTGTTGTCATCGTCGTTATGATCCTTCTGTAACCATGTGGAGAGCTTCAAGAAAGCAAGAACCTGCAGCTGATGCTTTCCATGGGAGGTGAAGAGGTCCCTCGAATTGTGCTACTGTTAATTTGCCCTTTGAGCATCTACAGCAGGGAGTCTATAATGACAGAAGCAAAGCACAGAGATTTGTCTATCTGATTATTACATCAGAAATGCTAAAGACTAAAAGGGAAGACAAGGGTAAAAGGCTTTTTGTAGTGAATTTTATAAAACCCATTGGGCTTTCAGTGGAGCCCATTTGGAAATACCCTGTTAGTTTACTCAGATAAAATATACAGAGAACCTACATTCTCCTCCTGGACTATTTTAGTGCTATTACTTAGAATGGGAATTTGTACATACATTTATAAATAAAACACTTGCTGTCCTTTTTTCCTCCACCAAGAACTATACCCTGTATTTCCCCCACTAAACTGTGGAGCATTCTGAGCGAGATAATGGCACAACAAACTCCACTGTATTATTCCCCTGAACGGAGCTCCTCAACAATACATGTATTTAACAGTATTTTCAACTGGTCTTGAGCAAGATCATAGGTTTTAAAAACAACAACAACAACAACAACAAAACACTGAATGCCAGAAAATTTAAAGCGGCAAATGGCTTAATGGTTTTGATTTTTGAGAAGTTCAAAACAAAAATCATTTTAAGTAAATAAAAAAAGAGGACGATTCTGCATTAGTTTCGCAAAGCTAAATCCTACCTCAAATAATGGCAGAAGACATTTAAATACCAAAGTTGCTATAATAATCCCTGTTTGAATCATGGTTTCCCTGAACTGGGCTAAGCCTTTAGACAGAAACTAATTGCTACAAACACTAATTTTCGAGTCCCTTTTGTTTCCCTTTGCAGGCACCTCTGGACGCAGAAGGTACCCAATTAGCAGAATTCATGGTCCTGATTGTGTATTGTGGGGCTAGCGTGTGAGCTGTATAAACACTGCTGATTACCATTCCTCTGTAATGGCTGATTTTTTGATTGCTTAATAAGGCCATCTATTCTGCATCAGGGCCTGGCAAAGCAGTTGGTGAAATCAGTTAGGTCACTTTTTTTCTGGTCCGAGTAGCAGGAGGAGTCTGTGATGGTAGCAGTTGACTAAAAACATAATTACAGGCTATTTAATCGCATCTGTTTCCCCACTTAACATTGTTTGTTCAAGTTAGACATAGTTAAGTAAATCAAAAGGACAATAACGGCAAAAACACGGAAAAATTACTATTACATGGTTAAAACTCTAGGGCTTGGTATAATTACAGAAAACATAGCTTGCAGTGATTTTTTTAAGGTACTAATTTTTATTAGCTTCCATTTTGCTTATTTTGGTGGTTGCTAGTTTTTTAGGATCTATTTTTTTTTTTAAGATTCCATGTTATGTAAATAACTATTATTTGTCTGGCGGGACTGATTTCATGTGAAGGGTCCTACAGGGATGATATTGTTTATTATGATGATTTTTATGTGCTCATCCAGTGTTATAATTAGCAGTCAAGTAACTCCTATCCTGTTTTGTGATTAATAACTAATCCTATAAACACACCTTTCACTACATAGGATTGTCTAATGGATGAGTCCAAGTGAGCGTCATACCCAAGGGCACCACCATTCACTCTGAGCTGCCCCTTTCTTCCCTCTGAGTGCCATACCTGTAATTTATCAATAACACAAAACTGCTCTACAATCAAAGGGATAAAACTGAAATGCACCCAGACAGCCGGAGCTGCCAACAGGCATCGAGCCCATGTTCCGATACCACTAAGCTGGCCATTGAATCCAGCAAGGATGATGAATCAATATCAGGTCAGCTGAAAAGATGAGGCAGCTGCTCTTTCAGAAATATACATTGCACTTGGTCCTACATAGAGCATGTTCGTACAATGACCTACAACCCATATAAGGCAGGGATTTTAGTAAGCAGTCCACAGCACGTGTTTAAAATAACCATCTTTTGTTCGTTGATGCAACAGAGAAAGCTGTCTTTTATAACCACCCGGGGAGACTGCTACAATCCAATGCTTCCCAGAGAGGAACTTATCAGAGAGCCACCCTCAGCTCCCAGGTTGCCTGGAAGGGGTCTGACAGAGTAGCTCTGAGCAGGGCCCTTAGGAAAGAAGTGCCATTTCCTTCAAAGTCCAATTGTCTTTCTTAAGGATGCTTCTCAGGACAAGGAGACTACAATTTCAATACCGATTTTAAATGAAGCAGGCATACACACTTTATGAATCTGAGTTTTTTATAAATACCAGCTGCCTGACAAATCCAAATATATCTGACAGAAAATACCACTTAAACTGATTTTAGGATTTTGTGTCATTTTAAGTATCTAATTGTTTTTAAATGGTCTTAACTGTATAAAAGTATCCTGAAAACAATCAGCACAGAGCACAGTATCACAAATACAATTAATAAAATCTCTCAGTGATCTGCCAACTTATACAGAGAAATAGCATCATCCTACAGAACATCATGCCCAGCTGGTAGCCATTTTTTGTTGTTTTGTTTTGTTTGATGTTATTTGTTTGTTTATTTTAAGTAAACTCTACCCTCGACCTGGGGCTCAAACTCACAACCCCAAGATCAAGAGTCGCACACTAGGGGCGCCTGGGTGGCTCAGTTGGTTAAGCGACTGCCTTCGGCTCAGGTCATGATCCCGGAGTCCCGGGATCGAGTCCCACATCGGGCTCCCTGCTCGGCGGGGGGTCTGCTTCTCCCTCTGACCCTCTTCCCTCTCGTGCTCTCTGTCTCTCATTCTCTCTCTCAAATAAATAAATAAAATCTTCAAAAAAAAAAAAAAAGAGTCGCACACTTGACCAAGCGAGCCAGCCAGGCGCCCTGCCATTATTTGTTTAGCATTAAGACATGTATTGAAGACTTGCTATATATCAGGCACTCTGCTGGAGAGATACTGAGGTTGCAAGAATAGAATGTTGAAGACGGCATGGTGCCTGACTTCAGGGAGCTTACAGTCCAGTGATGGAGACAGACAAATAAGTGATCAGTGCAATCTGTGATAAGGTCTATGAAGGAAACCTATAATGCCCCACAGTGGAATGACCAGGAAAGTTGTTTCAGAGAAGGCTCTTAGAGACAACAAAGAACCCTATTTTAGTGGAGTCCTCAGGGAAGGAAAGGAGCCAGCCCTGTGAAGACCAGGGCCTCGTGCACAGTGGGGAAGCAGAGAATTCCAGACCGAGGGCATGTATACAGGCCCCAGAGTGGGAAAGACGTCCGAGGTTTGAGGGATCAGACAGTCTATTGTGATGCCTCACGGCCAGTAAGGGAAGAGCATCACAACATGAGAAAGGAGAGGTGGGCAGGAAAAGAGCGAGCAGCCCCACATAAGTCAAGGTAAGGTGTCCAGTTGAATTCAATGCCCAGCAAGAAGGTCTAAGTAAGACAACACTATGATCTGATATGAATTTTGAAAAAGAAGTCTCCTGTGAGGGAATAAATCAGAAGTGGCAAGACCAGAAATGTGGAACCAGATAGGAAGCTGTGGTAGTCCAGGCAAGAGGAGCACCTAGAACTCGAGTGCAGAGCGTAACGACGCAGTGTACCGGCGTTGTGTGGGTGCAGAGACGGAAAGAAGGAAGCACGTTTGAGAAATACTTCGGAGACAAAACGAAAGGTTTCATGGGTGTCTTGTCTTTCCAACTAGACCGGAACCTCTTAGGGAATAGAAACGATCTTCAGACTTCTTTGTAAACTCCGTCTGTGCATGGTAGTCTCTTAAATTGAAGTAATTGACTATCTGAAGTCAAGCGTCAGACATGCAGTTGAAAGGACCCTTGCCTCCTGATTTCCACTTCCCCACTGGGGCTAGCTGGTCTGCCCTGAAGAGAACTCACTTGAATGCTATTATAATGGGAGAATGCTAGGGCCTGAGGCATCTCAGCAACAGGCCTGATGGGAAGAAACACACAGTGTCTTGGTGGGACAGAGCCCCGGGAAGGTGGCCAGCGGTTCAATACCTACCATCTGGGAGGCACACACATAGACCAGCACCAACAGCTGCAGAGTACTCTGGTAAGCAGCTCACTGCCAAAGGAGGGACACAGCATTGGCCAGACTCCCCATCAAGAAGATCTAAGCTTTGTCCTGAGGACTATGCTGTCAAGTTTCTGATTGACTTCCTGCCTTTGTCATATTCCATCAAAAACTGGGTAATGCTAAGGAATACATGTGGAAGCATGAAGGGAAGGCAGACGTTTCACCCAGCAAAAATTTATTGTGTACCTTCTACAACCAGGCCCTAGTCTAGGCGCACGGGGAAGGCAACGAACAAAAGTTTCTGCTTTCAAGGAGTTTATATTCTAGTACAGGAGACAGATAAAAACAAAATAAATAAATAACATATTAGATTAAAAAGAAAAGCATGCTATGAAAAAAAACCCCTAGGAAATGGTGGGTGGTTCAGCTTGGCTAGGACAGAGGAATTATGGGAGACAAATAGAGGTAAGACTGAAGCCAAAGTGTGATAGAAAGCAAGTTTGTTGGGATGAGAGCTGGAGGGCTGGAAAATACAGAGGAACCTGAGGTCATGGTGATGACAACGAAGAGACTCAGCTGGGAGTGGAGGGTCACAGAAGAAACACTAAATTCCAGAGAATTGGAGCTGGAGGGGCTTTTGAGATTGTCTAAGTCAATTCCTTAATCTTACGATGGCATGAGATGTACTAGCTGTGAGCTAGAGGGACTAACTCTGAGCCTGGGGTCTCTGCCATCCTCCTCTCCCCGCCCCCCATTCCTGTGATCCCAGCATCCCCGTGCCATCCTGCCTCCCTGTGGCAGAAGGTGGCTCTAGAGAAGAACTCCAGATCTGAGGCCCTCGTGGCAGAGGAAATCTGAATGACAGGTAAGATCCAAGGTGTGACTAGCCTTGTGAGTGGCTGAAGTGTCTGCGGAGTGATGAATTCTCATTAGCTAATTATCTGCTACGTGTTAGTTGCATTACAACAGTATCTTAGCCCTCTCAACAACCCTGTAATGTAGGTATTATCACCGTACAACAGATGTAAAGACCCAAGACCCAAGGTTACACAGTTGGAAATGATTCAAACCTGTGTGCATCTAACTCCAAAGCCGGTGTCTTTTCTATTATGCCACACAATCTCCTAGGATATGCTCAGCATGAGTAAAATCAAAGGAGGCAGAGGGGCACTGGGGAGGTTGAGAGTAGGGAGGTTGAGAGACAAGTGCCACTGTCCTTAATCATGAACTCTCATCACAGACAAGAGGATTGGGGGCAAAGCTTCCATGTGATGTGCTGAGGTCAAGGGGTTGATAGGCTCAATACTGTGGATGTTGGGGGTGCCTGGGTGGCTCAGTTGCTAAGCGTCTGCCTTCGGCTCGGGTCATGATCCCAGGGTCCTGGGATCGAGCCCCGCATCGGGCTCCCTGCTCAGTGGGAAGCCTGCTTCTCCCTCTCTCACTTCCCCTGCTTGTTTCCTCTCTCTCTCTCTGTCTCTGTGTCAAATAAATAAATAAAATCTTAAAAAAAAAATACTGTGGATGTTGAAGTTCCTCAAGATGAGTTTATTAGGCAGTATCAGCCTAAGTTCCTATGTAGAATGTGTATATGTGTTTGTGCACACATGAACACACACACACACATGCAAGTAAGGAAGAGAGACTAATCTAAATCAACACAGCTGGAGTCAAAACGAGCTCTACGAGGTAGATACTCAAGATCTCTGTGACTGTGAATGTAGGAGTTTATCATGCTTTGATTTTGGAAATTACTCTAAAAATCCCAGAGATGCATATGCAAAAAAATCCAATTAACTAATAAATGTTCTGGGGTGCCTGGGTGGCTCAGTTGGTTAAGCAACTGCCTTCGGCTCAGGTCATGATTCTGGAGTCCTGGGATCAAGTCCCACGTTGGGTTCCCGGCTCGGCGGGGAGTCTGCTTCTCCCTCTGACCCTCTCCCCTCTCATGCTGTTTCTCTCTCACTCGCTCTCTAATAAATAAATAAATAAAATCTTAAAAAAAAAACCCTAATAAATGTTCTGGAATAGGAAAGCAAGAATAAAGCCCATCTGCTATCGAAGACACAAGCAACAGTATAGGTTTTCAGTACTCCCAAATCAAAGGTTAGGAGCTAACGCTGTTCTCTGATATGAGAAGCCATTGACCAGAGTCCCAAACGGCAGACTCCACGAACACTCTGGACAATGTCTTCCGGCGGCAGGTGCCTGCAAGCCCACAGAGTCTCAGTTCCTCTTGGTTCTCCCCTTCTTTCTGGAGAATAATGGAGAATGATGATTTCCTCGGCGGCTCTCAAAGTGTGGTCCCCAGACCACCAGCAACAGCATCTCCCGCAGCAACCCCGTAACTTCTTACAATCGCAACATCTCAGGGCTCACCTTAGACCTATTAAATCTGAAACTCTGGCGGGGAGGGCAGCGATCTGTGGTTTAAAAAGGCTTCCCGGTGAATCTGATGTGTGCTGAAGCTTAAGAAACACTGGCTATGCCCAAAAGTTCTCCCAGGATCAGAGGACAATCTGGAGGTAGGAGAGATACTGAGCCAGCAATCGGGAATTACTTAAGGAAATAAAGGACTCTGTGTCCTTGTTTTCAACTTTTAAATCCTTCTTTTCAGATGGTCTGTGGTGAAAATGTCAAATTAATTTTCTTAAGTCACCAGATAACATCTCAAGGAAAGCACAAGGTTATAGAGATTATGAACAGTACTTTACTTTAGTGGGCTCAGTTTTCAAACAAAGAGAAAGCTAAAGTCTTTGATTACATAGTGATCACAGAATCCTGCATTTTATTCTGCAGGAGAGGCTTTCAGTCACCTTCAGCCAGAGGGAGCACCAGCCGCCTGGGAAAGCCTGTGGGCAAGCGGCCAGGAAGGGGCTAGAGGTGGCAAGATGGTGATGGGAGACCACGGACAAGAAGGACAGCAGAAGCCAGCACACCACTGCCAGCTGAAAACAGTCCTCCCAACTCAGCTACTCCAGAGCGGGACTGCGACCTCCGCTCCGTCATGGTAAAACCAGTAATGCTCCTAATGACACTAATTCCTCACGGAAAAGCTCAATTGTGCTCGGCATGCATCCTCTTCAAGACAGATGGCCAATTCCACTAAAAACTTTCAAGTGATGCTTAAGGGACAAACTTTAGTTATCTAGAAAGCTAATATTTAAAACATGTTTTTCAACTGTGCCGGACAAATGAAGGCTTTTTATAAAAGTTTTTATCAATCCTAGAGAAAGAAGTGATGATGGTAAAAAAAACACGGGGAGGGAATCTGAGGCCTGGCCACGGGTTGCAACACCAACCGAACTGTGACGGGGCAAGTTACTTAGCATGGTGACTGTAATTTATCTGGGTAGTTCATTCCTTTCTCGAAGGAGGGGGAGTACATGAGCTCTAATGTCCCCTAAGGCTTTAAAAATCTTAATCTGTTGTATGAGTTTGCATTTTTGTCTCACCTCCAGGTAAGAAATTTCTTCCCTTAGAACTATCTCACCTAGGAATCTACAAACTCCCTCAGGACCTCATTCCCTCTCATACTCTCTGTCCTCAGAAGTTAGAGGATTTAACAATTCACTGTAAGTGGTTACAATTCTGAACTTCAATATTCTTGGAAAAGGAATGTCATACTATATTGTATTTTTTCCAAGAAATTGTTTAATCTATATAAGTTATTTGACTCGGTCATTAGTGATCTTTGTGCCAAGATAGCTCCTAATCAAATTCTGGCAGAATATAAGTACCATTGAGAAGAAAGCATACAGATCTTTCTTCTGAGAAGTACGTATTTTTCTTTCTGGTTGAGCAATGTTATGCAACAAATCTTCCAACTGGCTTTCTATCAAGGAAAATCATTAAAGATGAAATGCTCTAAGGGACATGATCACAGGAGCCTGAGATGCTTGTAAGTAATTACATTCATGCTGATAATTAGAAGAAATAGTCTGTGTAGTGGATATAGTAAATCACCCTTTACCACTGGTCTTGGATTTGATTTCTCCAAGGAATGCCAAGAAAAGCCTTTATTTAGCAGCAGTTTATGCCTCGCTCAATCCACTTATTTTGTAATGTAAAAAGGAGAGTCTGAAAAAAGAGAATGGGCACCTTGACATTTTAACTGTTTTGTTTTTAATGAAAATTTTCTTCTTTGAAGCGAATATAAAGCAGGTATGGGCAACAAGCCAGTAAGTGCTTATTTATCACCTTAATAGCCTTGCATGTCCTAAAATGCCTTAACCCACACTTTAAAAACGTCCTCATTAGATTTCTCTGCTAGCTTGCATACTATGCTCAAACAAATTAAAGCATTTCTTAGCAGCCAAAACAGCAGCACAAACACATATACGAGAAAAGTGTATACCCGCAACCTTGGTGCCAGGTCCCAATGCTCAGAATTTAAGAATTAAAGTTGCCTTGAAAGCCATCACTAGGTAATGCATATATACGGAGTTAGTATATATGTGAATAGAGCAATTTGTCAGAATTGATGTTTCTCCCCCAACAGCACGTTGACTGTGGTGAACTTGGAATAAAATTGACAGTAATTCTCTTTTTTATTTTACAGTGAATCTGTTGCCTGTAATCACTGTGGACAAAAATTTGTTATAATTTCACTTCTTAATCAAATGGATGTTCGAAGAGCAGAGAGGGCACTAAACCAAAGAGACACTTCTAGGTCCTTAGCCTGTCTCAAATAGTTAATACTGTGGTTCTCCCCCCTGCTCCTTGAAACTCTATTTTGGGTTTCCAGTGGCTTTCTTGACTAGTTATCATTTCCCTCTTCCCCTTCACTGGCTCCCAGTGCCAGCCCTTCAACCATACAAATTCTCCAGTGTTCTTCCCAGCCCTATACTTGTCCTCTACTCTCTCCCCAGCAGGAGGCAGCAACTTTTAGTGAAATCAAATAAACCTGGGTTCAAATCTCAGTTTTACCATCCTTCTGCTGTGTGGAAGCTTACCATGGGCTTCAGAAACTTCCACTCAAATTTCCCTCACTGGGTCTGCGTGAGGATTCAGCGAGATCAGATATCTAAGCACTGAGCAGAAAGCCTCACTCTTAAAGAGGTACTCAATGAACTTATGTCCTTCCTCTTTCTCTTCTTCCCTAGGCAAATGCTTCCACTCCGTCGGAAAATTCCCCACAGAAAGTACTCCACACAAAATTCTTCAGTACATGAATATTCCCTATATGTAGGTGATGACCAAATCTATGCATCCAGGTCATACCCCCATTATCATTAGCCTGCTGACATGGGGCCCACAGGGACCTAAAATTCAGCGCATCTAAAGCTAATCATTATTGAGTGACCTACCCCACTGTTTTGAGTTGAATTGTGTCTCCCTAAAATTCATATGATTTAGTCCTAAACCCCAGTACCTCAGAATACAATGTTATTTGGAAATAGGGTCGTTGCAGAATATAATTAGTTAAGATGAGAGAATACTGGGGTAGAGTGAGCCCCTAATCCAATGTCACTGGTGTCCCTATAAAAAGGAGAAATTTGGACACAGACACTCACAAAGGGACAACACCATGTGAAGACTGGAACTATGCTGTCAGGTGCCAAGGAACTTCCAAAAGCTAAGAGAGAGGCCTGGAATAGGCCTTCAGAAGGAACCAACCCTGTGGTATCCTGATCATGGACTTCTAGCCTTCAGAACTATGAGATACGAGTTTCTACTGGTTAAGCCACCCAGTCTGTGGTGTTAAGGCAACGCTGAGAAACTAATTCACCCCTCCTGAGGCCCCTCCGCCCCCAGCACAGCCCTGCTCCCAAGCTCCCCACGTCAGTGATGAACCACAGGGTCATCTTCCAGCCACCTGAGTTCAGGTCACCTTTGACCCATCCCTTTCTCCTCCACCATCTCACCCGTCTTGTACCAAATCCTTTCAACTCTACCCAGGAAATAACTTTCTCACCCCCTTTCCCCTTCCTACTGACGCAGGCAGAGTTTGCCTCATCTTTTCTCATCAGGCAACAATATAATTGGTTTTCTGACCTTACTATACCTCATTCTCTTTAATGCAGCGTCCACACTGCTACCAGACTCACTTTTCAGAATCACAGATCACAGACCTGGAATGGCCCTTACAATCTGACCTCAATCTACCTTTTGGTTCCATCTTACAATGTTCTCTTTCTAACCTCACCTCCCCCCAGTAGCCCCCACTAAAGCATCGCATCACATCCCCAGACACCAGGCAACTCTGCCAACCCCCACACCTTCATGTCCATGTGCCTTTTGATCTGCTTGGAATGCCCTGCATCTTTCTTCTTCAAAAGTCAAAATATTACCCAGCCTATTGAGGATAGGGACAAGATAAGAAGAAAAGGCTGGGTATTACAGAGTATCAATCAGGGAGCAACAGTTAGAAGGAAAAGATGGTTGAAAGGTTTTCATTTTGATTATAAGTGTCATTGAGTATCTTTCAGACACCTAAATCTCTATGTCTGGGCAGTTGTCCCCATATGTAACACTCTATAAATCAGACAACTATGATAGTATGTCTTAGTTCATACTTGTGTGACACCTTCAAGTTTGAAACATTGAGTGTAAGAGATCTCTGTTCGTCCAATGGCAAAACCAAGTAGGAAAAATTCTAGCATAGCTACAGCTTCACAAATGCCTGGAGTGAAATACGCCTCCAGGTTAGCAGGGCAGCTACCCATTTGCCTAATTACATTATAGCAAAAGTTACATTTTTATCAGGAACATTCCATTTAAATATTTCATTTTTAAAATATAAAATCCCTCTTGAAAAATTTCCATGTTCCATGCTGTAGGAGGCATTCCATTTTTTGGTTTCATCCTCACGTTTGTGATTTTCCAAAAAATTCTGCCATTTATAAGGTATTTAGCACATTCTTCTTTAGGATCATCGTCAAGAAGCTCTTTTTCCAAGGCCTCTCACTCTGACCATCAGCCCCCTGCATCCTTCTCTTGACCTCAATAAAAATATAAAAGTCTATGCGCTCCTGGGTGGCTCAGTCATTAAAAGTCTGCCTTCGGCTCAGGTCATGATCCCAGGGTCCTGGGATCGAGACCCGCATCGGACTCCCTGCTCAGCGGGGAGCCTGCTTCTCCCTCTCCCACTCCCCCTGCTTGTGTCCCCTCTCTCTCTGTCTCTCTCTCTCTCTGTCAAAAAAATAAAATCTTTAAAAAAATAAATACAAAAGTCTAAAATCAAGACTATTCTCCCAGCTTAAATCCCCATGTATGCCATAGAACCCAGATGGATTTCTTCCTAACACTCCGACTAACTCCATGGTATGGATTCAAGTTATGTTATCTCTGGGGCCTTTGAAAAATCTCACACGTATATACCTTACAGAACACACAAAAAGGATATGTCATTCAACGTTCCATAAGCAGCTCTACTGAATCCCAGATGCAACCCTAAACCTTCCAAATTGAAATCCAATCACCTTCCCACAGCGGGAAATGAAACCACTGAGACTGTCTTACTCTGCACTTACCCCCTTCCCAGACACGTGTACTGTGTGTGGCCTGTGCCCCATCCGATTCTGTATCTGCCTGCTTCCTGTCATGATTCACCGCCATTAATTCCCTTTTGCCATTCTGGCCAGAGCAGGGTGGTGGTGAGCACCGAAGAAAAACTATTTTCCAAAGTAATTTTTCAAAGTGGCTCCGTCAAAGTGGCAAAAGGTAATATTTATAATAATCATGGTAAAAAAGAGCATTATTACACCGTTGACCTTTGAGGTTGTACGAGAAGATTTCAGTCTACAAACATGAACTAATGAACAATGAATTTTAAAGCCACATGCTCTTCTCACACTCCCACCCCTGGACCCTGTGCTAACTGCTCGTTTTCCTCGTCTTTGTTAAAGTTCAAGTGGGGGTAACGTTGTAAGCTTAAATTTGGTGCAAAATAAAGCAGATATTTTATGAATTGCAAAATTAAAAGCTCCTCATTGAAGAAGGGCCCACCATTTTCATGCTCCCCACCCCCCACTCCCTATAACGCAGAGCCACCTTACATGGCTCTACACATTCTTCCTTCTCTTCTCTCATTTCTAATCATGTGGTCATGAAGTAAGGAGGAACATTTTTTAATTTAATGAATTTTAGTAATTTCCTTGTTTAACTCAACTCAGATACTTTTACTTTTTATAAACTATGCTTCCACTGGTATTTTTAAAATTAGTTTTTAAACATTTTTTTCTAAGTTTTGAATACAGCTTCTCTCTGAATTTAAACAGACCCTGTTTGCCAAATTAAAAAATCTGTGCATTTTCATATAGGCCTTCATAAAGCCACCAAGGGAAGCAAACCTGAAATGTGCTTTTACCTCACAGTGAGGCAGTCTCAAGTCCTTCCTACCTCACATGCATGCACCACACACACACACACACACACACACACACACACACCCCTTACTGGCATGTTTAGATACCTCAGAGCTCCTAAGGAAATTTGGCTGGGACTCCAAATGGTATAAGAGTTCACATCCAACACTTAATTTTCCAGTGTTGAAGACAGAAATCCAACACAAAATATTTTAAATTGCTAGAATTTGAATATATGCTTACGTCAGATTTCCTATTACCTCAATAGGTCTCCATTGATTTGTAAAGCTATTTCCACTTTTCCCCATTTCTCTTCCTACCTGCTGATGGGTGAAAATTAAATACAAGTACTCTATTTAAAAAGACAACTATGCTATTGTGCTTGAGGCACTCAGAAATGGTTTATTCCTTTTCAATCTTTCATTCAAATTTATTTTCTCCAGAATCGTGGGACATGGTTCTTTATTTCTCTCTGCCCTAGACGGTGGGGACCTAAATTGCAAGAATTAGTTCTAGAGGGCATGTAACAGTACTGAAGTTGGCTTTCATACCACACTCCACATCAAAGCACCAATCTTCAAGGGCCGGTTATATCCCTATTATATAAGTTTATGAATTATTCCACATTTTGTTACATCTTCAGTTTTAAATGCAACAATTTCCCCATATAAAAAGTAGTCTGTGAAAGATGCCGAAACATTCAGTGTATGATTCTTCGTGGCAAAACATGGGACTGTGTATGGACTTACTACATTTCATTACATTTCACCTTCCCGCAGGAAATGAAGTTTGCTTTCTCTCTATAAAATAAATGAGATGGACCCATATGAGCACAGTGTGATATATCCAAAAAGGAGACAAATGGAAAAGAATAAAAACTTTTAAACTAAGAGTTAAAAATGAAACTGTTCAGGGTCGTCTGGCTAGCTCAGTTGGTGGGACTCTTGATCTCCGGGTCATGAGCTGGAGCCCCATGTTGGGTGGAGAGATGACTTAAAAATAAAATCTCAGGGCGCAAGTCAGTCAGTTGGGCAAACAGACCAGCTCTTGTTCCGCTCAGGTCATAATCTCAAGGTCATGAGTACGAGCCCCACATCAGGCTCCCCGCTCCGTGGGAGTCAGCTTGAGATTTTCTCTCTCTCTCTCTCCCTCTGCCCCTCACCCTGTGCACACATGCGCTCTCTCAAAATAAATAAAATCCGTAAAAAATAAAATCTTTTTTAAAAATGAGATGGTTGAAAAATAACATGGTATATATTATTATCTCCATTTTACAGGAGGACACTGAAGCTCAGAGACAGGACCAGCAGGATAACTTGTAGGGTCCAGTGCAAAATGAAAATGCAGGGTCCCCTTGTTCAAAATCATTAGAGATTTCAAGGCAGTGGCAAGAGATCATTAAACCAGGCACAAGGCCCTGTGTGACTACATAGGTTCCTCCTCAGAGAATATGTTCCTACTCAGAGAAGTTAAATAACATAAAATCAATGCTAATGAATAATTGGTTTGACTTCAGAATTTAGAGCTCTCACTCTTAGCCACAAACAATAAACGTAATTTACTAGGGGTTTTCTGTAGACTGAGCATGCAAGATTATCTCATACAATCCATGCTGTAGTCTGATTAGATGGTCATTATTATCCCCATTTTGCAGATGAGGCAACTGAGCAACCTGAACACTGAAGTATACAGTTGCTATTTTTTGGCTACCCGGCATCGATCACTCCTTCCTAATAGCACATCAATTCCCTTGGTAAGCACCCTGAGGGCAAGGATGCTTTCTTGGTTTCGAACAAGTGCCTAGAACAGCAGTAAATAATCGATAATCAATGCCTGCTGACTGAGATGTGTGCACTGTTTTCCCGCAATAACAATCAAGGGTGCTCGAGACTTCCGTGTTCAGACCCTCGAGTCACGTCCGGCACCGCAGGGCCGGGCAGACACCACATGCTCGAAGCCGGCCATCTCTGGAACAATTGACCCGTAGGTAGGGTGCCCAGACAGACAAACTAGAGCCGGGTAACTTCAAACGTCCTGGCCCGACAGGCAGTATAGTGGACCATGCTTTCTGTGCAGGTTCTGTCTTCAGTTTAAGCCTCACATACATACATATATATATATATATGAGTCCGGAGTCCCCAAGACCAGCCTCAGTTTTGAAGATTTGCTAGAACTCACATCTCAGAAAAGCTGCTCTACTCACCGTTGTGGTTCATAACAGCCAAAGGATACAGACGAAGATCCGCCAGAGAAAAAGGCGCAGAGGGCGGAGTCCAGGAGGAAGCAGGAGCCTGTCCTGCTGGGGCGGCGCGCGGCCGCCGTGTGTGCCAACAACGCGCGCGACGCGCCACCCAGGGAAGCTCACCCACGGAGCCTCGGCGTCCACGGTTCGTATGAGGGTGAGTCCCATGGGCCCGCGGCACCTGTGTGACTGACCTAAGCTACTCAGTCTCCAGCCCTGCAGAGGTCGGCCTGGCCCCGCGGCCTCGGCGGATAAAAACAGCCGTTCACCCCACGTCACACTGTTGGCAGAAGCGGTCAGGTCAAACTGACGCAGAGTGGCCCGAAGCGCCAAAATCCAAAAACACTCTTCTCAGGTGGGATATTGCAAGAACTCGAGGGTGAGCTGCCAGAGCCCATCAAGGGCCAAGCCTTCTGAAGACAGGCCTTTCTTTGGCACGTGCAGGACTTGAGCAGCCTGGGCCTGCTGAGCTACCCTTTAACTGTACAACAGCTGATAATGTTGGTGAAATTAAGTAGGATTGATTCAATCCTATAGTCACACAGCTAATAACTATAGGCCCAAAATGTAAGTTCCTTCCTGATTCTAAAATCTAAGCCAGGAAGAATCAGTTGTGACAGGTTACCATTTATAATAGGAATTTATTAACTAGAACCCTAATGGTCTATAAAAATTAAGGCACCACTCAGCAGTCCTACTTCTCAGAATTTATCCTAAGGAAATGGTGAGTGGGTTTACAAATATACTTATTGCAGCATTATTTTTAGGATACAAAATTAGAAACAATGTATACATCCAACTAATAGGTGATTGGTTAAATCAAAAGCTGGCAAACTTTCTCTGTAAAGGGCCATACAGTAAATACTTTCAGCTTCCCAGGCTATGCGTCTCTGTTGTAACTATTTAACTCTGATACTATAGCACTAAAGCAGCCACAGACCATAATACATAAAGGAATGAGTATGGCTGTGTTCCAGTAAAACATGAACGGACTGGAGGGGGGCCAGAATTCAGCCACCAGGCCATAGTTTGCCAATCCCTGGGTTAAACTCTAATATATATTATTATACACAACAGAATACTATCCAATCATTTTTTAAAATTAGGTAGATCTATATGTGCCAATATGAAAAGATGTCTATGACATACAACTGAGTGAATAAAACATGTGGAATCATACCATACGTACAACTTTGGGGGGAAAAGATTTGTGTACACGCAGGAAAAATGTTGAAATGATGTACATGAGGCTATCCAGAGTTATCTCTGGAAGGCTAGGATCATGTGGGACTTTCACTTACTACATCATACATTTCGGTATTGTTTGAAATTTTTTACCATAAACATGTATGATATTTACAATCAGATAGAAAAATCCATTTCAAAAAAAGCTTGAGGCTCTGGCCAGAACACCTACTTAGTCCCACACTAAATTATTCAAGCTTCTAGTAAGTAAGAAATCCTGAATACAGGACAACTTCTATATTCAGTACTTTAGGAGCAGCTCTCCTAGCACAGGCATTAAGATGTCATGAGACTTCTTTTTTTTTTTTTTTTTTTTTGAGCCAAAATATTACATATTTTATTTGAAGCAGATTACCCTAAAACTAGGCATAAAAGGAGAATCATAAGTAAGAATAATCCAGGAAAATTAGTTTAATATAAAACAATGTGGTGCCAAATTCTAATCACATCCATTTTTGAACAATTTCCTCTAATTAACATCAAGATTAACGTGGGCTTGCCAGCAGAGTAATGTTTCAAAGCAGAAATCTTCATCTTATGTTGAATACTGTAAGAACAACTGTCAATCCTTACACCAGCCTTTGCAGGCAATCTGAGATCTCTTGAACTTCTCCTGGGAGGGAGAGTCTAGAGGAATATTTACCTTTTTCCCATAGCACCTATCCCAAGTTCCAGTATCAAGGATCTCACTTCTTGGGAGGCAAAAAAGTATTTAAAATTTTCATTTTGGGAGAAATGTGTCCAAATTCAAGGCCCAAGGAAGACATCCTGTCACATTTGGGTAAAATTAGTAGATCAACTGTGTGGTGTTGAACAAGTTACTTAACCTCTCTGTGCCTCGGTTGTATCATCTGTGGCAGGGCTGAATTGAGCTGTCGCTGGAGCGAATCTCGGTCATAGATGACATCCTGCAGTCTTTGCTGGGCAAGTGAAAGGCTTTCTTGGGTCTCCCGAAGGGTGTCTAGAAGACAGTCCCTTTCATCTAGCATATTCACCATCAGCTGCTCAAAATGGGAGTCTGAGTCCAAGCCACTGCTTTGGGATCCCCTTTGGCTCATTGGAGTGTCCTCGTTAATCGTGGGCATCACTTCACACATCATTGCTAATGTCTGTAATTTCGGGTCCTGCTTCTTCAATTGATCAATGACAACCGCAGTCTCAGGCTTGACGAGAGGGGAAGCTCACGCCCGGCACTCCTGGACCATTTGCCTGCTGGGAGCCGGTGCGGCTGCTACAGCATCTTCTCTCCTCACTTGCCTCGTGCTGTGGCTGCTGGGCTCCTCCTCCTCGGTCTCCAAGATGTCATGACTTCTTAAAGTTCTTTCCAAGCCAAGGTTCTAGAGAGAATTCTTTTATTTTTTATTTAGAGAGAGAGTGCACACATGGTGGAGGGGCAGAAAGAGTGGGAGAGAGAGAATCCCAAGCAGGCTCCATGCCCAGCTTGGAGCCAGACGCAGGGCTCTATCCCAGGACCCTGAGACCTGAGCAGAGATCAAGAGTCGAACGCTCAACTGACTAAGCCACCCATGTGCCCCTAGAGAGAATTCTTTTAGAACCTTAAGGCCAATGTTCTTTTCCTCTTCCCATCACAATAAATATCCCACTAACAGTCTTCTCTCAAAAGGAACAGATTTTTTAAAAGATTTTATTTATTCATTTGAGAGAGAGAGAACATGAGTGGAGGGGAGGGGCAGAGGGAGAGGGAGAAGCAGACTCTCCGCTGAGCAGGGAGCCCAACGCAGGGGTTCGATTCCAGGACCCCGGGATTGTGACCTGAGCAGAAGGCAGATGCTTAACCGACTGAGCCACCCAGGCACCCCAAAAGGAAGAGATTTTTAACCACCCCAAAAATATATAAGCCTTGATAGGAAAGAAACGATATTGTGAATTTGGAGGAATAATCTTTATTTACAGCTCTGTCACACTGGGAGTGCTTGGAATTCTAGTCAGTATTCATCTTCCATTTCTAAAATATTATACAAAGCCTGAAACCAAACTGTTAGAATTAACAGACCAGCAGCACTAAGGCACTCAGTCCTTAGAAGCTACAAATATAATACCTTCTTGAATTGAATTTATACGCTGCCTAAATTCATACCCCACAATACACAAAATGTCCAATGTTAAGTTCCTTAGGATATACAAAAACAGATGCAAACATAATCCATTTACCTTTTTTTTTTTTTTCTGATGACTGCTAACTTTGCTGATAGTTTAGAGAAGAACACAAGATGTTTTTGCAGACCGTGTTTACTTTCGAGGAGTCATTTTGCACCAGTTAGCTGTCTTTCATAAGGAAGCTCTAGCCAGTCTTACCAGCCACTCTTCACTGGAGGCTGGGTTTTCTCCCTCAACCACAGCGTCATATAATTTCAGACTAAGACCACCTGTTCTAGAATTACCTGTATTAGATATTTAAAAGATTGTTTCTCACTATTTTGTGTCTAAGAGATGAGGGCTTAATATCTCCATGTTATTAATGTAAGAAAACAAATTTACAGATAGGTTGCTTAGAGCCAATCAAAGAAAAACCTCCCTTTCTGTTAATTGCATAATTAATGGCATTTTTAAAACTAGCACTGATCCAAGTATCTTTTATGCTCATTGGCAGATTGATTATCCATAAAGAAGTTCTCTGTTATCTTTATTATCCATTTGGATGAGAAGGAAGGCCTTGGGGAAGGGACAAAGGATTAGCTTTGTTTACACCCGACTCTACCCTTTCACATTCAGCCTCCTTTGTGAGTTGGCTATGATTTGAGTCTTAGGGAGAAGGGATGAATCTTGAAAAAGATCTTTAATAGAATTAAAATCTATTTCAGGCATCAAAAATAGAATTCTGATTATGTCCTTGCATCCATGGTTTCTGAGGGGTAAGGGGAAAATAAAACTCTGCCCACTTGCCTTTTTTATCTGCCAGGCTTCTTTTCTGTGTCCCTATCTTCCCACCCCCACCTCCATCGCTCTCATATTTCTATGACTAAAAAACAAAACCACGGGCTGGTTACTGCAACAGGATCATTTATTTGTGTTCTTCAAGCAGCCTGCAACACAGCCAGAAGATAATGGACACCTCATTTATTCAAGCTCTGAATGATCATATTTAATTCCCCGTGACAGCTGTCTTCCCCACATTAGCATTGCAAATAAGTTCGGTTTTGTAATGGCCTTCTATTGAACATGATTCAATTATGTGTGGTCTGTATCGAGGCAGGATACGGTCTTAGTATCTATAGCAATATTTCTGCAAGCTGCTGCTCTTTACACTGCTCACATTTAAGCTGGCTGTTTACCACAATGCTTTCCTTGAACTATATTGAACTCCCTACACTTTCAAATAAAATAAAGAGGAATGAATGTAATTTGAAAAAGCAGTTACCCGGGCATATAGATATTACATACCTCCTCCCCTTTTACATATGTAATCAACCTGGAAGCACTTTGAAAAAATTGCCGATTGTCCCATTTTAAAACCCAGATAATAAAATCATTATGGCCAATTAAACGATTAGATGATGCTAGACACACTGGAGTTCAATGCCTGGTTTTGCATATCACTAACACACTATTAGGCATAAGGCAATCAGTCTGAATTCAGAGTCATTTTCATGTAATGGAGGTGAGAAGCCTATGCGTGGGGAAAAAAGCAGCTTCCTCAGGGCCGAAAGGAAGATTTCAAGGTGACCTGATCTTAGCAAGGGGTGAAATGCAGCCCTCTCGCCTCAAAAATCTACAACTTGCTAAATGGCTCCTGCCTCCAGAGGTTCATCTACAGATGTAGCCACCAGCTGGGTTTCCGTGGGGTTCCCCGCCCTTGGCAGCTGTGGATCCAGCACGTATTAGGAAGACAGAAGAAGGAGGCAGCTGGGTAGGAGAGAGGGGCTGCCTACCCAGACTCCACAAGATGTCATCGCAGACCATGTGTCAAAGTGACTCTGAGGCCACCTGGGCTGGCTGCCCAAAGTGATTCGTGGTCTCCCAAGTCTCTGAAGGCTCTTGCATTGTCTTCTTGCATCCTGATGTTCAACGGAAAAGCAGGTGGAGTGGCTTGCCTAGACAGGACTCCTGATGTCCCTCATCGCAAGGAGTAAATCCGGTCAGCTCCCCTCACTGTGGGAAGCAGAAACCTGGCAGCCGTGCCTTAGCCCTTCCCAGCTTCTCAGCCTTCGTCAACCCTTCTCTGTCTGTCTGTAGGGAGGGTATGTTGCGCTCTGGTGCCCTGGCCACGTGGGAGTTTAGTGAGGCAGAGCTGCCAGGGAGGCCTGATATTCGGGAGGTTACGCTCAATTCAGGAAAGGGTTAACAAGCATACTTGACTCCACCTAAGTCATGTCTTCCAACGCAGCTTTTCTCAGTAAACAGGCTGGCATTCTGATCCACCTTGATCTGATTCCTGGGTCTCACTCCCCATTGGTTGAGAGCATGGGGAAGAAGGCAGAGTTAGTTATTGGCCTAACCCTTACACCTGACAGGTAAATCCTTCCCCTTCTGTTTGATATTAACTTAATACGGAGCAGTGCTTCACAGGTTCTAATATGCATGTACATCAGCTGGAGATCTTGTTAAGCTGCAGATTCTGATTCAGGAGGTGCAGGATAGGGCCCCAGAGTCTCTAACAGGGGATCCAGGTGATGCCAATGCTGCTGGTCTCCAGCCCACACTTTGCTCGGCAAGAATGTAAAATGTGGTCTTCAGAACAGAGAACTCAGGGCAGACTCAGGGGCAGTAATAAGGGGAAACGGTATTCTACCCCCTCTTCCTTCACTGCTTAAGGTGGGGATCTTCAAATCTTAGTGTGGATTAGAATCAACTGAAAACTTTTTAAAACTCAAATTCTTGAGACACGCGCCCAGAAATTTTTGCTCAGTAATTTGGGAATGGAGCCCAGAAATCTGCACTTTTAAGAAGCATTTTAACATTGAATATGCATTTTAACAGGTTATGCTCATGCAGATGGTCCTAGAAACACACTGACGCTGGCTTAAGAGTCACACTGGGGATGCTTATCTAGAACCGCTCAATAATAATGCCACCTTGCTTTTTTTGTATGGTCCCTCACGTGTCACGCAGTGCTTTCATTTTAACTGTCTGATTTGACCTTCATAATAACAGGTGTGCCTCTATCTTCCAGATGAAGAAACAGAGGTTTGAAACATGTCTGAGGCCACATAATCTACTTAGTAGGGTTGACCAATCAACACAGGGACTTGCCCTCAAGTCCTGTGTCCCCGAATCCCCTCAGTCCTTGGCAAATCAGGACTGTTGGTCACCTTATTATCTAGTCAAAAGACTGAAAGAAAAAAACCTGGGTTCCTCTCAATTCGGTGTGGTAAACCTACCAAACATAAAATGTAATAGTAAGTCAGATACTGACTGGCTGATTTAGGAAAAAGTGAGATTTATTGGAGGAAATTTGGTTAGCTCACAAAGGCACAGGGAAAACTAGAAGACCAAGATCAGAGAATGAGCAGGAGCAAGGAAGACCATACAGCCAGAACCACTGCTAAATAAAGTCGTACCACAGACCCCACCAGTGACACCCTACCAAGCCGTCAACGCTCCGGCTTACACCACCCTTGACACTGCTGACCCCACTGCCCCCAGCAAGTGGCTGTTGCTGTCACTCTTCCTGGTGGCAAAAGAACTCCCAACTTTCCCTGCTTCTCTGTTATTCATTCCCAATTCCAAGTCCAGGGCACATGCATCTGATTGGCCTACTCTCAGTCACATTTCTAGATCACAGCTTCGTGGAAAGCGGGGAAATTAAGCATCAGTGATTGTCAACTTTCAGAAACCCTAACATAGGAAAGGAATTCAGATACTGGAAGCAAAAATGAAAACCAGATACTCCAGTATGCTTTTTCTCTTGTATTGGAAAGTCGATCCAATAATGAAAAGATTAACACAATTTTCAAATGTCACCTTTAAAAGTATACTCTAAAAATAAGATGTCAGTATTGCCCTATAGCTGTAGAAACTAGAAAGTGAGAGATATTAATAACTTTACAGTAGCTTTCATAACACAAATAAAAAATATGCATAAAATATGATCACTAAATATAATATCTAAAAAATATATATAAAATAATCTAACTCCTCTTAGAAAATCACCTTTTTTAAGTCTTCAAATTAGACACTGCTGCAAGAGTTCTCATAATACTTTGCCCAAAGTATGCCATTTTAACACACAAAGAATTACAGAGATGAGAGCGTCATAAAGCGAGTGAGAATATGAGCGAGCCCCTTCTCTTTAACCACAGAGGCAAAGAGGCAAATTTTACGTAGGCAAATACGTAAACAGTAGGCAGTCACTGAAATTTCACCAACCTGCTGCCCGTAGCTCACTATACACCATAATCACTAAAGGTGGAATTTCTTATCCTAAAACACGGAGTCTGTCATAATAGATGTAATAGCTTTCTCTGATGCCTCCTGGGCTTGGAGGATCCTTTGAAAAATGCCTCCCTATTCCATCCTGATTCCTTGCTAGTCCCTTTATTGATTTTCTGCAGCTGTTTTTCTTAAGCATATGAAGCAAATTATTCTAGTTGCTTCCTCCAGATATCTGCTGATAAATCTACTTTAACTTGTTCAATTTCTTAGAGCTGTACTACAATCCTTAGGAGAATCTTTGACTCTTCCTTTCTTTCTCCTCTTTATGCTTGCGACTCTCTGGTGGTGCTCTCAGGATTCTAATTACACTCTCTTTTGTCGGCTCCAATGACCCCCTGGTCTCAGTTCGCCCTGCATCTTCTTCATCTCAGAGTTCCCCACATCCCTGATAACGTCACACCTATGCCTGAATTGATACACAAACTAGTCTCCCCTTGCTTGCAAGGAAAAGGTGAAGTACTCCGGAATCAATCTGACGTATTTCTGCCATGTCTTTTACCACAAGTGCGATGCCCACATCTCTGTGACAGCCACATTCTCCAGTCTGGCTCAAGTCCAATCTTCCTGCATCCTGGCTCTCCACCCTGTCCCATGGCATTAAGCTCTTAGCCATTTAGAGACCGAAGTTAGACATCATCATTCCTCTACTCAAGTGTCACTTATGAAAAGCATCCTGCTTTGTCCATGACACTGGCAAACAGAAAACACGACAGCACAATGGGATTTTGTCACAAATGCAGAAGTCGTCACAGAGAAAGTTCTAAAAGCCTGTGCTGTGCGGGTAAACACTCACCCCATAAATGCAAAGGCATTTTTGATTTTCCCCCACCCTGTTCCACCGAGTATCCCCTCTCCCCCAGCTTGCTGCAGCAAACCTTGGCATCTTTGTCTCATCTCCCATTCCTTTCACTTCTTGACACCCTCCTAAGAACCTGAACTCAATACACTGCATGCTCTCTGGCTTGCAATTATCCTCGACTGCAGCTTCTTCTGCCCTGGAAGTGACTGTGCCTGGAGGCTTTTCCAGACTCATCTCCAGCCTTTGTCCTTCCGTTACTTCATCTCTCTCTTCTGGGTCCCTGCCCTCCCTTTCACATCCTTCTCCCCGCGAGGGGAGGTGAGTTGTGTCGCTGAATCTCCTCTTCCCACATAATAATACACACAAGCTGTCTTAGCAACCGAGCCTGGCATTAGCACAGTCTCACTTCAGAACTTTCCACTGAGGCCAAGGAAGCCCCGACAGGAGTCACTATACCATGCCTATGAGTCTCTGGGGACCCCCAAACCACTTCAGAATACTCCAAACCAATCTTGCAGGCACTTCGCAGGAGGCTGGCCCCACTTCAGCCAAGTGCCCTGCACTGAAAGACGATGTCGTTTCCATCGGTAACTAGTGCAGTTAATGAGAGCACTGGACACACCGGCACTAAGGAAATTAGCCAGAATTTAATTCTGCCAATAATTGCCTTGGGCTTGATGACTCACCAAGAGCTTCCCCGGGGGCCTACTTTAAATTGTAGGTGTGTTTTAGGTCTTCATAAATCAGACAACATTGGCTCTTGGGCTGCAATAAAATGTCTTTGCTATAATAATCTGTTATTATATTTATGAATCTGCTCAGCACTTGGCATCTCTTCTGTAACAATTTAACACAGCCCTAAACATGCACATTTGTGATGGGCTGTAAGATAAGCCCGAGACACACAGTAGCAATCTATGCTGTATTTCTTTGTTGGCCTTTCTCTATTTTTCTCTCTTAAACCACCTTCTCATTAGAATACCTGTTAAGACGGTGAATGGGATTTGTTTGACTTAAATCAAGCTCATCTTCCACAGGTTAACAAATTGTTGGTATTCATTGCTTGGAAATTTCCCTTGCTTGTAATATTTTTTTTGATTAAGTAAATTTTATCCAAACCTCAAATATATAGTGGTGACAATATAACAATTGGGAATAAATGAATGTACAGCATTTTTTTTTATTTTTGGGAAAAAATAGGGTTTAGTTATTTCAGGCTTCTAATTTTGCACCTTTTTATCTTCTCTGAAAAATAATGTGGTATCTCTTAACACCTCAACTTTGTCGTGAGACCTCAGTCCCCACCCTCATCTGAGAAGCATCACGTCCTTTATTTCTGAGGACCTACTCCCATCTGCCCACATACACGAGAAGTACCTCAATCCAGGAAAACAGTAAATGCAAGCAAGAGTCTACAAAATATGAAATTAAATCTCAGCCTATCTTCCAATTATTTTTTTACACATCTACATACATGACAATATATTTCTGTGTATTTGTATAGGAATATATTTCTTTGTTTTATAAGTTTGGGAATCATACTACACATATTATAAATCACTTTTTCCATTTCACAACATCTATGGATACTTTTTTCACGCTTGGTTATTTTGGGATATATTTGCCTACAACTAAAAAATAAATTTAAGTTTTCATAAACAAAACAAATGTACTATCTAGCCAGAAATACATGCAAAAACTAAAGCCGTGGATTTAGACATCATTATTCCTTTACTCGAGTGTCACTTATGAAAAGCATCCGCTTTGTCCATGACACTGGCAAACAGAAAACACGATAGCACAATGGGATTTTGTCACAAATGCAGAAGTCGTCACAGAGAAAGTTCTAAAAGTCTGTGTTGTGTGGATTATTCTATTAGTAATTTATTTTAATGTGTTTCTTTAACCAAATTTTAATTTGTTTCTTTCTGTTTTTTGTAAACCATTAAATAATTGAGTTTCGCTTTTCTGTTAAAAAGAAACAGCATTCATGGGATGCCTGGGTGGCTCAGTTGGTTAGGCATCTGCCTTCAGCTCAGGTCATGATCCCAGGGTCCTGGGATCAAGTCCCACATCAGGCTCCTTGCTCAGCAGGGAGCCTGCTTCTCCCTCTCCCTGCCATTCCCCGTTTGTGCTCTCTCTCTCTCTGTCTCTCTGACAAATAAATAAATAATATCTTTAAAAAAAGAAAGAAAGAAAGAAAAAAATAGCATTCAGGGGCACCTGGGTGGCTCACTCCGTTAAGCATCTGACTCTTGATTTTGGCTCAGGTCGTGGGATTGAGCCCCCTAGTCAGGCTCCTCACTCAGCAGAGAGTCTGCTTGAGATTCTCTCCCTCTCCCTCTGTCCTCCCGCCCCCACCCTTACCCACCCACTGTCTCTCTTAAATAAATAAATAAATCTTAAAAAAAAAAAGAGAAAAAGAAAGAAACAGCATTCAGAACTAGGTCATTCTCCCAAGAGGACCTAATTATTTAGTTCTCAGAGTTAAGAAAAAGACTAAGAATTTACTTATTTGTTTATTTTTAAAGATTTTATTTATTTGAGAGAGAGAGAGCAAGAGAGAGCAAAAGCAGGGGAGAGGGAGAAGCAGACTCCCTGCCAAGCCAGGAGCCTGACTCAGGGCTCAATCCCAGGACCTCAGGATTATGACCTGAGCCAAACGCAGACACTTAACCAACTGGGCCACCCAGGCTCCCCAAGACCAAGAATTTATATAAAATTATTTAATGTATTCATGTCAAAAACAATATATGATTAAATAAATGTCTAGTAATTGCACAATGCATAATTATTATGCATAATGCCTAATAATACTATTTTATGCTGGTATAAATCTTTCCTTATGTGACTTGTGAAAACCTTAACTAATGCTTCCAAAATCATCCCCTGCCTATATATAACATGATGTACCAACATAAAAAATGATTCAGAAATGGTTATGTCCAGCAAGTACAAAGCAGAGTCCTTTTACCCTACAGACTTAAGAGTCAGAAGTTACAGAGAGACTGAGAATTAAGTGTCCTTGTTCACTTTTTTTTTTTTTTTAAATGGACAAACAATTCCGCACTGGAAGAGAGATCACAAATCCACTCAAACATGGATGAAAAAATCCATTGTCTCTGTAAAAGAAATCCTTTTCTTAAAACAGCTGCCAAAGAGAAGCCACCAGCTGGCCCGATGATCTGGCCAGCAAAGCTGCCTAACGTGGAGATGATTATACAATGGCAGCCTCCTGGGGGCCTGAGTATCCCCAACCAAAGTAGGTGGCCAGCAACTTGAATCCCCTGGGGCAAGTCCCCATCTTTGCAGGCCGTCTGGCACAGAATACAGAGAACTGTTGGCAGCCAACTCTGGTTATGGCAACTTCCAAACAAATTTCCCACATGTGACTCTGAATAGAGGTTCCAATGAGGGAGGCGGAAGTGGGCTGCTCTATTATCATATACGGGCTCATTCTCTTGAAGCAACCAGGTGAGCACATGGGCCAGGCCCTGGGTCCAGGGTGCAGCTTTGCCAATGGACAAAGAAATAATAATAAAATTTTAGTGCCTCAAATATATACATGGTAGTTCAGGTTACGATACCACTGCCCAGTTTTACTCAGAAGAAATTATCTACCAAATTTTATCTCACACAGGGGATTCCTCACCAGATCCATGCTTTTTACCACACCAGAATAGGCTCTCCAATTTAACCCCTTGTGCCCAGAAACAAAGCACAAGTCCTACAGCAGGAGAGATTGTGAGACTGGACTCAGCCCTTCCCCACACCGATTCATCACCTTCCCCCACCTGGTTCAGACCCAATCTCCTCAACAAGCACAGGGGATGGTCCCTTCTCTCTCAGCACAAAACCTGGTCTCCTATGCAGAGAAGGCGTGAGCTCCCTCCAGGCTAGTCACACATGCACATCCCAGACTGACCACATCCACACACATCTGTTCCTTCTTTCCCCCCATCTCAGAGAAGCAGACTTCTTTTCCCCACAAGTCATGCTTTTATCCTGCCCTTTGCCTTCTTCAAGATCCCACTGATCATCTCCTTTTTCACCTAATTCTCTCATATTTCACTGCTCCTTCCCCACTGCTCACAAATACATTCAGATTCTCAACCCCCAGACTGTAACTTCTAGCTCCCAGTTGGCTTCCTTCCCTTTACTGCTCAACTTCTTGAAAGGGGACCCTATACTAACCCTCTATCCTTAACCCTGTCCCCCTCCCTTTATGAAAATCCGTTTATTCCAACCATCCAAGTTGAATTCTGGTTCCTGTGAGGACTCTGATGATACACTTTCCAAATCTCAGTTTTCTTGTCCTTAAAATCAGGATAACAATACTGTACTCCTTAGGATGAAGGCTAAATTATTATAAAAAAGAGACCTCAAACTATGGTGGCTTACCATAGATGCTTATTCCTCTCTTACCTAACAGTCCTGAGATGAGAAGACCAGTTATCAGGAAAGCCACACTCCATGTAATACTCAGAGAACCAGGATTTTTCTGTTGTTGGTTCATCAGATTTTCATGTGCATGTGAATCAGCTAGGGCTCTTGCTAAAATGCAGATTCTGATTGGGGGTTGGAGGAGGGCCTGAGATTCTGCATTTCTAACAAGTTCCCATATGATGTCAGGCTGCCAGGCTGTGGACCCATGCTCTGAGTAAGAAGAGTGTAGGGCACTGTTCATGCCTGTTTGATGAAATTGGGGTCACGGGCATCTCTGTTTTCCAGTTCTTAAGAAGGGAAAGAGGGGCACCTGGCTGGCTCAGTCAGAAGAGCAGACTCTTGATCTCAGGGTCATGAGTTCGAGCCCCATGTTGGGCATGGAGCCTACTTTAAAAATTTTTTTAAAAAAAGGGGTGCCTGGGTGGGTAGGTCAGTCAGTTAAGCATCTGGCTCTTGATCTCATTTCAGGTCTTGATCTCAGGGTTGTGAGTTCAAGCCCCGCGTTGGGCTTCATGCGGGTGTGGAGCTTACTTAAAAAAAAAAAGGAGGAGGAGGAGGAGGAGGAAGGAAGAAGGAAGAAGGAAGAAGAAGAAGGGAAAGAGGACATGTAGAAGCATGTCCAGTGTCTTGAGACCCAGATTCAGAAGTGGCCCCTATCTGTTCACATTCCACAGGCAAACATCAATCACACGGCCGTACCTGGATGCAAACAAGAGTGAGGGCATAGGCATTATTTTTATTGATTATGGTATTTTTCTAAGGGGGACTGAGAACAAAGAGCAGATATATTCGAGTACGGAATTCTCCTCAAAATCAAGACAGTGATTGGAATGTCGGTGGACCTTCTGCCTACACTGGAGTTAAATGGCAGAGGAAGGTGATGTTACATTTCCACTGTAGTGTGACCCTAGGAAGGCAAGTATGCTCCTAACAGAAATGTAGGTTGACAATGCAGGGCACTCCAAATTCAGAAGTAGCTGTAAGAGTGCCTTGCCCTTGCTGGGTCTAATCTGGTTCCAGTGACAGTCCCTATATTCCTGCGTAACTGGGGCATTGTTCAAGATGCAGGACCCCTGCAAAGCTTGGCCCCATGTTGCCTGAGTTGAGGGCAACCAGAGTATGACATATATATAATAAGTTTTATCGGTACTAAAGCTACACTACATGCCGGTGTAGGCTCTGGAGCAAGACGCTCTGAGTTTAAATCCCAGTTTCACTACTTGCTGTGTGACCTTGAGCAAATTACTTAATCTCTCTGTCTCTCAGTTTCTTTATCTATAAAATGAGGATAAATACAGCATCTACCTCATGGGGTATTTTGAAGATTAAGTGAGGTGACTTATTTAAAGGGCTTCTATAGTACCTGATACATAGTAAGTCTTTCTTTAGAAGTCATACATATATCACATATATATGATGTATATCTCCACAACTTTATTTCCTGACCTCAACAGAACCAGCCTAAAGCTCATTTCTCACCATTCTGGTTCCTTTTTTCCTCTCTCTCAAGCCCTACTTTGTTGAGTGAACCATTCTTGCTGATGCTCACCCCAGACTGAAAGAACAGGCAGCTCAGTTTCTATGGATGAGCCTGGCAACCTCACACACCCTGGTATGATGGACATGGAAGAAACACATCTCAAATTACACTGGACACAAGGGCGAGTGCAACTTCTCATGAGCTGCCTTTATGCCCAACCCCAAAAGAGTAGAAAGTGATCTAATCATCCCTGAAAATATTAAGGACTCAGAACCATGCCTAAGAGTCCATGATGAGGTTAAGTCATTTTACTGTCCCCCTCCCTCCGCACTTGCCCTCATTGAAAATCTTTCATGAAACTGGGTTATAATATCAAGGGCAATACTGAAGAGAAAAAGAAAAGAATTGCCAAAAGATTAAAGTCAACACATAAGGTAGAGCTTGAAAGAACCTACTCCTCGCTGAAGAGAATAAGAAACTATAACAAGCCACTGCTTTGGCAATTCTTTTTTTAGCATCTTCTGACAAAACCATCTCTTTATCCCTCTGCAGTTATTTTCTTAAGCCACTGCCATTCCCATGAGCACACCGCCACCCCAAGCTGGTGCCTATGGCATCACGGAAGTGCCCCCACAAAAAGCTCCATGTGGCAGCGTTAGGACAAATGTCCAGTCATCGAGGAGCTTTCTCCAGTAGGAATGGGAGCCCTGAAAGAGGATCTGGATTGGAATGTTCCATCCAATCACTTTGTTTTACAGATTATTCCTTAATCTAGACAACAAATAGGTTTAAGTCCCTGTGTACCCGGCACTGGACAGGTAAGGAACTAAGTCTCAAGAGTCTAAAGTCTCACAGTTAGTCCAAACCCTAGACCAGCAGCCATATTTTCTGACCCCTGGCCAAGGCATTCTCCATCCCATCCCCGCTGCTCCTAAGGTCCCTTTTACTCTGAACACATGGGTTAATATCTGCCCTGGCGTTTATCTTCAGGCAGACAAATTCCTAATTGAAAAGTACACCACAGGACACCTGGGTAGCTCAGTCAGTTAAGCATCCAACTCTTGGTTTCGGTTCAGGTCATGATCTCAGGGTCCTGAGATCAAGCCCTGTGTTGGGCTCAGCACTCAGCATGGAGTCAGCTTGTCCCTCTCCCTCTGCTCCTCCTCCTACTCTCTCTTTCTCTCTCTCATGAATAAATAAAGTCTTAAAAAAAAAAAAAAAAAAGACCACCACAGCAAATTTCCAAAGAAGGTCCTCTTTGCTCAGGGCCCAGTTGGGCACATAAAAGGCTGACAAAAGCATCATCACAAACGTTAGGACTGCCTCTGTGCCAAGACCGTCTCTAAGTGCTTTGCCTACGCTCTCCCACTGAACCCTCACAACTGCCCTCTCAGATGACTACTCTTGTTATGCCCATGTTCCAGATGAGGAACACAAGTTGAGAGAGGTCAAAGAAAAAAAAATTGTCCAGGATCTCGTAGCCAGTAGGTGGTAGGTCCAGGCCTTAAACTCAGCTCTTTTCAACAAGAAAGCCAGAAATGCAGAACTATTTTCCACAGCGCTACTGCCTGATGCCATAATACAATAAGCCACTGACTGTACTGGTATTTCTGAAATCATAATTTCTGAGATGATACCAGAGCTTTGGCATAGATGAGTCACACAGGATTATCACATACTCTGTAACTATGATACCGTCAGATGGGAAGGATTTATCCTTATGCCTAGGCTCTGTCTGCTAAATCACTTTTTTTGGGTTTTGCAAACTAGGAAACAAAAGTGACAATATTGTTAAATCAAACAGGACCCATTAGTTATACTGTGCCTATATCTCTATGTAAATGTTAAGAGGTTTCTACTAATTCCCAGAGCCACCTTATCCATCCATCAGTTTCTCTCTAAAGTGGAGAAACCATGCTTAAAGCACATCAGGCACGGCAGCATAATAGAGAACCCTACCGCAAGGGGATTTCCCGTGTGTCTGTAATGTTCCACTAATTAAGTCTGAGAAGCATTTAAGACTGTCTTCACTGTGAATACCCACAGGGCAGCCTTAAAGGAAAAAAATCCATTTCCATGAGTCATGCACCAACAAGAGTGAGCAAATGGATTTGAATTGTTAGAGTCCATAACCATATGAAATACAGTTTTCTCTCTATGAAAAAGACTAGCTGTTCAGACATGCAGCTTACAGAAGCCAACTTTAGTGAAATATATATATATTTTTCTTTGTAATGTATCAAATAACCTAACACACATGCCTTTTGGCTGGGTATGACTTTTTTAATCACAGAGCTCCAGAAGCTAAGGGCACAAACTTCTCGGAAACATGCTAGAGGGACGTTAAGATGGAAGACTGTTTTGTTTCTAGTAATGAAAAAGGAAACACAATGAAAACATTCGTGAAAAACACTGTAGTGCTACATCTTTGCTCTCCCACATTTATATATACCTTCAAACAAATCTCATTACCCACCAAACTCAAAGAAATTAAAACAAAAGTCACCTCTGTGACATTTTGCCACCTAAGATTATTCTCTTTCCATCAAAGATGCATAAATTGCTTTTAAGATACAGGTCTACCCATGGCTTAGCGTAGTAAACCCACAATAGGCCCAGCTTCATACCCATGCATTTAATTAAAAAGCCTATGCTACAATCAAAACAATTCCCTGACTTAGCATGGGCAAATAAGACATGATTTAAGGAAAATACAAGAACCAAAGACATGTCATTCCATTTAATCTCCATGGATCCAAGGTTTTTCATCAGTTAAACAAGGCTATGGGCTTCAATCCACCAGACTTTTGTAAAGCAAAAATAGTAATAACAATTGAAAGGCATTTTTAACTAGGGAACGAAACTGTACTAACACAGTCTGGGGCTTGACCACCACCCGGAATCACAGCGTGCACAGGCCATGTCCAAGCTTCTTGACTTCTCTACAAAAGGTCCACTTAAACTCTAACTTCCAGCCCCTTCCTTGATCCTATAGTGATCAATTGACTTTTGAGTCAGCCCTCCTACTCCTCCAATGGAGAGGTTCTTACAGCAAAACTCTTAGCTTGCAGGGGAAAAAAAAAATTCAAAAATTGGGAATGCTACAAGAAGCCAGATCAAAAAAGGAATAAAGTGCTGATGACTGAGTAAGGACCAGAAGCTCAGTGAACATAAAAATATATAGGATTCACAGGGATTCTTTAGAGGCTAAAGAGAGGTATCCAAATAAGCCTCCTCTACCTTGGACTTGAACACGCACTACTGCCGCAGGTACCGGGAAGTTTTGTACTGACCGTGAGAACATTTTACCATCCTACATCCCATTTACTAGTTGGGCAACATGTCTCTTCCTCACAGACCTACTGTATGCTCCATGAGGGTGAGGGGCTGCATCTGCCCGGTTTGCTCAAACTTCTGGCACCGTGCTTGGTGCGAAGTTTGCACCCATAAATGTTTGCTGGGTCCATGAATTAACCATTTCATACATACTTCCTGCATAGCCATGCAGAAAAACTTGGTTTCAAAACATAGATACTTCTAGCTCTAATTTCCACTTCTTAACTGCATTGAGTTTTTCTAATTAAAGTCATAAAAATACAAACCCAACTCACAGGATAAGGAAGTATGACAGGATTCTGCTGTCCTTTCCATGCCCATTTTAGTTGGTTTTCATGGAGCCTGTGCTTGGGAGAACACTATGAATGTGTTTGGTCCACGGAGACTTTTTTCTTAATTTCCCTACCTCCAGGGGAAGTAGCCTACTAGCTGTGGTTTTAAATTCTGAAAGATGCATTCAGAGATGAATATGAGTCTATTTTAAAAGGCATATTACAATAAAATAAAATGAAAACGACCCCAAACAAATAACTAGAAAGGGACAAATAAATGAGAACATGTTTATTACCATTCACATATTTAACAAATTTTCATTATATTTTGTAATAATCTACTTTCAAATCTATTTTTTTTCTCATTGGACAATATTAAGTCCTTTCTAAAGTGAAATTAAGTAGGTGAATCTGCCAGTGACTCCCCAATGACTCCCCATTGATCTTGTATGCTAGGCCCTCCTCTGGCCCTTGCTTACCTCACCAGACACAGGCCTCACTCCTCCCCCATTCATCCTTTCCCCAGCCAGACTGAACGACCTCTGGTTTTACAAAAGTGCTAAGCGCTCTCCCCGCTCTGAGCGGTCACGTGTGCCGGCCTCTGCCTTGACCTTCCGCGACCTCCTTAGTCCCTCTGCCTTGTTAACACCTGTTCATCCTTCAGAGCTTTGCTAAGACATCCTTTCCTCCAGAAAGCCTTTTCTGAGACCCCTACCACCCCCAGCATGAAGTTAGGCACTTCCTCTGTGCCTCTCATAATGCCTAGATCATAGCTCTGTGCTAGCCTATTCTTACCAAAGTACCTGCTTATTACCTGTGTGTATTCTGAGATAGCAGCCGCTTAGTGAGTATGACTGAATGAACGCACACCAAAAATGGACGCATACCTGCTAAAGAAGTGACATAGATGACAGAATGGGGCTTTTCCTCTGCGAGTTTGTTTCTTATCTCAACCGTATGAATGAATAAGAAAATCATCTTACATCAGGGCCTGTTCCCGATAACAAGTAGTTTCTGTGAAACTAAGGCCCAACTTACTGCTTCCATTTGAAGAGCCTTAATAGTTCCTGGGGCAACTTTATATGATAGAGATGGGAAGATTCTATAATCGTCCTCATCCACTAACTGGGGTACTACATTGCTTTTAAAAGCTGATTTTTAAGAAGTTTTCATTGCTTATGTGAGAATTATTAATGTTTCATCATACCCAGATCTGTCATGTGATTCACTAAGACTATCTACAGGGAGTCTTTAATTTTCACATTGTTTTAAATGTTCAGTTTCTGTGGGGTTTTGTTTGCCCCTGCACACTGACAATCAATAAGTGTTTAATGACGACAGGGATGATCACGATACAATGGCAAGAGAAATAAATAATCTAAAAGGATGCCACATCGCCAAGAGCTCGGTTATCCTCTGAAGGCTCTAAACATGTTTTATGCGAGGCTCGTTTTCATACCTGGACAACATCATGAAAGAAATTTTCAGTTTTAAAAAGAAAACCAATTCTGAAAGATGTTGTTGACATCTGTGACCCCATGGAAATTATTTCAATCTGTGGGCAATTTGTTTTCAGTCTTTGTGTACAGCACAGAAAATTCAGTCGGCTCTCTGTCATACACCAACTATCCCGGCATTCGCTCGCCTTTCTTAGCTCATCAAGATACAAAATAATCTAAACAAAATGACTACACTGACATTTCCTCAAATACCATAATAATTGCTAAATTGGACTCACCAGAGACAAAAGGAAATTTTATTTTCTGTTGATCACATACATCTTTTTATACATGAAAAACCACGACACTATCATTCTCCACCAGGCTGTTTCTGCCAACAACTGTGACTGATTGGGATTCACATAAAGCCCCCAGCCTCCCATGAGCATGACAAGAGTCAAATTAGGTGGGCTGGGAGCAAAACAAAGAGGTCCAGAAAAGGAATCATCTCAAACTCAGCACTTTGACAGAGGCTTCTTCCTGCCAGTATGCATGCTGCCTCATTAAATGATGTGTAAAGGTCAGAGGTTAATCAACTTCAATTTGGCATGCATACCAAGTAGTTTTAGTCATCATTTTATATTTCCAAATGAGAAGAGGCAAGAAACACTTCAGGTTAATGGAGCATTTTCTAATGATGACTTTTAACTCTTCACAGACAGAATTTCTCATTTAACTTTGGGT
The DNA here is from genome assembly GCF_004348235.1 of Phoca vitulina. Taxonomy (NCBI): domain Eukaryota; kingdom Metazoa; phylum Chordata; class Mammalia; order Carnivora; family Phocidae; genus Phoca; species Phoca vitulina. The sequence continues at coordinate 12,047,781 of NW_022589710.1, read as the reverse complement.
TTTGTTTTTTTTTTTCCCCTTAAAACCACTAAAAGACATTCAAGGCATAAATGTCCAGCTTGCCCTTTTTTGACAGTTTTACTGAGGTATAATTGACATTAAAAAACTGCACATATCTGAAGTGTACCATTTGGTAAGTTTTAATAGAGGTATACACAGATGAAACCATCACCTACAATCAAGATAGTGAACACAGTCATCACCCATTTGGGGGGGATCTCTTTTGTTTCCTCCTGCCCATTATAATCCCTCCTTCCTCCTCTTGCCCCACCCCATTCTCAGGCAACCACTAATCAGCTTTCTATCACTACAGATTACATACTCTTGAAGTTTATACAAATGGAATCATATAACATGTCCTCTTTGCAGGCTGGCTTCTTTAACTCAGCACAGTTCTTTTCAGGTTTATTCATACTGCTCATGTAACAACGGTTAACTTCTGTTTATTACTAGTAATGTTCCATTACTTGGATATGCAATAGTTCATCTGTTCACTTGTTGATGGACATTTGGATTGTCTGCCAATGCTTATGGTTATTACAAATAAAGTTGTTGTGAACATTTGTGTACAATGTATGGACATATGCTTTCATTCTTTCTTGAGTAAATACCTTAGACTGCAATGACTGCATCATAGGGTAGGTCATATTTAACTGTTTTCCAAAATGTTTGTATCATTTTACATTCCCAGCGGCAGTGTATGAGAGTTCCAGTTGCTCCACAGCCTCACTAACACTTGGAATGGTCAATCCTTTATACAAATAGAAATCTTTGTCTAACCCAAGTCATAAAGGCTTTCACCTCTTTTCTTCTTTACATGTTATGGGTTAGATTTTATAGTTAGGTCTATGATCCATTTGAGTTCCTATTTGTATATTGTGTGAAGTAGACATGGAAGTTTATTTTTTGTATATAAGTATCAAAAGTACTTGTTCAATTTGTTGAATGGATATCCTTTTCCCACTGAATTAGCTTTGCGCTTTTGTAAAAAAAAAACAAAACTACCGATCTTTCCACTAAGGTTTTTAGAACCTAAAACTACTTTTAAAAGTCTACTAGTTATTTTTTTTTTAAGATTTTATTTATTTATTTGACAGAGAGAGACACAGCAAGAGAGGGAACACAAGCAGGGGGAGTGGCAGACGGAGAAGCAGGCTTCCCGCGGAGCAAGGAGCCCGATGCGGGACTCGATCCCAGGACCCTGGGATCGTGACCTGAGCCGAAGGCAGACGCTTAACGACTGAGCCACCCAGGCGCCCCCTACTCGTTATTTTTAAAATAAAAAGAAATCAACTGATCATACATGTGAGGGAGATTATCTTTTAGTTCCCACTCTTTTCTCCATGGGCTACTGAGAACAAAGCATCCAGCAGTGGATTTCATTAGAAACATCATAGCAAATACCTGACCCTACAGGAAGTTTTAGTATTTGTTATAATCAGAACGCTCAAAGATTATGCAAAGACAAAGAAAACAGAGTTGTAATTTCATATTAGAGGGAAAATTTTGTATCAAAGGGAAAGAGGATGCTTCCACCTACATGAGGAGCTCAGAATATAAGCATTTATCTTTGCTTCATTCTCAACCCTATTAAACAAAATAAAAGAAATAAAAAGACATGAAGCCCCAAGGCTAAAGAATACAGGAGAATAGACAACAGCCAATGAGAGATAAAGACAAAATTTTGTAATCTGGAAAGCAGAAGGATGAATGGCCAATAACCCAGCAGACCAGAGAAAGTTAGGAACTAAGTATTTACAGTAAGGAAAGCCAACAAGAAGTAAGCCAATTCTACATAAGGACCCAGGAACTGGAGATACCAGTTACCTCTAAAGGCAGGATACTGGATGAAGCTGAAATGGGAAAAATAGTTTCTCTCCATTTAGGTCTCTTTCCATCTTGTCTCTCTGAAAGAACTAATTTGGTCTTCCTCACAGCAGAGTTGTAGAGGTCTAAAAGCAAGTGCCCCAAGAGACAAAGAGCCAAGTGGAAGCTGTAATTTTTAAATGATTTAGTCTCAAACGTAACATAACATCACTTCTACCATACCCTATTGGTTGGAGTAGTTACAAGTTCCTGCCCAGATTAAGGCAGAAGGTGGGGAGAACAACACAGACCCCACTCTCAGCAAACATTGTCAGTGACATGGTAAGAACATGTGAGATAGGATATAATGATTGGTATAGCCGTCTTTGGAACACAAAATCTGTGGCAACCACTGACAAATCTGACCACTTAATTTTATAGGTAAGGAAACAGAGGCCCAGAGAAATCTGTATGATCCAAATTACACAATCAATGGCAGAGCAAGACTAGAAACTGGGTATCTGAACTCCTAGTCCATGTTCTTTCCCACTAACTTACATTGCCTCTTTTTTTGTTTTTTAAGAGAGAGACAGAGAGCGGGGGATGGGCGAAGGGAGAGGGAGAGAGAGAATGCCAAGCAGGCTCCAAGCCCAGCACGGAGCTGACGTGGGGCTCAATCTCATGACCCTGAGATCATGAACTGAGCCAAAATCAAGTCAGACATTCACCGCTTAGCCACCCAGGCACCCTGCCTCTTAATTTTTATAAAATTCACACCAGTGAAATTACAGAGTTAATGGATAGAGAGTATTTAGTATAATTAAAGTCTGACTTCTAGATAAATTTTTCTTGATTTAGTAAATTCAGACCACAAAGAAATACTACTCGCCAGCAGAGCAATGAAAGGGCATTTTTAAAAATAATTCTCAGACCAAAAAAGCTAATGAAATCAATGAAGGAAAGTTTTCAAGTTAATCTTCCTCATTGCTGAGTCTAAAGACATTATAAAATCTATGAATATGTTTCCCATAGAGAGTTTTATCTTTTTCTCAAAGAAAGGGAGTAATACAAATGATTCCAGTGTGATTTAAATCTCTAACCACAGGAATCTGGCATAGTTCTCTGACCATGCTAAATTTCAACATTATTACTCATTTTGAGATATTTTACTCTGCTAGTATATAAATTAATAGTAATGGATCAATTAGAGGTTACCTATTGTAATGAAAGTGTCATCTTTAATCAGATGTAATTCATCAACAACAGAAAAGAAGAATAAAAAAATAAAAAGGAGATTAAGGACTTCTGCTGGAGTAGCTAGCAGACTAACGTATATGACCAACCCTCATGGCAGGAATAACAAGAAACTCTCAATAAGCTAAAAAGCAAAGTCATCTTCTTTTTTTTTTTTTTAAGATTTTATTTATTTATTTGACAGAGAGAGAGAGAGCGAGAGCAGGAACACAAGCAGGGGGAGTGGGAGAGGGAGAAGCAGGCTTCCTGCAGAGCAAGGAGCCAGATGCGGGGCTTGATCCCAGGACCCTGGGATCATGACCTGAACCGAAGGCACACGCTTCAACCGATTGAGCCATCCAAGTGCCCCGTAAACTACTTTAAAAAAAATATTTTATTCATTTATTTGACACAGAGAGATAGAGAGCAAGCAGAGGGAGAAGCAGGCTCCCAGCTGAGCAAGGAGCTGGATGCAGAACTCGATCCCGGGACCCTGGATCATGACCTGAGCCCAAGGCAGACCCTAAACCTACTAAGCCACCCAGGCACCCCTAACCTACTTTTTTTTTTTAAGATTTTATTTATTTATTTGACAGAGAGAGACACAGCAAGAGGGGGAACACAAGCAGGGGGAGTGGGAGAGGGAGAAGCAGGCTTCCCACTGAGCAGGGAGCCCAATGTGGGACTCCATCCCAGGATCCTGGGATCATGACCCAAGCTGAAGGCAGATGCCCAACAACTGAGCCACCCAGGTGCCCCCCAAAGTCATTTTCTAAAGCACTGGAGAGCAACCAAGGCTTCCAGAATTTGAGGGCTAATCCTTGTGAGAAGGTAAATGCATTGGAATGACCATGACACCTCCTACCACCTTTTCTTTCAAGGCATTTACCAACTCCTAAAAGGCTCAGGACTAAGTCAAGTGGAAAAAAGTGGCTCAGAGATTTTGTCAACCTTATAGGGACAGAAAGATAAAAATTAGAATTTAAGACAATCAGGAATTAGGAGCAGGATCCAGGAGAAAAGGGAATCACAGAAAAACTAGCTAGAAATTCTTGGCCACTTTTCCCTTTGAGCAATTTACTAATTCCTAAATCACAAAAGGTGAGAAGCCAGGAAGCCAACCAGAAAGCAACAGCTAAATCTAAGCCAAGCTGTCAACTGTCTTTTGGTGCTGGAGAGATAAAAATTGAAGTTTGAGGCCCAGTAAGGAAGAGATGATCTGATAAATACCCCCAGGCTTTCAATTCAGACCCCCCAAATGCTATGCCTTTGCAGTAAAGAAAAACAGAAATAGACCAGCTCCCACAAAGACTTAAATCCATCCTTGAAACATCTTTCTCCCTAATTCAATCAATAACTTTCCTTCACTCTTTGTACCATTAAGACAAAAAAAACTAAAACTAACTCCTATCTGGACTAGGATAACATCAGACTAGAACACGGAAAAAAATTGAAAATGCAAAAAGAGGAGGCTCCTGGGTGGCTCAGTCAGTTAAGCCTCCAACTCTTGGTTTCGGCTCAGGTCATGATCTTGGGGTTGTGAGATCAAGCTCCACATCGGGCTTGGCGCTGAGCATGGAGTCTGACTGAGGTTCTCACTCCCTCTCGCTCCCCCCTCTATCCCTCCCCTCTCATGCACATGTGCTCTCTCTCTAAAATAAATAAAATCTTTTTAAAAGTGCAAAAAGAGCACAAGAGATACGTAGAACATGGTAAACGGCTAATACCTGCACAACAAAGTTTCAGAGAAGAAGTGAGAAAGAATGATGCAGATGCTCAATGAGAATTTTCAAAAACTAACAAAAGCCATCTCAAGCCCTGGATTAAAGAAACACAGGCAGGAGAAATATCCAGAAAACCACACTTAAATGCATGACGTAAAACTGCTTAAAGCTAAATTCAAAGAGAACATCTTAAAAGGAGCCAGAGAAGAAAGACACGTTACAGTTAAAGAAACAATAAGTTAGTTGACTTGTCAACAGAAAAAAAGAAACCAAAGAAAATTAAGTGGTATCATTGAATTGCAGGAAGAAGATAACTTCCAATTTGCCATTACATACCTAGCAAAATAACCTCCAAATATGAAAGAAAAATAAAGATATGTCCAGGGAAATAAAAACTCTAAGAACTTATTGCCAAAAGACCCACACTAAAATAAATATTTAAGTAAGTTATTCAGGCAAAAGTACCATGATTTCAGATGGAAGTACAGGAATGCAGAATAGAATGGAGAAGGTAAGGGAAGAGAACAGAAAAGAAAAGGTAAATGTGTGGTCAAATTCAAATGATTATTAACTTTTTAAAACAATAATGACTGGGTGGGTGCCTGGGTGGCTCAGTTGGTTAAGCGTCTGACTCTTGATTTCAGCTCAGGTCTTCATCTCAGGGTCTTGGAATTGAGCCCCATGTCCAGCTCTGTGCTTAGCAGGGAGTCCACTTGGGATTCTCTCTCTTCCGCTCCTTCTGCCCTTCCCCCTCTCAAATAAAGAATTTTTTTTTTTTTAAGATTTTATTTATTTGACAGAGAAGGGCACAGCGAGAAAGGGAACACTAGCAAGGGGAGTGGGAGAGGGAAGAGCAGGCTCCCCGCTGAGCAGGGAGCCTGATGCGGGGCTCAATCCCAGGACCCTGGGATCATGACCTGAGCCGAAGGCAGACGCTTAACGACTAAGCCACCCAGGTGCACCAAAATAAAGAAATCTTAAAAAAAAAATTAAACAATAATGATAATGTAGGTTTAAAATATATGTAGAGTGAAATAAATAACAAATAGCACAAAAGGCAAGCAGGGGTGAAATAAGAAAAAGTGTTCTACAGAACTTTTATTGATTGGGAAGTGGTAAAAATACTAATTTATAGTAGATCTATTTAGTCAAGCAATGATACGTGTTGTAATATCAAGAGCAACTATTAAAAGAATAACTTGGGCAAACAAAACTATTGAGCTAATAGAGGGGGGAAATTAATTTAAAATATTTAATTCATAAAAGCCAAAAAGAGGAGAAAAGGGAGAACAGAGAACATGGGAAAAATACAAAATACGGCATAAAACAGTGTATATATAACCCAAATACATCAGTAATTACATTAAATGTGGAATATATAATAATGCATTGTTATGGCCTGAATGTTTGTATCCCTTCAAAATTCGTGGTTTGAAATCTTAATGCCCAAGGAGATGGTATTAGGTGGGACCTTCCGGAGGGGCTTAGGTCATGAGGTTGGAGCTCTCGTCAATGGATTTAGTGCCTTAGAAAAGAGGCTCCAGAGAGATCCCAAGCCCCATCCACCATGTGAGGACACAGGAAGATGGTGCTGGCTATGAACCAAGAAGAGGGCTTTCACCAGAAAGCTAACACCTTGATCTTGAACTTTCAGCCTCCAGCACTGTGGGAGATTTTTCTGTTGTTTATAAGCTACCCAGTCTGTGGTAGTTTGTGAGAGTAGCTGAATGGACTGACACACACTTATCCAACTCTCAAGGAGGTTTCAGATGTTACCAATTTTTGCTATTACAATAAGGCAACAATAAAACGAGTGTGTGACAGTCTCTCTAGGGTGCTATTTAAAAGTGGAATCACTTCATCAGATCTTACCAAATTGCTTCCATCATAGGACAGCTCCTCTTTCACCCCATTCTTGCCAATGCTCAGGACTACCAGACTGGTAAAAATTTGCCAATCTGATGGGCATCAATTGCCTCAGTGTTTTAATCTGGATTTACCTTAACACAGGTGAAGTTGAATATCTTTCATTTATTAATTATTAGGGTTTCTTCTTCCATGATTCAGCTTTTTATAGCATTTGCCCTTTTTTATGGAGTTGTGTTTATCTTATTGACTTGCCCCTTAATTTAATCCATATAAAATGAAATTATTATTCTAATAATAATAATTACTTGAATTACTGGGTACATAATGATGCTCTTCATCCAGATGGAAAATAAAGAAATTCAGGCACATTTTTCAGTAGCAGTTAATGAGTTCAGTGTGGGGTAATATATAGCAAATATCTACTCAAAATGGTTAATTTTATGATGCCTTTTGCATACAAATTTTAATATAGTTAATATATTTATTTTCCCATTTGACTTGTGCTTTCAGTGTAAGAAATTCTGTCTTAACCTGGGGATTGAAGACATCCCCAAGTTTTAAAGTTTCTGTTTTCTTTTTAGGTCTTTAATCCCTTTAGTATTTAATTTTGTGTGTGGTGCAAAATAAATATCCAATTATTTTCCCATATAGTCAATTGTCCCAGTATCATTTATAAAAAGATCTGTACTTTCCTTATTGACTTCCACTGCTATCTCTGTTATATACCAATGTTCCACATGTATATGTGGTCTAATTGCCTATCTTTGTGCCAATATTAAACTGTTTTAATTGCTATCACTTCACATTAAACCTTACTATCCAATAGGGTATCCTTCCTCCAATTCTTTGAATTATTTTGGCTCTTCTAGGCACTTTACTATTCCATATGAACTTTGGTTTCAACTTGTTTCAAGATAAAATAAATTGTTGGAACTTCTATTAGAATAAATTGACTTTATAGATTAATTTGTGGAGAAATAACATTGATATTGAGTCTTCTCATCCATAAACTTGTTACATATCTCCATTTATTTAATTCTACTTTATTTACTTTAGTAAAGTTTTATAATTGACTTCTTTAAGGTCTTACACATCCCTTGTCAAATATATTCTCAGTACCTTGAAGCTTCTTTCATTATTGTGAATGACATTACTTTTTGTATTTTCTAAATTTTTTTGTATATTGAACTTGTATCCGATAACACTGACAAAATCTCTTGTGAGTTCTAATAATTAATCTGTAAATCTCCTTTTATTTGTAAGAGAGTATTTGACAAAGGGCAAAGGAACTTCCAACAAGTATCTGAATCCATTATCTTCTGAGCCAAGGAACTGAATATAAAGTCTTAAAATGGAGAGGGAAAGAAATATGTATTTTCTTTCCTTTTCCTTTTTATAAATACACACTACCACATGATTTTACCCCTACTATGAGGTCTTGTATGAATAATGACACATGTTCAGTGGTGGCTTCGGAGAAAGGGTCAGTCTTAAGTCACTCTTTGTGCTGCTATAATGAAAAAAAGGAGACTGAAGACAGAGGCAGGAGCCAAGTCATGCATGACTTGCATGCCAGGCTAAGGAGTTTCTATTTTATCCTAAAAGCAATTAATTAAATCAGATTTGCATGCTGGACTTGCATTTTAGAAAGCACTCAAGCAGTACAGTGAAGGATGAACCGAGCCTGCGTTCTCTCAGCAAAAACACCAGTTGAGATGTATTGCAGTAATTTCCTAGACTATAAGCTTCATGAGGCCAGGGGCTGTTGGTTTTGCCCAACCCCCTTAATCCTCAGAGCCTGGCACCGTGCTTGACACATAAAAGATGCTCAATACTTGTTGAGTTAATTAATTAATCCTGTGAGAAATACTTAGGGCAGAACCAAAAACAGGTTGTGGAGATGAAGAAGAGAAAGACAAAATTTATAAACACTGAAGAGAGGCATCAATTGTATATAGGGAGTGAGGGAAAGGGAGAAATCTAGAATGACTCCCAGGTCACTGGCCTGGATGACTGGATATATAGAGGTATCCAAAACTAGATAGGGAATAAAGAGATATTTTCAGACATATATAATTCATTCAGTTTCAGACATACCGATTTTGAAGTACTTTCAGGCAGATTAGTCCAAAAAAAAGTTGGATCTCTGGATGTATAGCTGCACAAAAGGGACCCAGCACAGGGAGGTCGCTAAGGTTATGGGTGTCAGGGAGTCAAAGCGGAAACATGTAGAGTTAAAGTCTCCTTCCCCTGTGATGTGCTGAATCCATCTTATGTTAACCTAAGGTCTCAGTAAAATACTTACAAGGGCTTTAGTCTGAAGGTGCCTCTTGAAGAAAATTTGGCCCCAGCCTGCAGGGACCTCATGACCCACCTCCATTTGCAAGCAAAGTGATGTTTCATTTAGGTAAGAACACAATTCAGTATATCTTCTTTCATAAAATAATGTCACCCCTACCATCTCCTCATCTGCAATCCAAAGCATGTCATTGTGCCTTCAACAGTATATACACTCATCTCATCAGAAAAGTTCACTTGGAATTGTCAAAGGACCCTTAGGCTGTTAGCCTGAGATTTGTTCTCTGTCCACTCCTTTAAGTATTCTACAGTGTATTCTGGTATAAATGTAGAGCACCACATTAACTTAGTTCCTTCACTGAGGACCACTTCAGTGTTATTTTCAGACTTTAGCAAAGCCCAATCTAAGAAATAGACACATGAATAAAGCCCCAATACATCTGATTTTCTGTAGATATGGTCTCTATTGCTCAATGTTTCTTAGACAAATTTTTCATGATTAATTTCTCATTTTTATTTCCATTAGTATTTTTATTATAAATGTAGTATATGTTTATTGTGAAAAAAAATATTTTTCAAGCCATATAAAAGCTCCCATATCCCTCTTTTCCTGTCCACACAGTCCCATCCAGAGGTATCTAAGTAGTCAAGATTCTTTCCGTTGCAAGGGACAGACCTGTAGTTTGAAGGATGCTCAGTGCAAGAGAGGAATTTGAAGGCCACTAGGTCAGGACAAGGAATCAAAGCAACCACTCTGAAAACCAGGACAGTACCAAGGGCCCCAGGGAATGGACCTGGGGTGTGAACTTCTTGTCTCTGCTTCTACATGCATGGTATAGTTAGTCTCTTAGTTTTCTCAGGTAGTGGAGGACAGGGCTTCATATGACTGGGGGATCTTATCCTTGCATCACTGTCATCTGACAGGAAAAGGGATTTTTTTTTTCCTCCTGTAGAAAAAATGTTAGGGACATGCTCTGATGGGCTTGGTTTAGGTCAAGGGAGCACTGTGGTTGGCAGCCCCAGTAACTCATGACTGAAACAGGAGAGGGGTAATTCCCTTGAGGGAGAGGGATGTTGTCATCAAAAGAAGGGGAAAGTGTGAGGAGCAGCCAAAGTGTCTGATGACTCTGTATTACCATCAGTAGTTTCCTGGGTATTTTCTTTGTATTTACAAGCATATAAAAATACTCTCTTCATGTTTTATGCAAAGAAGAACATAGTATGACAAGTGTTTTTAGGAGTTTATCAAGGAAAAAATGTTCTTTCACAAAGTGCTGGTATACTTTCTTTTGATCAGATAATGAGAATTTTCTAATCCACTATTTCTTTCTCTTGACTACCAGGAAGCTCAGAGCTAAATTTAATGTTCAGTTACCACAACTATATTAAATCTCATGGTCAGAGTATTTACTTCCTCCTTCTTTGTATACTTTTAGATTTCTAATTCCTGGCTTGTCTAGCTTTATTGTCGTAAACCCCATAAAATTCTTCTTGAAAGGAGAGAGAATTTTTACAGGTTCTTCTAATACCCAGTATTTTAAAACTTGTCTTATTTTTCACTAAAAAAAATTATCTTTCATTATGAAAGTAATGAGCGCTTATTATACAAAATCTAGAAAATAAGTGGAAAAGGAGAAAAAAAATCACCTATGTTCTCACCACCCATTATTAACATTTTAGTGTGCTGTTTAGTTTTTTGTGTCTTTATTTGTTTTAAGTAGGCTCCACACCCAATGTGAGGCTTAAACTCACAACCCTGAGATCAAGAGTCACATGCTCTACTGACTGAGCCAGCCAGGCACCCAAATTTTTATTTTATTATTTTTTTAAGTAATCTCTACACCCAACATGGGACATAAATTCACAACCCAAGATCAAGAGTTGCATGTTCTACTGACTGAGCCAGCCAGGCACCCTGTACTGCTTAGTTTTAAATGTAGGAGAAACAACCAAGTCATATAATCAGCTCAACTGAATAGACTCCTTGCTAATCAAAAAAATCCCTGCAGCCTTTAAATTATGGGAAAATCCAAGGTGAAGAAAACATTTAACAACAAAAAAAGGAGATCTCTTGAAATTTTGACAATGGTTTCCGGAATTTATTCATATTAGTACTAATAGACAGTCTATTAGTCCATCCTTCCCCAATATTGTTTACCCACACCTAAATTAAGATAGAGCTGAGGGGCACCTGGGTGGCTCAGTCAGTTAAGCGTCTGCCTTCAACTCAGGTCATGATCCCAGGATCCTGGGGAGCATGCTTCTCCCTCTCTCTCTGCTGCTCCCCCTGCTTGTGCTCTCTCACTCTCGCTCTCTCGCAAATAAACAAAATCTTTAAAAAGATAGAGCTCAGAAACAAAATGCTACCTTTTTTTGTTAAGCTTCTACAACTGTATTTACCCATATATTCAGTGGGAAAATCATTCCAACTAAAACAGATAAGTCCTATTTTCTAGGTATCATAGCCAAAATAGTGGTTTTTAATAACCATTTAATAACTGTATTAGTAACCTTTTGATCCTCAGTTGTATAAAGCTGCCAAGGTGACAGTAACAAAAGAAAAGTCCCAGAATAACTTTAAGAATCGTGTGCATGCCTGTTCCCCTACAAACAGAGGCTGAATTTTGACTCTGAAAGAAAATTAAGGAAGTAACTGATGTGGGAAACAGAGGCAGAAGAGAAATTACTAAATTTCCTTACTCCCTACAGCCCACTGACAAGTCCTTGAAACAGGCCGAGTGACCTTCCTCTAGGGACTCAGCTGCCTTGATGTTGACACTTTGCTCACGGCAACAAGCAATCTTAGCCTGACCCCCCCCACCCCACCCCCCACCCCAGGATCCTGTAAGTCTACTTTAACATATAAAGATTCCTTTGGAAACTTCCTTTATCCCTACCTGCAAGATCCGTGTTGGCAATCATCCCCCAAGCACATGGCCCACTGATATACCTCTGAAGGGTCTCATGACTAAGGTTTTATCAGACTGTAATAAATGACCTTTTCCTAACAATAGCTAGCCCCCTCAGGATTCTGGAAACCTGGTTTCCAAAATACCTTGGAGGCTTGTGCTGTCCCTAACCCCTTCCCATCTTGAAGGTATAAAATCAGTCACCCCTCACAATTCCAGTGCAGCTCTTTCTGCCCATGGGTCCTGTCCCCGTGCTTTAATAAGACCACCTTTTTGCACCAAAGACGTCTCAATAATTCTTTCTTGGCCGTGGGCTTCGAACCCTAACGTCTTTCCTACATCAGTAATCATACCAAATGTTTAATCCCTGTATTAGTCAGTTTAGGCTGCCATAACAAAATGCCACAGACTGAGTGGCTTAGAAAACAGTAATTCATTTTGTCACCATTCTGAATGCAGGAAGTCTGAGATCAGCGTACGAGCATGACTGGTTTCTGGTGAGGCTTCTCTTCCTGGCTTATAGATGGCTGCCTTCTTGCTGTGTGATCACGTGGCCTTTTCTTGGTGTGTGCACACCCAGGGAGAGAAAGCTCTGGTCTCTCTTTATCTTCTTATAGGTACACTAATCCTATCAGATCAAGGTCGTACTACTATGACCTCATTTAACCTTAATTACTTCCATAAAGGCCCTATCCAAATACAGTCACATTTGGGTCTAGGGCTTCAACATATGAAGGCGGGGCTAGGGGCACAATTCAGTCCACAGCAATCCCTTTGCTCTGATAGTCATATCCCTGGCAATAATTTCATTTAGCTCTCAATATTTAAAATAAGCACTTCCGGAGGGATGAGCTCTTTACCTCTTCTCTGAATAATAGTTTACCGATAACTTCACACAACAAAAAATGTTTTTGAAAAACTTGATATAAAGATACATGTGGGAAGATGTGTGTGTGTGTGTGTGTGTGTGTGTGTGTGTGTGTGTAGAAAGAGAGAGATTCAAGGTTCATTCATTTCTGTGTCATCAGAAACCTTTAGCTATCACCTTAAGATTTGGGTCCTAAAACATCCAGTGTCACAAACCTAGCTAGGCTGGTAGGTAGATGGGCAGTCACAGTACTAGGAACTAGAAGTCTGTGACCAAAGTGGGTATACATGAAGTAACTGGATTCAGCATAGACAATGCAAGCTGAAATTAGAGCGTTTTGTTTTGCCTTATCTTTTATGTAAAATGTGCTTGTGTTCAAATATAGAGCAAGAAGACTATTTTGGGTCAGAATTTAAAATAGTCCCACTTTTTGTATGTCCAAGTAACATCTTTGTCTTTGAGTTTTTTCATCTGAAGTAAAACACTAAACAAACAGAAAAACATAAATCAAATATTTGGGCCCTTCCCTGGTCCTCCTACCATGGGCTGACTCTATTCAGCATGTATTCTTCCCCATGACATCTGAAGTACAATATAGAAATTCATCCTTTTAGCGAACTGGGCCTTTTCCCAAGATTTTTATTTTGCATTTAACAAAATAACAGCAAATTTCAGGTATTAGAAGGATCGAAACAACCTCTTCTATTCTGTTGTCCTTAGAACACCATCTTTTATTCATAGCTTCTCATGTGGTGCTGGGAGGCAGATTCTGTTGCTATAGCAACGCCCTGCATATCCTTGGGGATAGCTTACAGTTTTACTTTTTTTTTGAACAACAAAGAGCCATTGATACTACATGTTGCCAAAGGTTACAAAAGTTGAATTCTAAAATGAAAATATTTCTTCTATAGAAGTGGTACACCATATGCGTCCCACAAATTCAAAGAGATATGTAAGGATATGACCTTTGTGTGAACACTGATGAATCTAGCATAATACCGTTTGGCTTCAATGGATTATTCAGAGCAGAAGTAGTTGAAGTGTATGCCTTGTTTTCTAAGACCACTGTGGGGGACAAGGGGTTTATTCCCAGTATCTATAAAGATCCAGGAGCAGGAAAAGAAAGAAAAAAAAAAAAATCAAAGGTACCATCACTTACATTTTGTTTGTTACTTTGTAATCACCTTCCCATCCTCACCCCCACCAAAATGAACTGCTATATCAAAATCCAATTACACTTTGACAGTAAATAGATCCTCAAAGAGTGGTTGTGGCTGAATCCTTGTTCCTCAGAATAGATGTTAAATATACGAGAGTCTCAAGAGCTCTGAAATCTGTATTCCTAGCTTCATTTTAACTGGGTTCTCTTCATCTATGAAAAAAAAAATTCCTTAGCTAGCTATTTTGTCAAACCAGGAAAAATATTTCTTTTCAAGTATTCTTTTCAAGATAAGTTATCTCATCCCCCTAGAAATCTGAAGGGACGCACTGAGACCCATAGATGAGGGGTGAGAGGCTCCACAGAATCGCTTCCTGGGAAAACAAACATAAGAATTTATAGAGGGTCAGGACATGGGAATCTGGATTTTGCTCAATAACAAGGGAGGGACCTACAGGCTGCAAATGTAGATAAAATGTAAGAATGAATCCCAATCTCCTCCACTCACTATAGCCTGGGCAAATTCACTTGGGTTAGAAGGCCCTCCCAGCAGACCAAGCAAACCCCATAATTCAAGGCCATTCATTCATTCATTCATTCATCAATATTTACTAGGTATATGTTATGTTTCAAGCCACTTGAAAGCTTTTCAAATGCTTACTAAATGCCTGATTGTACTCTTGAAGACTTAGTCTCTAATAAACTCTCTATTGATACAGTTTCTATAGCTATAATATGGAGAACTGTATTAAAAAATAACAGAGTTACAGGGTAATCATAGCTAGTAATAACAACCATACAGACAGTGGCATCTCCCACTAAAAGAAACCAAGTTTCCTTGGAGAAATGACTGATTCATAGCCTTGAACATCTTGTTCTTCCAGGGAAGCAAGGCAATGCTTAAACACCAATAGAGTCATGTCAAAAGAATATTGGTGTTGGTTTGCGGCCACATCCCACTTTGAGCATCAAAATGAATGACAGAAATAATACATTGAATGAAAAATAAATGCAGGAGTCCACAGTGAAACTCAAAAGAATAAGAAAGTGGGGGGAGAGAAGAGAGAAGAAGAGGACAGAAAGGGAAAAATATAAGAGGAAAGCTCTACTTTACAGAAGAATACCAATTGTTATGGATTGAATTGTGTCCCACCCAAAATTCATATGCTGAGGCCCTAACTCCAAATGTGACTATATTTGGAGATGGGGCCTTTAGGGAGGTAATTAAGGTTAAATGAGGTCATAAGAGTAGGGCTGGAATCCTATAGAACTGGTGTCCTTATATGAACAGGAAGAAACACCAAGGGGTTCTCTCTTCCCACACACCATACAGAAGCGGCCACGTGAAGACACTGAGAAGTCAGGTGTCTACAAGCCAAGAAGAGAGGCCTCGCCAAAATCCAACCCTGATGACACTTTGATCTTGGACTTCTAGCCTCCTGAACTGTGAGAAATATGCATACTTTCTGCTATTTAAGCCTGAGCCATACAGCTAATACAACAGTTAATAAATATCAAGAAAATGACAGAACTGAAAAAAAAAAAAAATCACCATTTCTTAACCCACTATGTAAGAATCACTAATGGATGCTAAAATCACTGGGTTTATTTGTTTAAAAATATGTCTGCACAGGTTAACTTTACAATGGGGAAATTAGGAGTGCCATCACCACTGTAACCAAATGATCAAACTTACCACCATCAATAATGGGACAACTGTGTATGTACCTCTTGATGGATCCAATAAGAAATGTCCATCACCTATCCAGTATTCTTGCCAAGAATGTTTAACCTGAATCCAGTCATGAGAAAACAATGAGATAAATCCAAGAAAGGGAGACATTTAAAAAGCAACTGACCTAGATCTTCAAAATAGAGTCAGTATCAGAAACAGAAGAGACTACTTATAGTTTTAAAGCCTCTAAACATCACAACCAAATAAACTAATAAACCTTGCTTGAATCTTGCCTCAACAGAAGCACCTAAATAAACATATTTGGTATAACTGGGGAAATTTTTTTTTTTTCAAGTAGGCTCCAACGTGGGGCCTGAACTCAGGTCCCTGAGATCAAGACCTGAGCCAAGACCCAGAGTCGGATGCTCAACTGACTGAGCCACCCAGGTGCCCCATAACTAAGAGGCACCCTTTATAAAATGGGGCTGTACATTTGACGACAAAATTGAATTAGTGTTAATTTTCTTAGGTGTGAATAGTATAGTGGTGATATGGGAGATTGTCCTTATTCTCAGACAGTTCATGCTCAAGTGTTCATGGGTGAATTATCACATATCTGCAACTTCCTTTTAAATGATTCAACAAGGGATGCCTGGGTAGCTCAGTCGGTTAAGCGTCTGCCTTCGGCTCAGGTCATGATCCCAGGGTCCTGGGATAGAGCCCCACATCAGGCTCCTGGCTCATCAGGGAGCCTGCTTCTCCCTCTCCCTCTGCCTCTCCCCCTGCTCATGCTCTCTCTCTCTGTATCTCTGTCTCAAATGAATAAAATCTTAAAAAAATAATAATCATAATAATAAAAGAGTTTGAGACATTGTGAAAATCTCCAAAGTGTGACACAGAGACACAAAGTGAGCAAATGCTGTTGGGAAGATGGTGTCAACAAACTTGCTCGATGCAGGGTTGCCACGAACCTTCAATTTGTAAAAAAAAAAAACCACAATATCTGCAAAGCACAATAAAGTGAAGCACAATAAAATGGGGTATTCCTGTAAATAAATCGAGAGCAAAATAAAGCAGGGTAAAATGTTAATAATTAATTAAGATAAAAGGTATACAGCATTCAATGTATTATTCTTCCAACTTTACTGTGGTTGGAATTTTTCAAAATATACAGTTTAAAAAATAAGAAATCTAAAGATATTAAAATGTTTACTATTTTATGGCATGCAGCTTTTCCTAACTACTGACCATGCACCTACCAAGACCAAATAGTATAACTTAATGGTTAGAGAGGATGGATGTTGGTTACCAACAGACCAACGTTCAATGCCTGTCTTTCAGACCTTAGGCAAGGAACATCTCCAAGCTCTAGGTTTCTGCAGTAAAATGAGAATAATATCTAACTGGTATGCAGTTGAGAAGATTTAATGAGGTTTATAAAAAAAATGTCTGGCACACAGGAAGGCACTATTATGATTACCTGGTGGAATGAGGATAGGATTTGGAGGGCGCTTAGCCTCCATTACATGCTGCACACTCCGGTAAGCACCCTCTACTAAAACTCTGACCTCACTTACTAACAAGGAGTGACTGCATTATATCGTGAGTGACCATTTTTGTGGCAAGAGTGTCTTCAACCAAATGAAAATTTCCTTAAAGGCAGGGATCAGGGCTTAGCCCTAATTTCTGTATCTCCTAAAGAACCTAGTTATACCTGGTTATTCATGGTAATATTTCACCTGTATATTATGCTAGATCAGGGCTTCTCAATCTTGGCTACACATTGGAATCACCCGGAGAGCTTTTAAAAAAATCTTGGGTATTTTTATTTCGTTGGTCTGGGGTGGGACCTAGACCTCAATATTTTTTAAAATTCTCATGGTGATGGTAAAAAGGTTATGTTCTGTGTTTCTCCTTAGGGAAATGGCACCAGCTATTGCTGCCAACTTTCTACCCGCTTTGGAGTAACCTGGAGGTTACTCTGGAGTAACCAGAGGGAGGTAGGTGTGTATTCTAACATGGCTGCCTTCTCCTAGGATCAGTGCTCATCCTCCTATTTCTTGAGCAATCTCAGATCATTTGTAACACCTTCGTGTAGGTTGTATAGGAGAGAAAAAATATCTTTTTCCTCTATCCTTCTGGGACCACTCTAACAAGAGACAGATTAACAAGAGAAAAGCATACACATTTATTTAATATACATTTTACATGACACAGGAGCCTTATAAGGAAGTGAAGACCCAAAGAAATAATTAAACCTGAGAATTTTTATATTAGGTTTGATGAAGAGTGGAAAATTGTGGGAAAATATGATGGGACAAAAGGCGTGGGGTAAGTGTAGTAAACTGGGGGAAGCTTAGCAAAGGCCTGTTCATTCAGCTCCTTCTCTGTGTCCCCTCATCTTCAGAGATAAGGATGCTCCTTTCCTTTAGGTATAGGGAAGTCACCTCTCACATGAAGGTTTCACGACCTGCTTCAGGAGAAGGTCAGAAAGTCCTTCCTTCACATGCTGTTTCTCAAATTCCTTCAGCTTAAAATAGTCAATATGCCACAGTACTGTTTGGGGATAGTGAGTCCTGAACCTCATCTGTTGTTAATATAAGATGTGATCGATTGGTGCTTCAATTTATCAAAATTTATAATTACACCTAATGCTGCTCTTTCTTCAGTTGGTAAAACTATAAAGGTGACTAAACCAGAAGTTTGGGTGAGATTTCACAGCGCTAATAATCACCTGAACAGCACAAACGTAACGGTTAAAGTGCATTATTGATCATTTGGGCTTTCGCAATTCAGAAAATATTTTCATTTGTGCCCTAGAGAAACCAAATCAGAAGGCAGACCATTTGAATGATAAAAGAAATGGAGATGTGTAAGAGGGGAAATCAGAATCAGCAAACATAATAAGAATATGAGAACATGAGCATTTTAGCACATCTATCCAGCCAGCTGCCAATGTTGAAAACCAAGTTCCTGATAAAAATATACCTAGGTGCTGGATGGATGCTGAGCATGTCCCACAGTCCTTCAACCATGATAGCCCCTCCGGTCATGAGTCTTGGCTACAATCCTGGTGGTCTGACATATCTAGGTTTCGTTTCCCTGCCCTTGGCTGTGCCCTTAGAGGCCTTGAACTGCTGGGAAGGCACCATGGATCATCAATAAAATATAAAAAGAAAGGACACTCACAATAAGATATAATTACTAATAAGGCTCTTGCTTCTTCAAAGGAACCAGGACTAGACTACTTCCAAAAGCTCTCCAATTCCCCCACTAATAGCCAGGTAACCATGGGCAAGTCACTTAACCTCTCAATGTTCAAGTTTTCCTGTCTGTCAGACAGAGATAATAAAGTGCTTAATTCATAGGTTGTTATGAGGATTCAGTAAGAGAAGACATGTCAAATGCTTAACACAGTTCCCTCATACATAGTATCATTGGCTAAATGGAAACTATTATTATATTATTAATATAGTAATAAATCCAAACCCAGCAGTTTCGTGGGTAGAAAAATAAAATAAATTAATGGAAATCCAAATTAACCCCTATTTCCATTAATTTGTATATGAGAAAGCTTTGAAATTTCAGCAGATAGTAATGAACTGATTTATGCCAACTTTGTTTTGACAGTATCTTCAAACAAAATTTAGGTATTTAAAGCCACTGTCCTTGAAAGGAGAAAAGAGAACCCAAAGATTAACTGCTTCTAGAAAAGATGGCTTCAAATTTTACAAATTGCCATTTCTTCTAACTAAACCTAAGACATGCCCTCCAAATAAATAACAAAGGTGATGTTATAGTGGGACCATTTCCACTCATTGCCAAGACATTTCTAACTAACAGTGAGGCAGTTGAGACTTTAAATTTTTAACTGGAGGGACGCCTGGGTGGCTCAGTCGGTTAAGCGTCTGCCTTCGGCTCAGGTCGTGATCCCAGGGTCCTGGGATCGAGTCCCGCATCGGGCTCCCTGCTCCGCGGCGAGCCTGCTTCTCCCTCTGCCTCTGTCTCTCTCTCTCTCTGTCTCTCATGAATAAATAAATAAAATCTTAAAAAAAAAAATAAATAAATTTTTAACTGGAAAGAATAATGCAAATGAGATTTAAAAACCATGTTGGGTAAGACAACATCAAAGAACAATATGCTAAAGAGTTGGAAACCGAAGGAGAAAAAGCAATAAGCCTCAGTGGAGCAAAAGGAAGGATAATTTAGTGATTACTTCATGTAAGGAAGAAAAAATTTTCCTCTACTTTCTCAGAATCAGAACATGAAGCCCTTCAATTTAAACAGATAAAAGGCAGATTAACGGGAAAAAGGCACACAAAGTGTATTGATGTTAATATTAACATCATGCATGGGGACATCACAGAAAAGAAGTAAAAATCAAAAGAAGTGGTTAGACTGCATTTGGGGGAAGACTTATATATTATTTTAACCAAGAGTGATGAGCTGGGGAGAAATCGCTAGACACAGGACAGGGGGCCAGGGCGCCTAGGAGCAATAAATTGTGGGAAGGTGGCTGTCAGTAAGGTTTGTTAGGCAGACTCATCTTTGTGCTATCTCCGGTCTTCCTGGTACAGGACGTGGGAACACCTTTACAAATGGAAATTTCTGCTCTGCTTTTAGTCAGAAATGGGGAGGACTTTTCCTATGTCTTTCTCAATTGCCTTCTGCTCAAAAATAACCCTTATGCCAATGGGACATATCTGGGGGTGGCGTATTCTGGACCCCTTCACTAGAAAGCAACTGAGGACTCACATTGAAGTTTTCCAAAGGCAAGTTGCTCTGAATAACATAAATAGATAAAATTGTTCTACCATGTAGTTGAAGTACCCTAAAAGGAGAAATATTAGAAGTGGACTAGACAGCATATAACAAAAGAAAGCTAAAGATTTCTTATCATGAAGGTAGAAAGAAAGGGAATTGATTTTTTTAAAGATTTATTTATTTATTTTAGAGAGACAGAGAGAGAAAGAGTGTGCACACAAGTGGGGGGAAAGGCAGAGGGAGAGAATCTTCAAGCAGGCAGCCTACCATGGGGCTCGATCCCACAACCCATGAGATCACGACCTGAGCTGAAACCAAGAGTCTGATGCTCAAGAGCCACCCAGGAACCTCAGGAATTGATTTTTAAAATGCTAAAACGAGGGATGCCTGGGTGGCTCAGTCGTTTAAGCATCTGCCTTCGGCTCAGGTCATGATCCCAGGGTCCTGGGATCGAGCCCCGCACTGGGCTCCCTGTTCTGCGGGAAGCCTGCTTCTCCCTCTGCCTGCCGCTCCCCCTGCTTGTGCTCTCTCTCTCTGACAAATGAAGAGTAAAATATTTTTAAAAAATGCTAAAATGAGAAAAGCTGAATGGTTATCAAAGGTTTTTTTTCAGGGCAGTCAAAATTTTGATATAATTCTTGTTAACTTTTACTAGAGCTTTACAATGTTGGGAAAACATTTAATGAAAGTATCACAACAATGATAGATAGATAACATGTAAATCAATTTTACCTTTAGTAAATTCAACATGAGGTAGAACATCTTCTAAATTTAAAGATTCTAGCCCTTAACAAAGAAAGACTGATTCCTACTCTAATGAAGCAATTCTAGATAAAACATAACGAGATAAAGTGTTACTTTTAAGTGCAGACAGGTAGGCCTTTGGCAATCCACTAAACCTTTGTTGATCTCAATCACAGTATGGATACAATAGACTAAAATGGACCCTGAAGTGGTCTCCCTCATAAAATTCTGTTTCAACATAAGTGGATATGACTCTCTTGTTAAGATGTGACTCTTCCTTTTCCTTCAGTCAATTTAAAATTGAATACATTCCTCATAAAAATAGTTGCATTATACATGACACAATAAAAAACACACTTTCTTCTGAGTTCCTTTTATGAACAGGATTACAAGTATTTTTAGGTTCCCCAAATCTTATAAAACCCAAATCTGGAACATTTTAAAATATCTTGCTATCTCAAGAAGTTGTAAAATTTTTTTAATTTTATTTTTTTATTTAAATTCAATTAATTAACATATAATACATTATTTGTTTCAGGGATACAGGTCTGTGATTCATCAGTCTTTTATAATACCCAGTGCTCATTACATCACATACCCTCCCCAATGTCCATCACCCAGTTACCCCATCCCTCAACCCCCCTCCCAAGAAGCTATAAAATTTTTAATTAAGTTTTAATAAGTAAGCCTGGTTTGTCATGAGTTGTTCATACCGTTATTAAAATGTCACTTCGAAAACTTACAGAACACTTTTCAAATTTCATGAGCAGCTGAGTATTAGATCTCTAGATATTTGCATGGATCACATATTTAAGTTTGAGGGACCAATGTGTCTCCTACAGAAACTTACACAGCAAGAAGCAACAGTGTGGGGTCAATCATAATGAAGCATGCTGTTATTGACCACATTGATCTAAAATGATCCCTTAACCTTTTTCACTTGTTCTTTTCCTTTATCTTTTTGCAAAACTTCAAAAACCTATATTTTTTATCCTGTCTTAGGGTAAAAGGTTTTGAAATTACGCTCATGTATTAAAGTTATAATCCTACACATGTAAAAGTTCTGGTTCCCAAAGCACATTTTCTCGTCCCTTAAGAGCTGGAAACCGAGCACCAGTAGTATGGGGAATGTTGCCCGTGATCACCTTTCCCTTTTAAGAATGCTTTTTCCAGTTCAATTTGGTGACCCTTTCTTTTCTTTCTAGTTATTGGGAGCCTTTTCTAAGTACTACCAAATAGGAAATTACCACAAAGACAAGTGGAAGGAAAAAAACATTTTTAAAATAACTTCACACACCACCTGCAATTCTGGTAAATGCCTTGCTCTCAGAGTGTGCGGGCATTTTTGAGATTTCTGTCAAATCAGTCGCACTGCCCCCCCACGGGGATCCGTGTTCCCTTTTCAGCTCAGTAATCAAATAGCTCTGACTGGTCCATGTCTGCTTTTGTCCATTTCTGACCTACATGTTCCCGTGAGGGACATCTTTGTCTCACTTTTCTTTGGTCACTGAGTTCATGTACCTCAATAGGCTAAGTCTGGCAGTCCATTAACGAGAATTCTCAGCTCAGCCCCAGGCCACCCAGAAACCCCGGTTGCATGTTCTCGCTGAATGGCTTCACTGGTGGCCCATTCAAATGTGCTAATGTCAGAAAAAAGGGCTGAATGGGGCGCCAATGTACACCATTGCCTAGGCAAAGTGACTGGGCTTCCAATAAAGCCTCCCCCGGGGTGATGTTAAGCAGAGTTAGCAATGGTGCGGAGGCTGAGCCAGGGCTAACGCCCCGGGCATGCCAGCACCAGGTGGCACAGAGGCAGCCGCTGCAATACGAAATCGCAGTGCAGAGCTCGCCTGCGCTTCAATCCTCTCCCCAGCTTCCAGCCTGCAGATAAATGTGCAGCTACACCTCCTTCTCCCTCTGGTTCTGGGGCAGGCTCACGGGAGACATTTTGGGTGGGAAAGGATATGGGCATTGTTTGTTTCCAATTGTTCTGAGGTTTACTTCTCCTGTTGAAAAGCTTTCTTAGAAGCCCTTTTATTTTCCCATAGACCGTACAGAAGCACAGAAAGCATTGTCTCGAGGGTCACCCCCAAAGCATTAAAAAGGCATTTTCGCTCAGCAAAAGAATATTTTGATTATGCAGAACAGATGTCACATTACAGCCCCGTGCTGCTAATTCTCACAAGAGAACATCTTGAACTGCAAAGAAATTATGAAGGTATGATGACTAAACCAATCCTGCAGCCCCTCCTCCTCTAATCGGGGCAAATAAAAGGGAAAAGAAAAGGAGGGCACAACTCCCATTTTTCCTTCTAAATGTGTGTGAGAAGAAACATAAAAGCAACCAGCAAGTCAGGATTTTCATAATTATTTTTCAATTCACTTGAAGACCCCTGGATTTCTGAATTATTCACAAATATACAGTATGCCCACACATCAACCTGGAAGAATAGCCCAAAATTATAGTCCCACTGTCACCCAAACTTGCCACCAACATGAACCAGTACCACTGCCTCCCAGATTCCTAACCCTTAAATCCTGGTGACAGTCTGCAGAGCCAGGCCACGGTCATAACAACCTCAGCCTTCCAGGGCACTCAACATTTTGCTTGGCCACTCACTACCAGTCAACATGTACAAAAACAATTTTCATTTCTTCAGCTCCCTCAAAACCATTTTTCCACTCCTGAATCAAAAATACCAACACGCCAGGGCACCTGGGTGGCTCAGATGGTTAAGCGTCTGCCTTCGGCTCAGGTCATGATTCCAGGGTCCTGGGATCGAGCCCCACATCGGGCTCCTGGCTCAATGGGGAGCCTGCTTCTCCCTCTCCCTCTGCCTCCCCCCCGCTCATGCTCTCTCTCTCTCTCTATCTCTGTGTCTCAAATGAATAAATAAAATCTTTAAAAAAAAAAAAATACCAACACGCCAAACAGTATAGGATATCTCCCCATCTCAGCTAACTTTGGAAAACTGTCATTTTGTTGGGGGATAAAGTCCAAAGCACACGATGCACACACATACCCAAAATGGAATTCAACCCACATGGAAATGATTCTTAACTATTCTACAGTGCTAACCTTGGGGATCTCCCAACTACAGAGTAAGCCCTGAGAACTCATTTTGATCCAGGTTAAAGAGGGATGGTTTTTGTGGAGGGAACTCTCCAGGGCCTACGTTGTCTATCTGGTCCCTGAAGAGAGGTCTTCCCCAGGGCTTTATATCTGGTTGCCAAGCCAGCAGCTGGTGCTGGACAGCTGTCCCTGGAGGAGACTTCTTTAGAACGGCAGCCCCACACAGTCCTGTTGCTCACATATACTAAGGGGTTTATGGTGAATAAGATTCAAGGACAGTGGTTTGTGGGCACTAGAAAGAAGGTAAGGGGTCCCACAGAGCCTCTAGCCTAAAAATCTTTTTTCTTTTTCCTTAGCAGCCACATAAAAGGAGGTTTCTCCCTCATTGTCCCTCATCTTCTAATGTTAGTAAGCAATTAAAGAAGGTTTTGCAATTATAATTTTTATGTAATGTGGAATTCATTTCTTTTCCCTAATTTTTTCTAATGGACATGGATTGTTTTTATACTCAGAAAAAGAGTTATATTTTTTAAAATAGTAAAGTTAATTGATCCTCAATCTTTTATTCCTTGGAAGTGGAATTTTGCCCTCAATGCCCTAAGATAAACTAAATATCTGCATGACATGCTACTAAGAGAAACTACTGGCTAATTTTTTAAAAATGAAATTCAAATTACTCGATCAAGAAAAAAATTTCCTGTCTTCTCTCTCCATAATTTCCCTCCTTCTTAATCATACTTCACCCAACGCTATTTAAAGTGTAAACTTAAATTAAAAAAAAAAAATCTATGGCTTCTTGTTGGGACTGATATCTGTAAAGCTCACACTCCTCTAACTAGGGTAGCATTTGGGGGTATTTAGATCTTGCTCCAGGGAACTACACCCATGAGATGTCAGAACTTACCCATTTTGGTTCCTCTGGTATATTTCCAAACAGAGAATGCAAGGGTCGCTTCAAAACTATTACAAACTTACATGAAAACTGGATTAGGTTCATACCCAGCCACCTGGCTTGCATTATTTCTCTCATCTTTATTCCTTAAGTAGATCAGCTTAAGAAGTCAGAAACTTAGGGGCGCCTGGGTGGCTCAGTCATGATCTCGGGATCGTGAGCTCAAGCCCCGAGTCAGGTCTCTGCTCTCAGTGGGGAGTCTGCTTGGGATTCTCTCTCTCCCTCTCCCTCTGTCCCTCCCCACCCCCACCCCCATTTCTCTCAAATAAATAAGTAAATCTTAAAAAAAAAAAGTCGTCACAAATTTAAGCAGCAGTTTTTAAAAGATGTCTCTAGATTTTACGTTCTTCACTGCCTCTAAAGAGGCTCCACAGAATGCCCAGAAAGAATGGGCCAACCCCCAGCTGGCCCTTTGTTTACAATTCCTTCCCTCCTCCCTGTTGTGCCCTGCCCTGCTCCCCTCCCCCAGCCACCCAAACTTTGCTTTTGAAGGCATCCTTGACTTCAGAGAAGTTAGACCATGTCACGGATGTCCCTTCTTTCTCTAAGGCAGGCTAATAGAGATAATGGGCCCTGTGGGAGAGAGGAAGCCAAAAGAAAGAGAGGGATTCCTTTGGATACTTCAGGGAATTACTGAGGAGCCTCAGCAGACTCTGGCTAACAAATAAAAAAAAAAAAAAAGGAAAGCAGCTGATGTTGTTTTACACTAGATCCTTTATGCACTCAAGGAAAGGCCACTGTGGTGGAAGTGGAGATGGTGGTGGTTTGTTGTTTGGGGGAGGGGAGTAATTTTTTAAATTATCCTTGGGCCACTTACTGAAGACTGAATAAATGTTTCAGATAATTGAGACTATTAATTAAGACTACACCCAGGAAAAGTCATTAGCATTTTGCTCACTAGACAGAAATGGAACAATGAATAAATTCTAGTTAAACAAGAAAAAGTCAATAGCAATCATTTCATAAGTTAGAAAACCAAGTATTTAAGTGCTGCTGTGGGATAAATCAAAAAGAATTTAGAAGAAATCCTTTCTTTTCTCCAGCCTACATTTTTCACTGGAAACAGACAAAGGACAAAGTTACACTCCTAATCTCCCTAACTTCAGCAAAGAACTCTTCACAGGATTCTTTTGATGGTGACTTCAGGCCCTTAAAGCCTGGCCTTTTCTGTACATGTACTGGGTATCATACGCAGGAACTTTAGGATAGGAATATATCTACCAACCCTGCCCTCAGAGCAAAATCTGTCTCAGCTAACCTTTAGGCTGGAACTCAGTGATGTGTGTTCTTATTGGATCCTAACTCCAAGAATTCACTCAAACCTACCACCTCCTTTCCAAAGAATGACTGAATTAGAGACTGCAACACAGAAATACTTCAGATAGGAATTAGCCACTGGCTAATTGGCTCTAATTCTTCCTGTATGGATACAATGTAGCAATGATACTGGTGAAGCCCACATTAACATCTTCCACATAAACAGCCCAATTCAGAAAGAAGAATGATTAGACAGACATCCCAGAGTACAAAAACAGGATAGATCACATGTGAGGCATTAATACAGACATAAATAATGAACATTCTCCTATGTATTTTGTCACTGTTGTTACAAACAAGTGTTCCTTATATGGAAAAAAACTGCATTATATTTTCTTACCTTTTTCCCTTGTGACCCAAGAGTAGAATCAGCTTGGCATTGAATTGACTCTATTCCAAAGAGACAAATCCCTTCACTGAAGGAGAATCTTGCTCCAAGAATCCCACGCTCAGCTGCCAGATTAAGAGAATTAACATAGAAAGATGCAAAAAAAGTCATTTTAGTACAATACAGCAAATTCTGTATATGCAAGTGGGTGGACCCATATCACAGAGCAGCAACATTGCATAGAAGACCTATGCCTTTATGGAATAACTTCTCCCCCCTGCCCAACTAAGCTTCCAAACAAGCATCCAGCTTTGTTTTCTACTCCTACAAATGTCTCTGATGTTGTAGAATCACTTTTTTGCAAGATATATGGGAGTGTGATTCTTAAAAGCAAGTGTCAGCTGAAGCTATTTATTGCATGCAGATTCTAATTATCTTTTCTTAAAAGAAGAGTCTGTTATGCCAAGATCCCAAGCAAACCTACCACCTAGTGACATGCCGTGCATTTGTCTACACCTTCAGAGGTTGCCGTAAGCTACAGATGCCATCTTCCTGGACTGCCTTTGATTTCTCATATTTCAGCACTTCAAAAAGGTACCAAAACAATAGTAGGGATGCAGGGAGTGGGTCCTCTTCCCCAATTCAAAAAATGTCAGACATATTTTATGACCCTAAATGACTTTGTGTCTCATTGTCAAAATCTTTCTTCACCAAAAGATTAAAACTAGCTAGAACACAGTAGATTGTATTAACTATATAGTCTATTAATTAAAGACTTTGTACGTAAAATAATTAGCAATGATCTATGCCAATTGATTAATGTAGACTTTTATTATTGATGTGGCAAAAATAAATAGCAGGATCTTTAAAAAAATTATTTCAAAGCTACTATTAACCTCCCTTTTTTGTAGCGTTCTTAAACGACTCTTAACTATCATCAAATGGTCCTGCTGTTCTCTCGAATTCCATTGGCAAGAGTTGCAAGCTTCTGGGTTAATTCTATGTAATAAATCAACATTTCTAAATAAGATTCATATATTTAAAAAATCAGTTGCTGTGACTTCACGGCTTGATACAATTTTCTATACGAAAGGGCCTGATAAAGTTTTCGTTCTTTTAACAGTTTAAAAAATAAGCAGTGACTGGCACCCAAACCTAAAAGAAAGCCAGCAACAGGTCTAATGAAAATCGTGCAGAGAGCCCATCAGACATTAAGTAAATACTTTGCTTGTGTTTTCTAGTCCCTTTTTGTTTGGTTACCATGGCAACCTGTTTTTGTGGGGGTCACTTGGAATGTATAAGAATTTGCTGCAATTAGATGCTTGCATCCCATTGGCCAGTATAATAGAGAGTAGTAAAACTAAAAAGAAATAAAAGAGAAGGAAAGGCACGGGTGAATGTGGACAAAGCCAACATGCACTTCGGGAACCAAAGAAAAAATTTTGTAAGCCTAATTATCTTTCAGAGCTATTTTCAAAGTTGCTCTTAATAAAAATTTCCGTATCCTTTAGCTTGTGATTTCTCACCTTGTTGACCTTCCAAACTCCTCCTCAGCTCTAATGCACTTACTGCACTTGATTTTACTTCTGTTGTTCTCTAATTGTTTTATGGATATGTCTTATCCCTTCATGAGATTGCAAAAGTTCTTCAGGGTCAGGACCACATGCTATACTTTGGAGGCAGTGTGATGAAACGGAGAAACCCATTGGAGGGGAATTAGATGTGATGGATTGCGGCCTAGGTTCAGAAACCAGTTAGTTGTACGCCACTGAGCCAAGTGCCTTTCGCCTCACTGAACCTCAGTTTCCATATTATAAGACTCATGCCTTTTAAAGGTGTTAAAATTAGATTATGGTATACTATCAACAGTGTTATTTAAACCTGTGATATATGCTTATTATGTATGTCCTGAATTAAATTTAATTGATTCAATATGTTATTTTAGAATTCTGTCTCAGGCAGCCCTACTTCTCCAATACTCTAGAGACATTATCACTTTGTTATGGACTCTCAGACTATAAATTTTAAATCTATGGTCAGGCAGAGTGAAAGTATCCTACCTCTCAGAAGAAAAGAGGGAGCAAGTTAAATGTCTGTGAGATATATTCACAAAGAAAAATAACAGCATTAGCACACGCTCAAAGATTTGCTTAGCCTGGCTCATAAGAAGGCAAAGCAGCATTATGGTGGTATCTCACCCAGATCCAGACACTCTGAATTACAGAGGAATTGTTTGCTTAAAATAGCATCACTGCTTTGTTTTTGTTTTTGTTTTTGTTTTTGGAAACAATATCTATTAAAGTTTAGACCTATCACTCGACATATCAAATGATTTCAAATCACAACTTGATTGTTTACAATCGAAAGATTAGCTAAATTCTCCTCCATTTACCATGATCACTCCAGATGCTTTACGTACTTGTTCAGTCTGCTCAAGAAGGTTATCCATCCAGGCTTTATTTCAACATCTCCACTGGCAAAACAACAAAACAAAAAAACCCAAAAAAACCCCCTCACCATACCCCAAAGCCATTCATCCTGTGTTCAAGCAGCTCTAGTTGTTAGATAATTCTTCCTTATATTAAAACCAAATCCTTCTTCCCTATTACTCTATACATTGGTCCCAGGCTACAGTTGCTCTCATAATATTGTTTGGAATTCTTTTCCTCTGACTACACATCAGGTTTCCAAGTACTTCTTCAAGAGGCATCGTGACCTAAACACAATCCTCTGAGCTGGCTGACCAAGACAGTGTACAATAGGACTATGACCCCATAGTTAATTCAATAAGCATGGTTGTGTGCCTATTTGAAGCTATATGCTGAAGATACAAAGATAAACTAAACAACATCTTTGATTTCAGGGAGATGATAATCTATAGGAGGAGCCAAGAATGTTAGCAAAGAGGTTCAACAAAAGCTAAGGTTGACAATACAGTAATGTTCCAAAAAGAGTATGTTTTCAGTGCTCCCTGGGGAGTGGGAAAAGGCCAGAAAAAGTTTCAGAGAAGAGGTTTTCCCAGGTAGTCCAAAGAGAAAGAACATTCTTGGAAGAAGCAACAGCATAAACAAAAGTTCTGACGTTATGATTCAACATGATAAATTGAGGGAACTCCAAAAAGTTCATTATAACTGAAATGCAGGGTATAAGGCAAGACAAAGCAAGACCTTAGGTTAGAGAGGTAGGCAAGGGCCAAATGGTGGAGGACTGTGTGCGCCAAGCTAAGGCATCTGAACTTTGTCCTATAGTCTAGTGGTCTCCAAACTGGGGTGTACATACCACAGGGGATGCAGGAAATGATCCACCAGGGCAAAATATGAGAACTTCTATTTTATTTGATTTTTACCCCAAGAATTAGGAAAATGTTAAGCTTTACTAATATTTCATTGGAATTGACACTGGCAACCTCAATAGGTTTGAATATCAAACTGTCACATATCATATACAGTAAGCAAAGCATCTTGAAGGAAAAATGGAAATTCTACAACATGGAGGGCTAAACAGTTGGCCATCACCCCGTTATTCATTTTACTTTGATCAAAAATGTTGCATTTTATGGTGCCAAGTAGATGTATGGATTATATTATCTACTTTTAATTAAATAACTTTCATAAAATAGACAAGTGACTTAAGAAAGATCTCTTCAAAGAAACCCCAAACTGAAGATAACACTAACAGGGTAAGCAAAATAAGACCTAAGAAAAGGGCAGAGCTGATCCTTCTACTCCTTGTATAAACTCTTTGTCAGGTAAAAATACTAATGATACATTCAGATCTGTTAAATCATTGACATATATATGCATATACGTGTGTGTGTATATACGTATATACATAAAGAAGACTATTTAAGGTATGGATTTACATCTAGAATATGAAGACCTTACAAATTTTTTCTAAATTTGATAAAGATTAATAGCTTCTTTTGCAGGATTAAAAAAAAATTATTTATTTGAGAGAGAGAGCACATAAGCAGAACGAGAAGCAGATGGAAAGGGAGAAGCAAACTCCCTGCCAAGCAGGGAGCCTGAAGCGGGACTGGATCCCAGGACCCTGAGATCATGATCTGAGCCAAAGACAGACGCTTAACCGACTGAGCCACCCAGGCGCCCCTCTTTTGCAGGACTTACTTAACAGTAATAACTTTGGTTAAAAATACTTGTTCTTTCTTCCTTAGAAACATGGTCCAAAGCATTCTGAAGCCCTCTGTTGACCTTAGCAGACAATGCAGTGACCCTGCTCACATACCTTCTTCATAACCTTGTCCCTGAGCCTTGGAGACTGCATCTTAATACACGGTAGCCCTCCATCTGAGGGCTCTCTAGATCCGCAAATAGGTAGGCCAGAAGTGCTTAGTAACTCTTGTCTGCTGATGACAGATAAGAGTTGGAGAATATTTACTGTGTCTCAAGTGGAACAACGCAGAAAAATTCTATGCTAGCTCCTGAGCTCTCCAGCTGGAGTGAGACCCATTTGCTCATAGCAGGAACCTGCTTGGTGACATCTCCTTTACTGGATCATTCTCTTCCTTTTCTCACTTCTGCCATCCCTTATCCGTGCTTTCCGGGATCTCCTTCTCCCAAACAAACTTCTTACACTCAAATCCTTCTTTCAAGATCTGCTTCTTTGGGAACCCAACCTAAGACAGTGACTGATTAAAATGCATCAGATAAGGAGCGCCTGGGTGGCTGGATTGGTTGAGTGTCTGCCTTCGGCTCAGGTCATGATTGCAGAGTCCTGGGATCTAGCCCTGCATCGGGCTCCCTACTCAGTGAGGAATCTGCTTCTCCCTCTCCCTCTGCTCCCCCCCCCCCCCCCCCCCCCTCCCCCCCCCCCCCCCCCCCCCCCCCCCCCCGGCTCATGCTCTCTTGCTCTCTCACTCTCTCTCAAATAAATAAATAAAATCTTTTAAAAAAATGCATCAGATAAATAAATGGAAAACAAAGCTAAATATTTGAAGAAATGAATATTAGACACTTGCTAAACACTTGAGAATAAAACTATGGATGTTTCTAACATGTTTCTTCTTGATATTTGTTACTCTCTCAATAATGAAATACATGAACAACTTTGGTGAGCCAGTAAAGTGAAATGTAGTGAAGAATATATATATTCTCATTAGTATTGATATCTTTTGAAAACACTATGTCAGGGGGAAGAGTGGGTATAAATAGAAAGTTGACTAAAAAGAAAGAGAAAAAAGCCCTAGGGTAAAGTGACAAAGTTAGCACCATAGCAAAATTCATTAACTATGTTATTATAAGCAAATTTAGGTGCAAAAATGGTAAAGCAGATGAACCTTTTATTTTGTTGATGGCATTAGTTTTATAAAAACAAAGCCTTTAACATGTCCATGTCTTTATAATATTTCAATATCACCTTTTAATGAGGTAAAAAATTATCACGAAAATCTGAGGTATTACACAGAGATTTTTATCTCACAGCAAAGAACTTTCATATATAAAGGTGAGTTGCACATTTTCCTTTTACAAGCAGTCAAAATTTGCTTACCTTTCCTATGATCAGAATAATTTGCCATTCATACTACCTTGCTTGCAGATGGGGTTTTTTAAATAAATAAACATCAATCAAAGTGTTAACAAGTTATTTCACGAGTATGAACAAACTGATTCTAAGGTATTTTGGAGATGCAAAAGACCCAAAACAGCCAACACGGTATTGAAGGAGGAGAACAAAGATTTACAATTAAGCTACGGTAATAAAGGCAATGTGGTTTTGGTAAAAGAATAAACAAATAGATCAATGGACAGGATAGAGAGCCCAGAAACAGACCCCCATAAATACAGTCACTGCTCTGACTTTGAAAGGAGCAACGGTGCTGGAACAACTAGACATCTACGTGCAAAAAAAATCATCTAGACACAGACCTTACATCTTTCACAAAAATTAACTCAAAATGATCATAAATTTAAATGTAAAATGCAAAACTATAAAACTCTAGAAGATGACATAAGAGAAAACCTAGATGACCTTGGGTATGGTGATGCCTTTTTAGATACCACACCAAAGACATGACCCATGAAAGAAATAATTGATAAGCTGGACATCATTAAAATTTAAAACCTCTGTTCCGCAAAAGACTGTATCAAGAGAATTAGAAGACAAACCACAGACTGGGAGAATATGTTTGCAAAAGACATCATCTGATGAAGTACTGTTATTCAAAATATACAAAGAACTCTTAAAACTCAACAAGGAAACAAATAACTCAATTGAAAAATGGACAAAAGTCTGAAACGCACCTCACCGTAGATAGAATATAAGCATAGGAAGAGATTCTCACAATCATATTTCATCAGAGTAATATAAATTAGAACAATGAGATATCACTATACCCCGATTTGAATGGCCCAAATCTGGAACACTAATGACACCAAATGTGGAGAGAATGTGGAGTAACAAGGCGAGAATGTGGAGTAACAAGGATTCTTGTTGATTGCTGGTGAGAAATGCAAAATGATACAGCCACTTTGGAAAACAGTTTGGTAGTTTCTTATAAAATTAAACAAAACGAACTCTCACCGTATGATCCAGTAATCACCCTCCTTGGTATGTAACCCAAAGGAGTTGAAAACTTATGTCCACACAAAAATCTTCCCAGGGACATTTATATCAGCTTTGTTCACAATTGCCAAAACTTGGAAGCAGCCAAGAGGTCCCTCAGTAGGTGAATGGACAGATGAACTGTGGTACATCCAGACCATAAAATATTATTCAGCACTAAAAAGAAATGAGCTATCAGGTCATGAAAAGACATGGAGGAAACTTAAATGCACATGAGTAAGTTGAAAGCCTATCTGAAAAGGGTACATACTGTATGACTCCAACTATATGACATTCTGGAAAATGCAAAAAAACTATGGAAACAGTAAAAAGATCAGCTGTTCTCAGGGGTGGGGGATGGGGGAAATGAATAGGCAGAGCACAGATTTCTAGGGCAGTTGAAAAGACTCTGCATGATGGTATAATGATGGATGTTATGTTAATATGTATTTGTCCAAACCCATAGATTATACAACATCAAGAGTGAGCTTTAAGGTAACTATGGACTTTGGGCGATTATAATTTGTCAGTGCAGATTCATCTTTGATAAATATCATTTTTTGTATCATTTTGTTATTTTGATATCTGATATTCTAGTGAGTGATATTGCTAATGGAGGAAATGTGTGGGAGCAGTAGGTATATGGGAAATCTCTGTACCTTCCTCTCAATTTTGCTGTAAACCTAAAACTGCTCTAAAAAATTAAGTCTTTAATAAATAGACAATCTGTCCTTTCAGAATAAAGGTGAGAGTTTAGCAATGAGTGAAAAAGCAACTGTTTTTCAAAAGAAACATGTATGGATGACAGAGCATACTCGAAATGGCAATATTTCCATTATTGTGTGATTTCATTACCAAAAGCAATGCAAAAGCATTGTTCTCATGTCTGCACATTTAAAAGCACGAAAATTAAATTTTCTAACTTCTTCTAAAATTTTGTAAATAAAAGGTTTCAGTGGGGCTTTTCTGTTAAAAAATACGAAATATAACACCTTTAGTTAGCTCACAAGAACTGACTGAAATTATGGAAGATAAAAATGTATTACCCAAATTTCAGAAAAAAAGATGTGAACTGATGGATGGGACTGAAAAATAAATATTGTATTATAGTTATAGCCAATGATGCACTTCTATTTGTTTTTGAAGTATCCTATGTTTAATCACTGCAGCAATCAAAAGCAAATCTCAAAATAAACTGAGCTCTGAATCACTATATCAAAAAAATGTTAAGCCAAGTTTTTAAAAAATGAAACACATTTAAAAAAAATAATGAAACACACTTAAGCACACTGCAAAAATAGGTTATTTTTATTTGTTCTATTAATAAATGATATTTTGAATGATTTAAATCCCTATTGTATCGCATCCTTTTTAAATTTGTTTTGTATGTTTTATGATGTGTGAAATATTATATACTTTTTACATATTTATGTTGAATATACATCCTCCAAACATTCTTTTTTTATGAAGAGTCTATTTATTTATTTATTTATTTATTTATTTAAGCCAGATAGAGGAGGAACAGAAGGAGAAGGACAAGCAGACTCTTTGCTGAGCACAGAGGCGATGCAGGACTCCATATCACAACCTTGAGATCATGACCTGAGCCGAAATCGAGAGTCGGACACTCAACCGACGGAGCCACCCAGGTGCCCTTCCAAACATTCTTATAGATATGGCACATAGACAATGGGAAGACTGGATGAAAGTCTACTGAAGTGGTTTAGAGTTGGGAAATAACATGATCACATTTGTGTTTTGAATGCATACACTAGAAATGGTGTAGATAGCCTTGCAAATTTGGAGACAAATGAATTAGGAAACTATCTGACAATCAAGTAGAGATAATTAGTCCTAAATTAAAATAGTAGCAACTGAGAGAGATGAACAGTGGCTGAAGTGACTAGAACTTGGAAAACCAATTGCAGGTGAGGGTCAGAGAAAGACCTAAATAAGGACGAGTTGACTCCCTAGTTTGGGGCATAAGTGACTTCATTGGTAGTAGTGTTCTCACCAAGACAGGCCCTCCCAGACAAAAATTACCGAGAGAACATCAGGGTTAGGAGAAAAAGCTAATATACCTGCTAAATCTAAGGTGCTGTAGGAGATCAATACTGATGGCAGAAGGCTGGGCTTACAGAGTTGAAAGTTGTCAGCTTCAGTGATTATACTTTGTTACTTTATTAATGAAGCTTAAAAATAGATTGTTTTTCTTTATTTTGAGGGGAGGAAAAGTCAGTTATATCATCCTGCTAATTCATACTGAGTTTAAAATTAACTTTTAAATCTTTTTCACATGTGATATTGTTAAGGCACTTCTCATTATGCTGTGTATTTGCCATTAAGTATATGGCCCTAAGAACAGGACTTTCCCCTTGTGCTTACCTCATTTTGCCTTGCTCAAGTCACCACATCAAAAGGTTTATGGAGTTCTCATTGGATAGTGATGACTATCAAGCACACCAACCATAGGTTCCAGCTTCATGTCATCACTTGCTAATGTCTATTAACTGAAAATTTCATGGCATGTCTTTTTGCCCCTCCTGGCTCTCAGGCACCTATTACTGAATTGATTGGTTTATGGCACCCTATCATCATCAGTAAGCTGCATGCCAACTATTTTATTTTTACCTTTTTTGTTGTTCTTCCTTATACCACATTTCCAAACTCTTTTCTTTTCCTTATAGCTTCCCCCACCATATTCGATCTGCCCTGAAAAAATAAAATAATTGAGTGCTCTACAACTTAACTTTCCCATTGATGAGAATGGCATCTCTCTCCATTTATTCAGATTCATTCATTCATTCAATGAATATTTCTTCAGTGCTGCCATGTTTCAAACTCTTCTCTAAAAGCTGTGATCATATTAGACAAAAGTTTGTGTCTCTTAATAGAATTTTAATATTTTTCAAAAGTATTTTCTACATTTTCTTAGGTCAATTTCTAGATAGACACTTCAAGTTCTGTTGCTATAATGCAAGGCATCATATTTCCCATTATATTTTTAGTTAGTGCAAATATAGAAGAGCTCTGTTGATATTTTTGTTGTTGTTACTGTTGGTCTTCTACACAGCAACCTCAGTGAACTCTTTTTATTAGTTTTAAGAGTCTGTTAGTTGTCTTTTCTGTATTCGTTTATGAATCAATTACTGTAAATTGCTATATATGCTTCTTTTCATTAGGCTAATTCTATCATTACACTTTTTGTTTTACTTGGCCGTATTTTAGTGTCTAGTTAGCTAATGACATCGACACTAAAACAAAATATTTGGCACATTTTTGGAGTGGACTGTAACTGAGAATCAAATTTAAATGGTTTGTTGTGAAGCCAGGAAAACTGCTGCAACACCAGACACATAAAAATACATTCATTCAGCTAATACATGTTAACATTCAAGAAATTGAAATATACATTCAAATATAAAATATTTGAGCAGAGTTCAAGGTAACCATTACAGAAAAGCTGCCATATAAATAGGAATCAATAAACTAACCAGTTTGTTTATCTCCCTACTTTTGCCAGAGAGAATATTGAGAGGAGAAATGACAAAAATGTAGAAGGGGAGAAATGCATACACTACACTTAAAATATGTTCTCC
Source organism: Phoca vitulina (assembly GCF_004348235.1). NCBI lineage: Eukaryota > Metazoa > Chordata > Mammalia > Carnivora > Phocidae > Phoca > Phoca vitulina. Next base: position 12,010,902 of record NW_022589710.1, on the reverse strand, counting down.
AAGATCGTATTTCATTTTGTAAGTGATGATACTGTACTCTTTCCCTTGACAAGTTATATTCATTTACCTCCTATGATGAAGTTTATTCAACATCTTCAACTACCACTTCCATACTCATTCAAAAATAATAATTGCATCAAGAAAATAGCAAGTGATAGTACTTATTTTTGTGTTTTTATCCTGAGATGTGTGAACTATTCGTTTATGGATTGTTTTTTTCTGCTGGATCGCACTTAATTAATAATTTGGATCATTCTATTTTTCTGTGAGAAACCACAATGTGACCATAAGTATTAAAAAAAAAAAAACTCATATTACGAGGAGAAGAGAGCAATAGACATATAGTGATAAGGGTAGAGCTGGTTAAAAGCACTAAAAGCAGAAGTATTTACAGATCACACTGCTTCAGCTCTTTCTAGAGCAACGAATCCAAACAGGGCTCTGCCTTATGTCGCTTTCTTTCACTTTACAGATGCTGAAAACTTTCAAGTTTCTATCTCCTAGAAGTGGGGTGAAAAAAAAAGCTGGTTATTATTCCTAAACCCATTGAAACTGCATTTGTGGCATCAAAATGGATTTTTTTTAAAGCAGGATGTTGGATTGACAGTAAAGCAGCTGCTCTGCAACAAACGAAAGCAAAAATTAATAAGAGACCTTAGCAAAAGAAAGACTATTGGTTTTGCACACCCAGAGTAAATTGGCTGGATTTAGAAGAGCACACTTTGATCTTTTCCAGACTAATTACTGCTCTGTGGTTTGACTGTTTTGTGCATTAGTTGCCCTTCATACAAAACCGAAACTGCTATGGTGCACAGCTGTAATACAAATGAAAATTTGACATTCAGTAAACAAAGCATGGCAAGGGTCATTCTTTCAGCACAATAACTACATAATACAATTTTAGAATGCCTTTTGTATACCAAAAAATGACACATTTTAAGGCAGTTTTGAACTCAGAGTAGGCAGTCAAGGCTGTTTGTAAAGGACGGAGAGACTGCTCCCAACTCTGATCTATAAATACAGATGGAAAACAGTTTATTTCAACATTGTAGAAATGCTAAGGAATTCACATATTTACAGAAATAAATGTGTCCGTTTTTAGAAGATGGCTTTTCATTTGTCTATAAGGTTAATTGGGAGCAGATTTCTTAAGTAGCTGTTTGCTGAAGCAATAATGGTGTTTATTCACCAATATGATTCTGGATTTGCTTCTGGGAAAGAATTCAGAGTATTTTATATGTAGACTTTATATCAAAATATTTAATGCTATATTTTTCAGAAAATGCAATGAATTAAATATTATAAATTATTATTTTCAACAACCCCAATTGAGGAATTTTTCAATTTTTCATTATTTATACATCACCATAATTATTAAGGCATCAGTCTCTTTCTGCCTAAGAGATATATTTAGCTTATCATCGAGTTATCCTTCTAAATGGCATGACTTTAAACAGTTTGCATTTTTAATGCGGTTTTGATGGTCACTCTAATAAGCTGTACAATAAGTTATCATCAAATGACTAAAAAATGGATCAAGTATATTGAAAGGCTTTTATATTATACTTGATTCAGTCTGTATTTAAATCAACTTAACCTTTGAAGCTATACAAACGTTACCCAGTTTTTTTCAACACACACATTCACGCAACTTCAAGATACCTACAGAAGTGAGAGGACTTTCAGTAATTCAGCTATTTAAAGTTGAAATATTTCAAATATAGAGAAATATTTGATTAAAGAAGTGATCTGTCAGAAACATTTCTGGCTAGACTAGCCAAAAAAACACCAACCCTTTTTTTATGCTTTGTTTCTCTCAAACTTTTGAAAAGAGGTTATGTAGAGAATATTGATGATATAGTTCATGGAATTAGCCATTCACCAGAAACCAAAAAAAATCTGTATCTGGGATAACCGTAACTGGGACAGTGTGCCAGGGTGTCCGAGACTGGAGATACTGAGCTCCTCTTTCAACCATTTATGAATACCACACGCTCAATGTTGAGCAAGTTGCCTCTGTCATCATTTCTTTAATTGCTATAGGAATTATATAAATTGTATGACCTTCAGTGCCTCCCCTTTTCGCTTTCAAAACTTAACTGGATACATCCTTCGTATATACACAAAGCTGTTTTCTAAATGCCTGTTTCTGTCTGGCTCATTTACCTTTACCTCACAGAACAGCTCTTCTGGGGGGCGGGGGGGGTGGTGGTGGCAGCAGGCAGAGTAGTTACCTATTCACAGCAAGACTTGAGAGTTCAGTACAATAGATTTTCACAATATGTTTAGGAGAGGCCCAGAGCTACAGTGCTAAGCACCATGTGGAAAGGGAGATAAATACATAGAGATAGAACCACAGACCTCAGCCAAGTGGAGTGAGGAATAACAGAGAATCTATAACGCTTTCTACTTCAGCAGCAATCAAACCCAACCTCTGCAAATTAATCAGCCTGCAAAACACCACGAATGGAGAAAAGAGGATATTGATTCCTGGAGAAGTCACCTATATTTTATTTTCCCATTAAAAATAATCACAGAATGCTATTCTAAAATACGAACATTTTCCCCCATGAAGTGTAAAACAGACCAGTTCCTTTTTGCTAATACTTCTGAGATTATCTCAGAATGACTCCATGAAACACTTTTAATTTTCATCTGGGGAGAAAATTGTTAAATAAACCCTTGAAGCATTATTTGCCATGCATGCCATGTTTTTCCTTAAGGGTGTTAGAGTCCTGGGGTTATAGTAATTTACTGATGACTCAGTTTAGTGCGCTTTTGTTCCTGTGGCCATTAATAATGTAATGTCCCTTTCCATTTGCCTTTGTCCTACATCATGGCTTTAGATTTAGAAACTACCTGCAAAGGAACAAGAAATTTAAAAATACTTTTACTTTTTCCTTTTCAAAATAAGGTTTCTTGTTAAATACCCAAATTAAAGACCCCTTCTAATTTACCCCCACTCAAAAATTAAAAATAAATGCTCATTGAGGTAGAAATTTTTACCAAAAAAAAAAAAAAATGTAATTCTGAGAAACAAATTTGGTTTATTTAGCAGGGGAAGCTGTTTTCCATAATGTTTTCTTAATTATCCTGTAAAATAATAAAGAATTCTTTCATGTGCTGCACAATCAATTATAGCCTTATGATTGAAAGACTTTTTGAACCCCCGCCCCCACCGTCAAATGGTTAATGTTCCAAGTTTGTGCTTTGGGGGTTGTTATAGTCACTGGTTCTGTTTTAAATTAAACACCTAATTAAAAGGAAGCCATTCATAAATAGCAATGTGCTGAAATCAGAATGGAATAACAGTGGCTCCACATACATCCCGTTTTCCCACAAGGCTCTTAGAACAGTTTTTCCCCAGGAACGAACTGAAATTTGTCAAAGAGCTCAACTGTAACCTTTGCTGAGTATGCAAACTGACCACTCCTATCCCCAGCATGTTTCGGGGTGAGAGAATGGCAGCCATTGTCATCTGCCTCTAGAAATACCCCTACAGCAGAGCGTCCTCACAGGTTATTCTGAGACTATTACTAATACTTCCCTGCTTCCTTCTGGCAAGAACCTAACTCCATACAAACCAAGAGAGAACAAAATTCTCAACCTTTGGGTGAAATGTGAGTACTTTCCGGAAATCTCGTTAAAAAAAAAAAATTACTCATGTATAATGGGGCCTTTAACTGCTCCCCACACCATTTTTCATCTTCTTAAGGTCGGAGGTTACAGGGTACTTTTTAACATGGGTTTAACACTTGCTGATCACTGAGAAGATGAAAGGCATAAATGGACAAGACTGGATATCAGGCTTCATTCACACCACTACTGTTTTGGCGTCTTGCTTTTCATTTCTGTGCATTCAAATGCTTACCAGCAAGATTTGAAAATTTCAGGATTCATCAAGTGCCAGAGCAGAAGATAGCGCATTCCGAGTATTCCATCATCTGGTGAGGGCTGGTTATAGAGCTGACTGCCCTCTGGCCTCAGGAAGTTTTTTCACATTTCTCTTCCCCAAATATAAAGTGGGGATAAAAGATAGCTTTGTGGGATAAAGGCTGGCAAGGGTGAATGAATGAAATTGTGTCTTTAAACGATCTGAAGTCAGGTGCAATTTAAGTAAAAAAAAAAAAAAAAAAAAAAAAAACTACCTTTAACACATTGTGATCTTACATCAAAGCAAAGGGAATGTAATCTGCTGCTTTTCCATCTGAACAAATCCAGTAGCAATCATGCTTATTAAATATTTGCACGTAGTTCTTTCTGTGATAAAATTTGTACTGTCATCCAGGAACTAATTATCTCAAATGAGAGACTGTATGTGAAAGTACTTTGTAAAGTATAAAGTACTACACTTGTAATAATAATAGTGATAGGTATTAAGTGCTTACCCTGTACCAGGCAATATGTTTGACAAGGGTTTATTTAAACCTCACAGCAACCTTTGGAGATAGATGCTATCATTGCCACTTTAGAAGTGACAAACCTGAGAGACACTGAGGCACTTGCCTGTTCCACAATGCAAGAAGGAGAAACCAAGGAAGAAGCCCAGGTCTGTCTGATTTCCAGACCCAAGTACATGACCCACACTGCCCTATGTGAGGGATTGTTGTGACAGCAGCTATGACCTTTTTCCCATATTAAAATACGGTGCTTTTTCTACTGGGTATTTACCACAAAGATACAAATGTAGTGATCCGAAGGGGTACGTGCACCCCAATGTTTATAGCAGCAATGTCCACAATAGCCAAACTATGGAAAGAGCCTAGCTGTCCATCAACAGATGAATGGATAAAGATGTGGTATATATATATACAATGGAATATTATGCAGCCATCAAAAAAATGAAATCTTGCCATTTGCAATGACGTGGATGGAACTAGAGGGTTATTATGCTAAGCAAAATAAGTCAATCAGAGAAAGACAAGTATCATATGATCTCACTGATAGAGGAATTTGAGAAACAAGACAGAGGATCATAGGGGAAGGGAGGGAAAAAATGAAACAAGACGAAACCAGAGAGGGAGACAAACCATAAGAGACTCTTAATCTCAGGAAACAAACTGAGGGTTGCTGGAGTGGAGGGGGGTGGGAGGAATGGGGTGGCTGGGTGATGGACACTGGGGAGGGTGTGTGCTATGGTGAGCACTGTGAATTGTGTAAGACTGATGAATCGCAGACCTGTACCCCTGAAACAAATAATACATTATATGTTAATAAAAAATTTTTTTAAAAATATGGTGCTTTTTCATGACTGACAATTATACCTCTGAAAATGCAGATGTTATTATAAATTAGAAAGCTGAAACATGGCATGTTTTGTTCATAAAAGCCTTTTTCCAAATGACTCTTCTTGTGCAGTATTTACTTTTATAGAAAAGTAAGTAAATATTGCACCCTAGAAGAAATTGCTTTTGTTGTTATTTTCTTGGTTAGATGAGTACAGTAAGTGCTATAAACACAAGCTGTCACATCATTACTTGTTAACAATTAGATTCTTAGGGGCGCCTGGGTGGCTTAGTCGTTAAGCATCTGCCTTCGGCTCAGGTCATGATCCCAGGGTCCTGGGATCGAGCCCTGCATCGGGCTCCCTGCTCCGCAGGAAGCCTGCTTCTCCCTCTCCCACTCCCCCTGCTTGTGTTCCCTCTCTCGCTGTGTCTCTCTCTGTCAAATAAATAAATAAAATCTTACAAAAAAAAAAAAAAATTAGATTCTTAAATATTTGATATTAACCTCTATGGCACCAGACTATATTGGTGACAGTAACACTATAATCAAGTACTATTATGTATTCAAATAAATATATAATTACCAATTCTACATATGAATTTTCTAATCTGGAAATTTCCTGGTATGAAAATAACAGATCCATAAACAAAACAGTTTTCACTAAATCATTTTAGTTAAGAATTTATAAGAATCATATTTTTCAAATATCCATCGTATCACTTTTGATTACGGTAGCAATAAACTATTTCTACTTTACAAAAAGAAAATCTGTGTCACAGAAAAGTTGTAAGAGGTGGTGAAACAAAGTAGTTCAATTTCTTCTAAAAGTTAGGTGAATGAAAAACTGGCCCAACCATTTAAGGATACTTCTAACTTTTAAAATGTTTTATAAGAAACAAATCAACTCCAAATGCTCATTCACCACAATTAACATTTCAGAGTATTGCAATTAATTTTGGAACATGGTATATGAAAGAGAAAAGGACTAAGAGTTCACAATACAAACCTTGCTAGAATAATGGACTGTGATAATTGGGGGTTTCATTACAATGCAGAGGAAATCTTTTCTAATATCAAAATATTTTCTTCATTCTACCATTATAGTACTGCAAAAAGTCTGGGAAAAGGTTAGGAGCTATGTTTTGAAGAAACTTGGTGTGAACTTTGCTAACAACAATCCAAATAAGTTTTTAGATTACTCTTTCAAGAAATTGCAGTATTTCATGCAAAACGGTATCCACTTTACCACTAAGGTAATTTTTTACTCACCACGAAATGAAAATCTATATTCTGCTCTCCCTTGCATGTCTCTTTAAAACCTCAAACCAGAGGAATGAGTCACATTTTGGGACCGTTTTCTTTTTTAATCTTCTTCACTCTTCTATTCTGTTTCTAAAGGGACACTTAGTTTTAACTAGATTGCAATTTCATTTGAAAAGAATTGAACAGGCTTTCTAGAATGAGTTAAAGATTACCCATTGAGAGTATTTTTGGCAGCTACCTTTAAAGATGCAAGGATCTGTAAAAAATGGTACATCTAGATTTAATACAGATAATACTTGGTTCTTTTGAGATAGAAACGGTGTAATTGTGATATTGGCAGGAAAGATATGTAAGATGTGCTTTTCACTTATAACATCTCTTTGGACAAGCACAGTTTTCTTTATAGAATTTTATTACATTGAGAATGCTAAGTACATTAGTGAATTTCTTATACAATGACAGTAGAAACATCTGGTGTCATTTTTAATTCAAATGGTTAAATATATGCCATATTATTTCATGTTACTTGCAATTAGAGTGTGAAACTCAAGGTGTGTGGTAAAAGTTATTAATTATCCAATCATTTCTATGAAAAATAAAGGGGAAAGAATTAGACTCGTACTTTTGTAAACAGATACCTAAACAAATAGTTCAGGGAAAAGCCAAAGGTGAAAACAAAAACTAGTAACAACAAATAACAAATAATTAAGAAAAAAAATTTTTTTTTCTTTTTTGGCTTTTTTTATTGTATCCATATGATGGATACTAACGAAAGTTATTATGTTAATTATTTCACAATATATGTAAGTCAAGCCATTAAAAAATCATAAATAAATGTTTCCCTATGTGCCAAGCACTGTGTTATTTTACAAAAATTACTTAATTCCTTATAACAACCACATGAGGTAGGTAGGTATCCATTTTACAAATGAGGAAAAAGAAGCTTAAAGGGTTAAATAAAGGGTTAAATAACTTCTCCAAGGTCACAGACTGAATTCAAGTTTACTCAAATCTTCAGTGTAGTCTAGTAACGGTTCCTCATTGTTCAACAGCTATGAAAAACATAACTTTCTTATTCACACTAAGACTTATGTTAACAAAATACACATTGGCACTACAGTTCCACATGAAGGAACTTAGAAATAGGGATTTCCGGTATATATTAAATATACATTTATCATGTTCTAGGCACTGGACCAGGTGTCTATGATACAACAATGAAAGAGAACATAGTCCTTGCCCTCCAAATGAGCACAGTCTGAAAGAAGACAAACATTTAAAAGGTAATTGCAATAAAACAAGAGAAGTGCTATAAAATAATAACAGCTAATCCTTTTTGAGCACTTATGGTGTGCCAGTCATTGTTAATAAGCACCTTATATATTTACTCAAGTAATCTTCACAACAATCTATGAGATAGATACTAAAGAGATAAAGAGGTATATTGTTGGAACACAGAGAAGAAAGCCCTTTCACTCTATCTAGATAGACCAGACAATTGAGCTGAGTCCTATAGGATATATATGTCCACAAGAAGGAGGGATGTATCAGTCAGTATAATGTAAGATAGACCACAGGACACAAAACCCCCCAAATCTTGTTGATTTGTAAAAAGATTTATAGTTGCTCACAAAACCCGTCAGGTTAGCTTGGGGGCTTTGCATGTCTTCTCACTCTGGGACCCAGACTGACAGAGCTTCCACCATCTGGAGCATCACCAGTTGCTCTAAGCAACAAAAGGGGATGTCGTAAATATTGCACTGGCTCTCCAAGTCTCTATGTCTAACACATGTGTCACCTCTGCTCTGTTTTCATTTGCCAAAGCAAGTCACATGGTCACACCTAGCTTTGATGGGGAATGGAAGTGCCATCCTACTATCTACCCAGGGGTAAGAGAATAACCCTAATGCTTACCAAAGGGTGGAGAGGATAAGTAAACCAAAGACAAAGGACATATGCAAAGGAATGGGAGTGAAAGAGTGTTTGATAATGGTGGTTTCCATGATAAAAGCATAGGGTGTACATAAGGGAAGCTTGGGAAGGAGAGGAAAAGTCAGGTGAGTGCCCATCATGAAGACTCTTAACACATGTGGCAAGTTTAGACCTCATCTTTTAGGCCATAGGAAGCTACTGTAGGATTTTAAGCAGAAAGAGAAATACTATCAAAATTTTCATTCAGAAAGGCCATGCTAGCTGAAACAAGAAAGAAAAATTAGAAGAAAGTAGAGATGAGGGGACTGTAGGAGTTTCCCATCTCTATGTAACAAGTTACCAGACTTAGCAGCTTCAAACAACACAATTATCTCACAGTTTCAACAGGGTAGGAGCTGAGCTTAGCTGAGTCCTCTGCTTCCAGGCCTCACCAAATTGCAATCCAAGTGTCAGCTGAGTCACCAGAGGCTCGACAGGGGAAAGAGCCACTTCCAAGCTCCCTTATGTTGTTGGCAGAATTCGCTTCCTTGCAGCTACAGGACTGAAGGTTTTAGTTTCTTGCTGAAGGCCACCCTCAGCTCCTAAAAAGTCACTCACAGCTCTTCGCCCCGTGGGCTTCTCCAACATGGCCACTTGCTTTGTTAAGTTTATTTATTCGAAGCCAACAAGGGGGAGAGTGTCTTACCATAAGGAGGGCCTAGACCCTCTTTTTTAAGGGCTCTTACCTGCATAAGTCAGGCCCACCCAGGATAATCTTGATTATCAGTTGATTTTGCAATCAATTGATTCAGGACCCTAATTACATCTGAAAAATCCCTTCACTTTTGCCATATTCTACAGGCTAGAAGCAAGTCACAGGTCTTGCCCACATTCAAGGGAAAGGGATTATATAGGATATGAACACCAGGGAGTGGGAGCCACCTTACAGTCTGAGCACAAAAGGTACCAAATGAAAGGATATCTCAAGTGTCCTGGTGAAAAGTTTTAAGATCCCAGACTAAGTTAGCTTCAAAAATGTTTAAGAGATACACATACATCTTATATATAACTTGACTACTTTTTATTAAACTTTAGGTAATTACGGGGCACCTGGGTGGCTCAGTCGGTCAAGCAGCTGCCTTCGGCTCAGGTCATGGTCCCAGGGTCCTGGGATCGAGCCCCACATTGGGCTCCTTGCTCCTCGGGGAGCCTGCTTCTCCCTCTCCCTCTACTGCTCCCCCTGCTTGTGCTCTTTCTGACAAATAAATAAAATCTTTAGGTGGCGCCTGGGTGGCTCAGTCGTTAAGCGTCTGCCTTCGGCTCAGGTCGTGATCCCAGGGTCCTGGGATCGAGCCCCGCATCGGGCTTCCTGCTCTGCAGGAGGCCTGCTTCTCCCTCTCCCACTTCCCCTGCTTGTGTTCTCTCTCTCGCTGTGTATCTCGCTCTGTCAAATAAATAAAATCTTTAAAAAAAAAAAAAAAAAATCTTTAAAGTACTTTAGGTTAATTATTAGTTTGGTCCTTTTTTTCTTATCTGTAGAACTGAACTCTGATAATATTCAAAGTAAATGTTTTGAAATGTTTTGAAATGTAAAAGAAAAGAGGCACAAATATTTCAAGTATCTGGATCATTCTAGCCAGGAACAAAAATAAAGAAAAATATATGAATATCAGATTACCAAGCATTTTATGACTTGAAAAATATGGTACAGAATATAACTGATAAAATTTATGTTGCATTTTTTATCAGTTTCTACCAAAGCAATTGTTTTAAAACATGTATCTATACACATTTGTATAACTTTTCATGGGTAAGATAATTTAATGAGTACTGTACAAGGTCTTAGCTTATCTGAACTCCAATTCTGGAAAAAAAATAAAAACCAAACAAATGTCAAGATGTCAATCAACATCTGAAATGCAGAGACATTTAACAGCTGTCTTAGAAAGTGACCAACTACCTGCCTCGATTGGCTCTAACTAGAAGTATCAGTCACATTTGCTGATTATGAGCCATAAATGTACATGACTGATTACAGGGAGAGAAAAAGGAAGGTAATGTTCACTGACGGCTATGTATCCATTACCCTGTTACACCTTTAGAGACCTCCTTAATGCCTGCATTCTTGAAATGCAACAAAAATGACCAATACAATTATTTTAGATTCCATAAACTACCATATAGTTTAGCTGAAATTAGAGGCACCCAGCAACTGAGGGAGACCAGATTAGAATAGAAGCAAAACACACTGTGAAAAGGTTAGTTTCACCCGTTTAGGACTGAAATTCACTGGTTATGAAAGTTGTGGCACAATCTTTAAGTGAAGACTCAATCTCTGGACTCATCTTTAACCCAAAAGTAGAAACCACGGGGGAAAAAAATCTCCCAAATTTTCACTATCCATCAAAGACAAATTTCATGAATCTCTACTACCCAGAATTTCCAGGGCTCCCCAACACTTAACGTTCACAAATACGTTTTGCACCCTGAGCTTCAAAAAATGTCACGTTATTTGCATCAAAGAAAAAAGAAACAATTATTTCATAGGAAACAAATCTGCAGTTTCTTTCTAAAAGCCCCCTTTGTATGTGAATAAAAACATCATGGGATTGCCAGGAACCCAAAGAGCCCAAATACCACCTCAGTGTGCTTGCTTTTTAGAATTCTGTGACATGCACACTGCCGCCTGCTGAGGATGTGAAAGGGGACAAGTCAGAGAAGATAATGAACCAATTTCAGGTGTCTTCACATTCTGTCAAAGTGAACATTGGAAAGTGTTTATCACTATTATTTATATAACATTGAAAGAAAAAAGATTTTGAAATTTGTGGTTGGTCTAGAACGCTTGGCTAACACTCCATGGATAATAACCAAAAGATAATTGCATAGTAAGACTGCAGTATTTCACTCAAAGGGAAACATTGAAAAAAGATGGTCTCGTGAACTTTTGTGTTCTCCCAAACTAATATTTTACATATAAAAATTAGCTCAAAAACATATTCCAAGCATTTTTTATCACAATCATAACCCATTATCAATTGAACAAATAACAAATGAATATAGCATCTTCTGGGGAAAAAAAAATCTTATTTAACAATTATTGCCATATGATACAATAAACTGATTATATATAAATGTACAATTTGGCACGTTTTAACATATATTTATAGGCATGCACAATTTTTCTCATTCCTATTTGTATTCTCTATTCCTGTCCCTCACTAGCCCTATCTCCCTCATCTCTAAGCAGCCATGGATCTGCACTGTATCACTTTATTTTTTTTAGATTTTATTTAAATTCAAGTTAGTTAACATATAGTATATAATTTCAAGGGTAATATTTAGTGATTCATCAGTTGCATAAAACACTCACTCCTCATTACATCCAGTGCCCTCCTTAATGCCCATCACCCAGTTACCCCATCTCCCCACCCACCTCCCCTCCAGGAGCCCTCAGTTTGTTCCCTGGAGTTAAGAGTCTCTTATTATTTGCCTCCCTCTGTTTTTATCTTATTTTTCCTTCCCTTCCCCTATGTTCATCAGTGCACCGTATTACATTAAATTTCTTTGCACCTCCTAGAATTTTACGTAAGTGGTACGATTTATGTCTTGCTTTTTTCACTCGTCATATTTATTTTGAGATACATCTGTGTTGTTGTACTTATCGCTCTCTTTTATTTCTTAGTATTCCACTGTGTAGATATAACACAATTTATTCGCCTATTGAGGGATATCTGGATTGTTTCTAGTTTGGGGCTATTATAAATAAAACTGCTAAGAACAACCATATTCAAGTCTATGTATAGGCACAAGCTCTCTTTCCTCTTAGGTAAGGTAAACACCTAGGAGCAAAATGACCAGGTCATATGGTAAGAGTATGTTTAGCATTTTTAAAACTGCCTAACTAGTCACCAAACTAGTTGTACTCACCTACATTCCATTTTACATATATCAGTTCTGGTTCCTCTCCATCCTCATCAACTCTTGATGGGGTCAGTCTTTTTCATTCTAACCATTCTAAAAGGTGTGTGGTGGTATTCACTGTAGTTTTAATTTGCATTTCCTTGATGAATAATGATGTTGAGCATCTTTTAATATGTTTATTTTATATCTGAATATATTTTTGGTATGTCTCTGTTCAAATCTTTTGCCTGTTTTTAAACTGGATTATGTATCTTCTATCAGATGTAGGCTTTGAAGATATTTTCTCCCACTCTTTGGTTTCTCATTTCATTCTCTTATAGTGTCTTTGAAAGCAGTTTTTAATTTTAATGAAGTCTAATTTATCAAGTTTTCTTGCAGATCGTTTTCATATGCATGGAATCTTTACCTAAGCCACAGTCACGAAGATTTTCTTGTATGTTTTCTTCTAGCAATTTAATAATTTTAGGTTTTACATACAATCTGTATCTACTGGGTTTTTTTTTAGAAAGAGGGTGGGTATGGGCAGAAGGAGAAGGAGAGAATCTTATTTTATTTTTTTTTAATTTTTTATTGTTATGTTAATCCCCATACATTACATCATTAGTTTTAGATATAGTGTTCCATGATTCATTGTTTGTGCATAACACCCAGTGCTCCATGCAGAACGTGCCCTCCTCAATACCCACCACCAGGCTAACCCATACTTGTTTTATTTTTAATTCATGTTAGTTAACATATAGTGTATTATTAGTTTCAGGGGTAGAATGTAGTGATTCATCAGTTGCATGTAACATCCAGTGCTCATTACATCAAGTGCCCTCCTTAATGCCCATCACCCAGTTACCCCATCCCCCCACCCACCTGCCCTCCAGCAACTGTTTGTTTCCTATAGTTAAGAGTCTTTTATGTTTTGCCTCTCTGTTTTTATCTTATTTTTCCTTCTCTTCCCCTCTGTTCATCTCTTTTGTTTCTTAAATTCCACATGAGTGAGATCATATGATAATTGCCTTTGCTGACTTATTTCACTTAGCTTAATACCCTCTAGTTCCATCCACGTTGTTGCAAATGGCAAGATTTCATTCTTTTTGATGGCTGAATAGTCCTGTGTGTGTGTGTGTGTGATCTTTAACCATTCATCCCTCAATGGACATCTTACAAAGTTTTTCCATATTTTGGCTATTGTTGACATTGCCGTTATAAACATTCGGGTGCATGTGCCCCCTTGAATCACTATTTTTGTATCTTTTGGATAAAGACCTAGTAGTGCAATTGCTGGGTCGTAGGGTAGTTCTATTTTTAACTTTTTGCAGACCTCCATACTGTTTTCCAGAGTGGCTGCACCAGTTTGCATTCCCACCAACAATGTAAGAGGGTTCCCCTTTCTCCACATCCTTGCCAACATCTGCTGTTTCCTGAGTTATTAATTTTAGCCATTCTGACAGGTGTGAGGTGGTATCTCATTGTGGTTTTGATTTGTATTTCCCTGATGCTGAGTGATGTTGAACATTTTTTCATGTGTCTGTTTTCCATTTGTGTGTCTTCTTTGGAGAAATGTGTATTCATGCCTTCTGCCCATTTCTTGATTGGATTTTTTATTTTGAGGGTGTTGAATTTGATTAGTTCTTTATAGATTTGGGATACTAGCTTTTATCTGTCGAGATATTTGTCATTTGCAAATATCTTCTCCCATTCTGTAGGTTGCCTTTTAGTTTTTGTTGTTATTGTTGTTGATTGTTTCCTTTGCTATGCAAAAGCTTTTTATCCTAATGAAGTCCCAACAGTTCATTTTTGCTTTTGTTTCCCTTGCCTCTGGAGATGTGTCTAGCAAGAAGTTGCTGTGGCCAAGGTCAAAGGGGTTGCTGCCTGTGTTCTCCTCTAGGATTCTGATGGATTCCTATCTCATATTTAGGTCTCTCATCCAGGAGAGAGAGAATCTTAAACAGGCTCCAGGCCCAGCACGGAGTCTGACCTGGGGCTCAATCTCACAACCCTGAGATCTTGACCTGAGCCAAAATCAGGAGTCAGAGGCTTAACCAGCTAAGTCACTCTGATGCCCCAAGATTTGTATCTATCTTGAGTTAATTTTTATACATGGTATAAAGTATTGATGAAGGGTTTACTTTTTGCATTTAGATATTCCATTATTCCAGAACCATTTGATTAAAAGATTTTTCACCACTGAATTGGCTTTACACCTTTGTCAAAAATCAATTGTCTTAAAAATGTGGGTATATTTCTGGACTTTCTACTCCGTTACATTGATTTATTCCTCTATCTTTACCCTAAGACCACACCATCTTGATTACTGCAGTTCCACAATAAACCTTGAACAAAGATCATATTAACTCATGAACTTTGTTTTTGTTTTTGCTTTTTTTTATTCTTAGCATTTCCTTATGAACTTTAGAATCAACTCATTAATTTCTATAAAAAGATGTGCTAAGATCTTTATTGAGATTGCACTGAATCTATATATCAATTTGGGGACACTTGACATCTTAACAATTTTGAATCTTCCTATACATAACAGGGTACACCTCTTCATTTAGGTCTTTAACTCACTCAGTAATATTTTGTAGTTTCCAGCATATAGGTGTTGCACATCTTTTGTCAGATTTATCCTTAAGTATTTTATACTTTTATGCTATATAAATATTATTTCAATTTCTAATTGTTTATCACTAGTGTACAGAAATACAATTATGATATATAGTACATGTTATTTAATATATTATAACATAATTGAATAGTTTATGTTCTACAACCTTGATAAAGTCACATTTAGTATCATATTTGTAGAATCCACAAGGTTTTCTGCATGTCATCTGCCAAAAAAACAGTTTTACTTCTTCCTTTCTAATCTGGATGCCTTTTCTTCCTCTTGCCAGTTGCACTGGCTATACCTTCAACATAATTCAACATTATATTGAATAGAAATGATGAAAACACACATCCTTTCCTTGTTCTTCATTTTAGAAGGAGTGCATTAATTCCCTGCCCATTAAGTATGATGTCAGCTCTAGATTTTTCATGGATTGTCTTTATCAGGTTGAAGAAGTGCCTTTATATTCCTAGTTTGCTGAGTTTTTATTAGGAATAGGTGTTGGGTTTGTCCAATACTGTTCATGTATCTAATGAGATGGACATACGATTTTTAGTTTGTTAATAGGCTGATTTTTAAAAAGATTTTATTTATTTATTTGACAGAGAGAGAGAGAGAGAGAGAAAGCACGAGTAGGGGGACGGGCAGAATGAGAGGGAGAAGCAGGCTCCCCATGGAGCAGGGAGCCTGAGCGGGACTTGATCCCAGGACACTGAGATCATGAACTGCGCTGAAGGCAGACGCTTAACCAACTGAGCTGCCCAGGTGTCCCAATATGCTGATTTTTATCGTTGGTTTTCAAATGTTAAACCAATCTTATACCCCTAGGATAAACTCCATTGGTCACAATGTATGCTTTTGTATATTGTTGAATTTGATTTGCCAAAATTTTATTTAGAACTTTTGCATACATGTTAATGAGAGATATGTGTCTATAGTTTTTTTCTCTTATTGGTATCTGAGTTATTCAATTTCTTTAATAGATAGAAGACAATTCAAGTAATCTATTTCTCTTGAGAGAGCTTTAGTAGTTTGCATCTCTCAAGGAATTGTTCCATTTCATCTATGTTGCTAAATTTATTGGCCTAAAGTTGTTTGAAATAGTTTTTTATCCTTTACATAGCTATAAGACAGACTGTGATTTCCTCTCTCATTCCTGATATGGGTGGTTTGTGTCTTGTCTCTTTTTTTTCTTGATCACTCTAACTAGAAGTTGATCACTTTGTTTTCTTCAAACACTCTGCTGTTGGTTTCCTTGACTTTTCTCTCCTGTTTTTGTTTTCTATTTCATTTATTTCTACTCTTTATTATTTCTTTTCTTCTGTTTATTTTAGGTATAATCTGCTCTTCTTTTTCTAGTTTCCTAAGTGGAAGCTGAGATCTTCTATTTGAGACTTTTCTTCTTTTCTAATGTAGGCACTTGGTACTATAAATGTCCCACTAAGTACTATTTCAGCAGCAGTATCCTACACATTTTGGTGTGTTCCCTTTTAATTCACTTCAAAATAGTTATATTTTTCTTTTGATTTCTTCTTTGTTCCATGGGTTATTTAGGATTTAGAAATGTGTTCTTTAGTTTCCAGAGATCTTTTGGTTATTGATGCCTAACTTAACTCCATAGTGACCAGAGAAGATATGTTTTTATGACATGAAAACCTTTAAACTCATTTAAACATGTTCTATACCCCAAGATATGGTCTATCTTGGTAAATGATCTGTTGCATATGAAAAGAATATGCATTCTGATGTTTTTGGATGGGGTTTTTAAAAATGTCAATTAGTTGAAGTTTGTTAATAGTATTGTTCAAGTCTTTTATGTCCTTGTTTATTTTCTGTCTAGTTGTTCTATCAATTATTGAGAGAAAGGTTTTTAAATCTCTGACTATAATTGTGCATTTGTCTACTCCTTGATGTCCCATCAGTTTGTGTTTCTTGTATTTTGAATTTCTGCTAGCTGTATAAATGTTTTGGATTGTTTTGCTTCATGATAATCTGAGTCTTTTATCATTATGAAATCACATTCTTCATCCCTACTAATAGTCATTGTTCTTAAATCTACTTTGTTTGCTATCAGTAACCATTCCAGCTTTTATATAATTAATATCAGCATGAAATATCTTTTCCTATTTGTTACTTTTTACCTATTTGTGTCTTTATATTTCAACTGTGTTTCTTGTAAGCAGCATATTATTGAGTTTTGCTTTTATTCAATATGATCATCTATGCCTTACAATTAGGGTGTTCAGACCATTTACATTTAATGCCATCATTGATGTGGTTAAGTTACAGTCTATTACATTACTGTTTTTTTCTAGATGGTCCATCTGTTCTTCTCCATTTTTCCTCTTTTTCTACCTTCTTTTCAATTGAATAAAATAAGTATATTTTTGCTGGGTATAGAATTCTAGACTGACAATTTTTTCCCCTCACTACTTAAAAGTAGGTTGCTCCACTATTTTCTCACTTGTATTGTGTCAGATGAGAAATCTACAGTCATCTTTATCTTGTTTCCTCCGTTTGTAATACGTATGAGGTAAGAAAAAAAAAATCAGCCATACCTGATTTAAATGTTGAGATTTGGGACTTTTGAGCTAATGAGATTTAGATGAAATTCTTTACTTTGTGTTGATGCAGTAATTGGAGATCTTGAGATGGGGTGAATGTATTTTACATGTGGGATATGTATAGATATACTTGGGGGACAGAAAAATGGACTATGGTCAGCAGAAAAATGGTTCTCAGAAATACTCATGTTCTAATTCATGAAACCTATGAATATGTTAGGTTAGATGCAAAAGGTAATTAAATTTGCAGATAGAGTAAAGGTTGTTAATCAGATGACCTTAAAATAGGGAAATTATCCTGCATTATCTGTGTGAGTTCAATCTAATCACAAGGGTTTTTTGTTTTTTTTTTTTTTAATTTTTTTATTGTTAATCACAAGGGTTTTTAAAAGTGGAAGAGAGAGGCAGAATACAGTGAGAAAAAGAAATGTAACTACGGAAGAAAGATCACAGAGATGCTAGTGCTGGGTTTGAAGATGGAGGAAGGGGCCATGAGCCAAGGAACATGAGTGGCCTCTAGACACTGAAAGAGACAAGGAAGACAGTTCTTTCCTATAACTTCCAGAAAGGATTGCAGCCCTTGGTGATACCTCGTTTTTAGCCCAGTCAGACCCACGTCAGACTTCTGACCTACAAAACTCTAAGATAATAAATTTGGGTTGCTTTAAGCTCCTCAGGTAATTTGTTAGCCACTATAGGAAATTAATACAATGTCTTTTTTCTTCTCTGGCTGACTTTAAGCTTTTTTTTAATCACTGGTTTTGGAAAGATGACACCTTTACATCCCATCTTTTCCCCAGAAAAGGCACTAATAGAAAACGTAATTTAAAAAATTGTGCCAATAAAGAAAAAAGCAATAGCTGAGAAAAAGAGGAGAAAGTTTAACAATGCATAGTTGGGTCAATTATACAAAACACTTTCTATTGAAGGTAGACCTTTCGAAGACATTGCTCATTTTTTAGTTAACTATAGGCAATATCAACATTTTTAGATTATACATTATTATCAAGGTCCTAAGATCTCAAAATAAAGGAAGAAAATTAGTATATATTAAAGCTGCTCCATGGGGGAGCAGTATTCACAAATCAATAATATAAATGTTTCCTTATATGCCACTGAAGGACATAATGTAGGCTATTTTATCTTAAACTGGCCTAATAAATTCATTTCAAGAATAATGTGGGGCGTCTGGGTGGCTCAGTCGGTTAAGCGTCTGCCTTCCACTCAGGTCATGATCCCAGGATACTGGGATCGAGCCCCGCACAGGGCTCCCTGCTCAGCGGGGAGTCTGCTTCTCCTTCTCCCTCTGCCCCTCCCCCAGAGCTCATGCTGTCTCTCTCTCTCTCTGTCTCTATCAAATAAATAAATAAATAAATCTTAAAAAAAAATAAAGGCGAGACCCATACCTTTAAAAAAAAAAAAAGAAGAATGCTTTAATGATGCTATTAACCCAACTAAATTCTTTTTTTTTTTTAAGATTTTATTTATTTATTTGACAGATAGAGATAGTGAAAGAGGGAACACAAGCAGAGGAAGTGGGAGAGGGAGAAGCAGGCTTCCGGCCGAACAGGGAGCCCGATGCGGGGCTCGATCCCAGGACCCTGGGATCATGACCTGAGGCGAAGGCAGACGCTTAACGACTGAGCCACCCAGGTGCCCCCCAACTAAATTCTATATTCTATCAGGATTATAGAATTAGATTGTGTTTTTAAAGCTCCTTTCTTCTGAGAAACTCAGGCTGCTTTTATATATAATGACATTAAATGTCACAGTGGTCCCAAGAATTTCATCAAGAGGCAATCAGAATTCCCAAATAAATCCAATTCCCCACCCCACCCCCAAATGCTAACATTGGGGAATCAGGCAAACTTTTTGTTTTCTAACTAAAGAAACCCTGAGGATATTTTTAAGTAAGTAAGGGCTAAGGGTTAAGAGAGGGCATTCAGCTGTGTAGGTATAAAACAACTGAATTTTGGCAAAGCAAGTTCATAATTTTCAGATGATTTAAGATAACCTATGCCTAAGGGAAGAAAAAAAACCTTTTAAACTTTTAAAAAAATTACACAAGTCATACGTGTTCATTTTCAAAAAATTATAAGAATATCAACCCATAATCCCACTGCCCAGGACAACCTCTATTAACATACTGGTATACCTCTGTTGAACTGGCTATTTTCTATTTGCCCCTCCAGATCCCCTCTCAATCCTGCCACCCTGCTCTGTGCCTTAGGAGACTGACCTATACAGATGCCATCAAAGAATCCCTTTGCAGCCTGATTTCTGCTTGAGCTCAGTGAATGAAGAACACTGGTTAAGAGAGTAGGGGGTGGAAGGAGAGGCCAAGAAACTCACTCCCTAGCACCCACACTGTACAGTTGCTGTGGGAAGGCTACACACCTTTAGAAAAAGTCATCAATCCTGTCAAGAGGTGTTTCCACATAGCTCTCCCTGCCTCACAGCCCCTTCCCCCAGCCCCTTCAGGCAGACCTGCAGGTGGTAAGAACATCCTATCCTCCACATCCTCACCAGCTCCAGGTTCTATACCATTCCTTGTTGTTTCCCTATATCCTGCCTACACCTTGTGAATAATCCTGATACTGAACTCTCTCACATTACTCAAGTTGAGTGTGCCATCTGTATCCTGCTGCTACCTTGACTAAAACCCCTTTCCAGGTTTTTAAATGTAAATCATATATATTATAATTACATATAATATATATATTTATACACACACATTCTTGTTTTTAGATAATAAGCCAGCTATTATATAGCTATATTAGAATCTATACAAAGCACTATGATTCAAAATTTTCAGTTTCCATTTTCTACTCAAAACAGTAATGCAATAAATATCTATGTATATACATATATCTTTGCCCTCTTGTCTAAATTACTGCCATAGGATACTTTCTTGGCAGCAGTATTTCTGGGACATATAAATATGCACATATGTAAGGCTTTTGATGTTGCCAAATAGCTTTTCATGCAGGCCATAATGATATTCACCTCCCCATGCAGTGTACAAGAGTGCCCAAATGCCCATTATCCCACCCACTCACTAACATTCTACCAAAACATTTTTGCAGAAGGAAAATTAACCTCTTCAGTTCTGTTGTATACACACCACCTAGTACTCTGCACTGAAGTTATACCCAAAGCCACCAAGTTGATAGGTAATTTTCCACTAATTTGTTGGAAGTGGAAAAACCATACGTTTAAGTCCTAAACCAAAAAACTAGGGCAAATTTAATGAAGTCCCTAGTTTCTTTTACAGAGTCTAAAGGAAAATAATCACACATTAAAATTGAAGCCATTCCCATAAAAATGAATTGAATCCCAAGGTTGTGGAAGACATCAGAGTCCATTGTTATTAGAGGTACGAGGATGGGTGAAATGTGTCCTTCTTCCCCCAAAGCAGCTGTCTAATGCAGGAAACAGAAAGAGGCCGAACAACATTAAAGGTGGCTTAAAAAGAGTGGAATTGATGGGCGCCTGGGTGGCTCAGTCGTTAAGCGTCTGCCTTCGGCTCAGGTCATGATCCCAGGGTCCTGGGATCGAGTCCTGCATCGGGCTCCCCGCTCGGCGGGAAGCCTGCTTCTCCCTCTCCCATTCCCCCTGCTTGTGTTCCTGCTCTCGCTATCTCTCTCTCTGTCAAATAAATAAATAAAATCTTTAAAAAAAAAAAAAAAGAGTGGAATTGAAAAAAATCTAAGAATGGGTTCTCTGAGGAGGAAAAACGAAAAAACCTCTAGCTAATCAAGAAAAAAGAACAAATACATACAGAAAGTAAGGAATGAAATAAGGCTATAATGATAGATCTGGAAGATTTTTTTCTTTACAAAATACTGTCTACAACTTCATGCTAAAACTTTAAAAATATATATGAAATATAGAATTTTCTAAGAAAATAAAAATGACGAGCATTATTTGATCAGATGAATATCTATGGAAGAAATGGAAAATGTTGTCGAAGGCAGAACAGACTATATAGATTAAGAAGACAGCTTTAAATTCCATTGTTCCATTGTCCTTCTGACCCTGGGTAACACCAACTCCCTACCTCCTCCAACTGTCCTATGAGCTTTGCTGGAGAAAAATCACAGTCAAGTAGATGGAAGCTACTATAGTTTTATGGTCATCAACCTCAAATGGGCTCTTAGCACTGAAAAGAAACTACAGAATTATGTTTTTCTAGTTGTCTTACTTTTCTATTCTCCACATCTCTGTAACATAGATAAAAATCTTCTCTATTCTTCTCAAACTTCTGAATTCTGCCACACACACATCCCTCCCCACTCAGCCCTGCAGAATCACTCAGCAGGTAATCTGAGGCAATCAGACTTCTGTTTTCATAGAGAAACAAAAGCCATCAAAAGGACCCCCTCAAATTCCTGCCACCAGAACAATAACACAAATCTATCTATGTATGAATCTTCTTTTCTTCCCTCCTGTTTCAGAGGAAGAAGTGGCCTACCTCTTATGACTTCTCAAGTGCCTTACTCTAACCTGTATCTTCAAACTGCCTCACTGCACTGGCTCCTTCCCATCAGTCTTCCAATATTTCCCCTCCTACGTGCTCTCTCCCTTTCTGCTCCCCTTCATTTCACAACCCACCACATTCTGGCTATTTGTCCCAACAAACTTCCCCTTGTCAAACTCATCACTGACCTCCATGTTCCTGAATCCAGCTGACACTTTTCAGTTCTTCACCTGCTTGTACCCTGGACAGTATCTGATACTGTTGTCCTTACCTTCTCACCTTCTCCCTAATTAACAGGGTTTTTATTTTCTACTTAGCTCATATCTCTACGGATTGAATTTCCAATTTGTAATACAATTTGTAATGATCTATCAGTGCACTTGTTTAATCAGCACAAGGTAAAAAAGTTCAAATCCTGCCAAAGTCGGTCTCCTTCCCAGCTCTGCACCCCAGTCCCCCAATTTCCTTACCCAGAGGCATGTCTGTAAGCACTGTGTGAGCCTGGAGCTGCAGAGCACCATCTTTCCCACCATAAAAAATTCTGCTTGCGATGCAATAAATTATCTGAATCTTGGTTTGTGTAGACTTGCAATCTACATGCAATTTTAACTAAATTGATAGCTTTTACATTTTCACTTATGTACATAAGCTCTCCCCACCCTTTCCAACATCCATTAGTTAATTGATCTTTGTAAACTGGCATTGAAACATTACAATAATGTTTGTTGTACCAATTTTATAAACTTTTACAGTGCAATATGTGTTATTTTTCTGAGACAAACCAAAGGTTACTATCTCAAGGTTCTTGCTGCCTGCTTTAGCAGCATTTGAATGGGAGGATCTTTCATATACATTTGTAATAGATGAAAAATAAACCAGGTTGCAAATCCTTTTTTTTTTTTTTTTTTAAGCTTAAATGTACCGAGTCTCTGGTCCAAATTGTGTAGGATAAGTTAAACTTAAATTGCATTCTATTAACCAATATGAGTGTATTTCTGTAAGCATAGTTATGTTGAAATAAAGTTTTAAAAAGAAAAAAAAATTCTGCTTGCCAAAGAGTGAAGCTGCACAGAAGGAACCAGAGAGGCAGATTCCTGATGATACTGTTTGAATATATGGGTCTAATTAATTTTAATTAATTTCTAGACTTTTCTAGTAGTAAAGAATAAATTTCCTTTTTTTGAAAAGCTAGCTTGAATTGTGTTTCTGTTAATTTGCAGCTGAGGCAGTCCTATATAATTCTGAGGGAGCAGGTTTTAGAAATTTCTAGAACACAAAATTGACAGGGTTTCATGATCAATTGTATGTGGAAAGTCAAATTTTCCAAGTGTAAACGTAGGCCTGGAGAGGGTTGGATAGGGTCATAAGTTCAACTGTGAGAAAAAGGAGTTCACATTTCACAAAGTTGCCACATGTGATTATGTGAGGAAGGGTGAAGAGCAGAAACATGTTAAGTGACCCAAAGCTAGTCACTGAGGTGGATGTTCAAAAATAAGCCAAAGTCTAGCAATCAGACAGTAAAGATTCCACGAACTCTTGGTCTTGAGTAAGCCTCAGGCTGGGAAACAGATCAGTTTAGCCAAGGGAATCTGAGATACCAACTGCCAAGAAAAACTCAAGGTTCTAGAAATAAATAGATCAAAGTTACACTGCATAGGTGTAGGAATAACCAGGTCTTGATAAGCAAGACAAGTAAATACCCATGTGAAATAGAAAAAAGGAAAGAAAGTGGGTTAGGTGGAACAAGACTAGCACTCGCAACAAAAGCCTTAAAATTACCTTGGAAGAACAAGGACAGTTTGTTCTCTGGCTTCTTTTGCAGTTACTACTGAAAGAAGGTAGCTCTGGGTACAAAGACAGTATAAAAAGTAGTAGTTGTCACTAATACCAGGTGACTGTGATATAATCGATCTTAGGAAGGCTGGGAGAAGGGTAGGAAAACTGGATATACTGAGGTATTCTTATAGACAAGATTAAATGAATAGAAAGCATAGAGAGATCACAGAAAAAAGATCATGCATGTTCTGAAAAATAAAGCAAACATAAAGCAGGAAAAAGACAGGGAAGTTCAAATGACTGTGGGCAAAAGCCCACAATCCAGTTTAACGTTGACGCTGTTTTCCTTTGGGGAACGCAAAGAGGAAGTCAAGTAAAAATACTGACATTAGGGGTCTAAGACGTTATCCTCAGCTTGGATGTCTTTTTATATTAAAAGTGGGTAATTTTGATCTTATAATAATTCATTGCACTGGTGGGGTAGGATTTCTCCACACCCTGTGTGAAGAATGGATCCCGGTTCAATTTTGGCTCTGTGCTAATTCAAACATACTTTCCATCCTGTGCACCACTCAGGATGAACCTGAAGGCTTTACCTGAAATTACAGAAAGCTGTCTGTACTGTATTGGCTGAGTTCCCCCAAACTGACCAGTCATTCATAAGGGGCAGCACAATTCAAGGCCAAGGAATGTAGGAATTGTCTGTCATTCGCTGTGTTTACTTAGACAATAGAGCCCAGGTTAAACTTGTCAATTAGAAAACATTTTATCAGACTTTGGGGATAGAATTCAGTGGTGGAAGAGGTTTTTGCTGAGTATGAGGTTTCTAAAAATACCTTAGGAACCAGAGCAAGACTGCTTGCTCATGACCCTCCAGACTCTCTCATGCACTTCTCTCAATTCATCCAAGTAAGTATAAAAACAACCAGAAGTAACATGGACAATCCAAAGAGCTAGTTTATTTCTATTTGTTGGACAAATGGATAAAGATCAACATGTTCTCTCCTGCAACTAAAATATTCAAACCATAAGGACAAAAAAGCAGAAAGCTACATCATAAAAAATCATTTTCCTTTCATGTAGTGAAGAGGGCAGCCCTGGGGACTTCCACTTCCAAGAAGATGGAGCAGGCATAATTTTCCCTATTTCTTCCACTAACTAAGACTGAAAAACATGTAAAACAAACATAAGAAGACTCTGTAAGGTGGAAAAGACACGCAGACTGGCTAAAGGACTTAGGGTATGAGGAACAACATGATGGTGAGTTCCCTGGGGTTGTTTTATTTGTCTCATATAATCTCAGACTTGGGAGCTGAAAAAGCCAAGACAACCTGTTATCGACCCCGTCAGTGGGTGCAGACCAAAAAAGCACCCCCCAATAACCTGCCCTCTACAGCCAAAGTACCAGGAAAGAGACAGTCTAGCAAGACAGAAAACTTCTAGCCAAATACCACAGAAAAAGCCGTGATCCCACGACAGAGATTTATGCTGAGTTAAAAAAGCCAAGCCAAAAAACTACATACCGTATGATTTCATTTATATAACATTCTTTTTTTTTAAGATTTTTATTTATTTATTTGAGGGAGAGAGAGAGAGAATGAGCAGTGAGGAGGGGCTGAGGGACAGAGAGAGAGAGAGAGAAAGAGAGAGAAGCAGACTCCCTGCTGAGTAGGAAGCCCAATGCAGGACTCGATCCCAGGACCTGGAGATCATGACCTGAACCGGAGGCAGACGCTCAACAGACTGAGCCACACAGACGCCCCTATAACATTCTTGAAATGATAGCTCACTCACAAGTTTGACAAGGTGCCCTATTATCAGAATGTCTTAGTTCCTCACCATGTGGACCCCTCCACTGGACTGCCTGGGTGTCTTCGTGACACAGGAGCCAGCTTCTCCCAGAGTGATCGATCCAAGAGACAGCAAGGCAGAAACTACAATGTCCTTCATGACCAAGCCTCAGAAGTCACACACCATCATTTAGATAATACCCAATTGGCTGCACAGCTCAATCATATTGAGTGTGAGAGAGGACTACGCAAGGATGTGAATACCAGGAGTTGAGAACACTGGAATCTATCTTGGAAACTGGCTACCACGGTAGAATAGAAAATATCAGAATGCAAAACAAGGATCCTTAGCAAGAAATGTGCGTATTGCAACAACCACTGCAGCCAACTACTATCAGTGGTCTGAGAGACACAGTAGAGCACACGTGATTAATACACACATTACCTAAGAAAGAGTCATTCAATCTTTTTTTTGTTGGCATCTTTCTTGATTTTTGGAATCTGATGATCAATATGATCACTGTGAGAATTAATGTTGAATGTTCCACAGTTTAAGTTTATATTAATATAATTCACAGTTGGTTATGAAGAGAACTAAGAAAGCATTTTTCTTCTGCTGTTAGCAAAAAAGTATTAGGATTTTCGAGACTTTTAAATATCTCATTACAAACTTTCAGCGTACTTGCTAGAAGGGATATTAGGAAATGGGACATTTTTCTAGTATAATCATTGTAACACTATAACAGAACTGGTACAAATTTTTCTATAAAAGGATGGTTTTATTATTAGAAGAAAACAATTATAAAGTAAAAAAATTATAGAGCAAAAATATAGAGCTGTGTTCAAGTTCAAGTGCTGGATCTAGAGATTTAAATGGTAATAATATTAAGGGGTGCCTGGGTGGCTCAGTAGGTTGAGCATCTGACTCCTGATTGTGGCTCAGGTCATGATCCTGGGGTCCTGGGATCCAGGCCTGAGTCAGGTTCCATGCTCAGTGTGGAGTCTGAGATTCTCTCTCTCCCTCTCCCTCCGCCCCTCCCCTCACTCACAGGCACACACTTTTTTTTTTTTTTTAATTTTTTTTATTTGACAGAGAGACAGCCAGAGAGGGAACACAAGCAGGGGGAGTGGGAGAGGGAGAAGCAGGCTTCCCGCAGAGCGGGGAGCCCGATGCGGGGCTCGATCCCAGGAGCCTGGGATCATGACCTGAGCCGAAGGCAGATGCTTAACGACTGAGCCACCCAGGCGCCCCTTAAATAAATAAATAAATCTTAAAAAAAAAAACAAAACAGAATTGCAATAATAAGTAATCTTAGACTTTATTAAACTATTTCATTTTTTTTTTTTTTTAAGTAATGTCTGCACCCAATGTGGGGCTTGAACTCAACCCGGAGCTCAAGAGCCTCATGCTCCACCGACTGAGCTGGCCAGGTGCCCCTAACCTACTTTTTTTTTTAAGATGTTTATTTTTTTTTTTTAAGATTTTATTTATTTATTGAGAGAGAGAGAGCCAGAGAGAGAGAGCACAAGCAGGGGGAGCAGCAGAGAGAGAGGGAGAAGCAGGCTCCCTGAGGCCAACGTGGGGCTCAATTCCAGAACCCTGGGATCATGA
Source organism: Phoca vitulina (assembly GCF_004348235.1). Taxonomy (NCBI): domain Eukaryota; kingdom Metazoa; phylum Chordata; class Mammalia; order Carnivora; family Phocidae; genus Phoca; species Phoca vitulina. Next base: position 11,983,754 of record NW_022589710.1, on the reverse strand, counting down.
CCTGAGCCGAAGGCACACGCTTTAACTGACTGAGCCACCCAGGTGCCCCATCAACTACTTAAAAAAAAAAAAATTTATTTATTTATTTATTTGAGAGAGAGAGAGCAAGCACAAGCAGGGGGAGCGGCAGGCAGAGGGAGAAGCAGGCTCCCGGGAGGCTGAGCAAGGAGCTGGATGCGGGACTCAATCCCAGAACACTGGGATCATGACCTGAGCCCAAGGCAGACCCTTAACCTACTATGCCACCCAGGCGCCCGTAAACTACTTTATTTTTAAATAAAGAAAAACTTATGTGCCAGACCTAGTAATAAATGTTTTCTTTAAATATTTTAACAAATCTGCAAAATCCAAATAAACATTTCAATTTCTAATATACGTACAAATGAAAGCTTTAAAACTCCCAAATTCAAAAATTCATTTGGAAACAATTCAAATATTATCAAAGAATTAAAAAATAGAGTTACCTGCCTGTGATGATTCATTTTATGTACCAAAGGGTGTCCAGATTAAACATTCCTGGGTGTGTCTGTGAGGGTTTTTCCAGATGAGATTAGCATTCGAACTGGTGGACTCGGAAAAGTAGGTTGCCCTCCCCACTGTGTGTGGGCATCATCCAATCCTTTGAGGGTGTAAATAGAACAAAATGAAGGAGGAAAGAGGAATTCGCCCCTTCTTATTTCCTGTCCGCCTGCTGAGTTGGAACATAGTCTTCTCTTGCCCTTGTTACTGTCTTTATGCCATCTGCTCCCCGGCTTCTAGGGCCTTTGGATTTAGCGTGGGGTTGAGACAGTGAGGGACTATCGGAACAAACCCCAGGTGAAAAACATTATGTAGCCAGGGCGGTCCTGTTTCCCGTTCCCGTTAATCCGCTGGTCCCACGGAGCAAGAGCAGGATGCAGGCTATATATAAGGGGAATCCAAAAAGCACCAATGAGCTGCCCGAATTCCCTGCCAATACCAACCAATCAGGATAGGTCCTTCCAACCAATCAAGACCAAGCGCTTCCAACCAATTAGAATGAGGCCCTTCGAACCAATCAGGAGGAAGCACTTTCCCCCCCACCTCACCCCCGGCTTTTCCCTCGGCAGCATATTGGACCGTAAAGTGAATTTTTCTATATATATAGGCAGGGTCTTCCGGTTGTTGCGGGAAGGCACTTGAATTACTTCATGTTGATTCTCTGTCTTTGTTTAGCTCATGCTGGAGCCCGAATAAAGCCTTGCATGTCCTTTTGACTTTTGGGCCCAGCCTGGTAGTTTCTATTGTTGTGGGGCCCAAGAACCCGTCTCCGGTGACAGGACTCCACCATCAGTTTTCCTGGATTTCCAGTTTGCAGATGGTTGGACTTCTCAGCTTCCATCAAGTGAGCCAATTCCATATAATAAAACTCTTCCTATATAAATCCTGTTGGTTCTCTTTCTCTGGAGAACCTTGACAGTCATATCAAAATATGTGCAAAAGAGAAAATCATAGTGTAAAAAAAAAAAAATCTTCTAGAAATGTGGAATATTGTGTGTTCAATTATTTATATAAATCAACCAATAGATTTAAACTATACCTTTACTTTTATAAAATCTTACAGTATTGCAGAAAATTTGGAAACTGTTTAGTCTTTAAGATGTCTGCTATAGATTTTGTTCATAGTAACAAATAGAGCAGACATATGACTTGAAAATTAAGATTCAGAATCATTTATCAGTAAATTATAAGTAAACTAAAAGTAATACTGTAGCCTGGGTGAAATGTCAGAGTAATGACATCCTTAAAAACGTAAGGGAGGGCGCCTGGGTGGCTCAGTCCTTACGCGTCTGCCTTCGGCTTCGGTCATGATCCCGGGGTCCCGCGATCGAGCCCCGAATTAGGCCCCCTGCTGGGTGAGCCTGCTTCTCCCTCCCTCTCTGCCTGCTGCTCCCCCTGCTTGTGCGCGCTCTCTCTCTCTTTCAGACAAATCTTCAAAAAAAAAAAAGATTCCCTCTCCTCCTCCCCCTGCCCCCACACAGGCCCCTTCGCGCTGGCTCGCGATCTCTAAAAAAAGCAGTAAAGGAGGTAGGGCGGTGGGTCCTTATCGTATCTCTTTAACCTGCAGGTCCAGTATCAGCAAAACTCATACTGATCATGGCAGAACAGTCGGCTGCGGTAAACCGAACCAAGTGATAGCCCCCAGTCACCGCTGCTGTGTTGTGATTTTGACGTGTGCTGTATTTAGGGAACAGACTGACAAGCCGCGGCATGTAGTATGCGGCTATTAATCTGGCAAATGTAGTCTTTTAAACCCTTACCAGGAAAAAAGATCAGAAGCAATTCACAGTCACTTGCACCAGACGTCAATTTGCATTCATGGTCTTGTCCCAGGGTTATATTGGTTAAATTAATTCTCCTGCTCTCTGTTACAATATAGGCCGAAGGAATTTTGATTGCCTGGACATTTCACAAAATACTATGCTGGTCAGTTGTATGGAGGCATCTTATTAATCAACCCAGGGGGTTGGGGGTGGGGTGGGGGGAAGGGGCAAGTACTCTAAATGCTCTGATAAGAAACATGGGCATTAGAAAGTGGAAGAAGACCCTGCAGTGATTGGAGGACCTGCCCCATTAATGAAGTTACCGTACTGACTGAGACTGGATGGGGGTCATGCTGAGGTGTACCATCTAAGGTAAAGAACACCTTACTGAACCTTGCATCTTCTACTAAGAAAGGCACAATGAGTGGTAGCCATCTTCAGATTTTGGAGACCGTGTACACATTTGGGAATCCAACCCATTGCTCAGATGACTCCAAATGCTGCAAGTAAGAGTGAGAGAGGGGTCTGCGGCAGACTTAGTCTGTGCTACCAGCAGCCCTGGCGTATAGGTTACAATCCAGCAAATACTGTGTGCTAGACGCGTCTGTGGTAGACGAGGATGCTTTGCCATCTCTCACAAGTCTCAAATAGGAGAGCTGGACTGCAGACCTCCAGTGTTCTGGAACAACAGCAGAAAATTCGACATCATTTGAAAAGCAGCTTCTCACTTGCTGTTGGGCCTTTGTAGAGACTGAGCACCTGACCAGGGGACAGGAAGTGACTATGTGGCCAGAGCTATTCAGCAAGAGTTGCATACAGTAATAAGTAAGTTGGGGCAGGGGAGACAGAAAGGACTGCACAGATCCAGAGGGCAGAGAATAACACAAACATGTTGCCCATTTGCCTGCCTCTGTTGCACCAACACCTCTCCCTCAGCTCACATCTGTGGCCTAGTAGATGTTCCCTACAATTAGCTGACAGGAAGAAAAAACCTGAGGCCTGGTTCATAGGTAAGATGGTCGAGTATGTTGGTGCAAGCCAAAAATCCACCTGGAAATAATTTTTTAGAATCATTTTATCATAAAAGTGAAGACATAAAAATCATATAAGACAAATGTATAACCCCAGAAATTATCATAAGGCAAACATCACCCTGGTCAAGAAGTAGATTGTTGGTAGCAGCTCCAGAAGCTGCTTCCAGGTGTTCCATCCTAGTCACAACCCTTCTGCTCACATGAATAACCACCATCTGGCTTTTATGACAATCGCTTCCTTGCTTTGTAAAAATAGTTTTGTCACCCAAACATGGATCCCATCACACTATCAGTTAGTCTTACCTGGTTTAAAAAAATTTATACATCTTCTTAAGTATCTCCTCCTCTATAAGTTCTTCTATCCCTTTATTTCCTTTCAGTTTTTCAGTTGAGGAACCTGGGCCATTTGCCCTGTAGAGTTTCCCACAGACTGGATTTTCCTGATTGCATATTCTTAATACAACCCAAGATTTTCTTCCATCCTCTTGAATTTTCTGCAAATTGTGAGCTGGATCCAGAGACTGTATCAGACTCAAGTTCAGAACTTATAAGAGGCACACGTAATTCTGATTATCTCTTTATTTTGTGAACTTAGCAGCCATTGATGTTTTGTGCTTATAGCCATTCATTAGAAATTGCCAAATGGTGATATGCAAATTCTGTCATTTTATTTGTTGGATTACCTTTATAGTAACACACATACCCTCATCTACTCTTTTATCACCAATCCTATATGCAATTCATATAGGAAAGGCAGGATAGATGTTGGGATTCCTTTCCTTTATCCATCAGTTTTCAAGATAATAAATGGTTTCTTTATCATTTCCAAAAGTTACACACACACACAATCATTATGAACTTTGCAGTTTAAATATTTTGATGGGCTTCAGTCTGTTGTAATAACTGTTACCACTGAGCTCCAGTTGTCCCATGTTTGACTACTAGGAGCCCTTTAAAGCTGGCCCCTGAATCATGGACATGACTCTAGTAGGATTTAATAGTTTTCTTTCTATCTGGTAATATAGGATATTCTCGGCTTGTTTTGTTCATTTCTTGCCCAACTCCTAGATTTGACCATTTCTCTAAGAAGCTCTGGTTTCTTTTAATGAAAATAGTAATAAGAATTGTACATTGTACCATAATCTGGGCACAAAGGATGCTTATTTTTACTGGGTTGATCACTATTTTTAGGCCTATTCGGCAGACAGAACTAAGAAATCTATGTAAAATATCTGTTGCATCCAGATTGAGAGTTCCAGTTCCAACTCGATCTTTTATGTAACCTCTTTTCTATTATCACTGTATCTCCTTTTTTCCATATTAGAAATCTGATTCTCAAGAATGTAGAGGATGATAAAATTAATATATCCCATAATTACTCTTTTATTTTATCTCATACTACACACACAGCAGTCTCAGAATAATAATACTAATATGACCACCAATATGGTTCCTGAAAACATTTTAAGAATTCACACACTCTTCTATTCTTAAGATAGTTATACTCCATTTACTTTGTCAGACCATTACATACTGCACTTTCTCCCTCCTATCCAGTGGTGTGCTGGAACAGCTCATACCAGCTCAGGACAGCCAAATGTTAAATATTCAGGAACTTTGCAAGCTGGCTTTTAAACACCTACATTATCAAAATTAAATTATATAAACTTAACCACTGCATATATTAAAAGTAAAGGTAGAAAATACTCAAAACTTGTCAGTTCCTAATTATTTTGCTACATGTTATAACTAGCTATGCTTTTCATGTTATTTACATCTGTTACATCTGCATGGTGGAAACACTATATTACTATGTAATGGTGAGCACCGCACAAGGTTTCTCAACTCTGCATTCAGTGACATCACATTGGTAGCATGAAATCAACCATAGTAGGAATATTCACACCACAGAAATGGGTAAATGATACAAATTAGGACTTGATTTGTTGTTTTTTATGATGTCTGGACTTTAAAAAGTGATGCAGAAAATGTTAATAATGCAAATTATACTTAGAAGGGTATTGTGCCTGTAGCCATTTTGAATAGGACCCCAAAACTGAGGAAATATTTGAAAACTATTACGTAGTTCATCAAAGAGGTCACTTGCATCATTGACAAATGAGTGACCTTCTCTTACGTGTCTTCATTATTTCACATTTGTCTTACTCATTAACAGAAACAAAAATAGCAACCAACATTCATGTTAAAAGGAATCTCATTCAGGGCGCCTGGGTGGCTCAGTGGGTGGAGTGTCCAGCTCTTGATTTCATGATCAAGACTTGATTTCATGATTTCAGGTCATGATCTCAGGGTTGTGGGATTGGCCTGCATTGGCCTCCCCACTCTGTGGGGAGTCTGCTTGAGATTCTCTCTGTCCCTCTACCTCTTCCCCCACTCATGCGCACTCTCTAAATAAATAAATTAAAAAAAAAGAATCTAGGGGTGCCTGGGTGACTCATTCCATTAAGTGTCTGCCTTCGGCTTGGGTCATGATCCCGGGGTCCTGGGATCAAGCCCTGCATCGGGCTCCCTGCTCAGCGGGGAGTCTGCTTCTCCCTCTCCCTCTGTTGCTCCCCCTGCTTGTGCTTGAGCTCTCTCTCTCTCTCTCTCTCAAATAAATAAATAAAATCTTCAAAAAAAAAAAATCTAATTCATCAATGACATGAATGACTTCGTTGCTGAATCAGATAGGAATCATGCATTTATTCAAGTGAAGATTTTTGTGACACAATTGCTGGTGAGATAATTTTAAAAAATTGGTAGTAGACTTTGTAAGAGAGAGCATCTCACAGTGAAGTTACATAGGCTGAAAAACGAGGTGTTTTAATTTGAAATTTATGTTAGCCATATGTTTAATCCTTGTCAGTCCTTATTTTGATGTCTCTAGTCATTTTGATTGTGTGAAGCTCATGCTCTTGTAGATTCCTTAGGTAGCGTTCACTGGAATAATGTTCCTTGAGTTCTTGTTTTTTGACAACAATTTGTGCCCTTTATCTCTGAAATCATTCTTACTGAATATAAAATTCTTGGCTCACACTTTATTTCCTTAAATATATTCAATGTGCTTATCCATTTTCTTCTGGGATAAAGCACTCTGTTGAAAAATCCAGTGATAATTTTCTTTTCCTTTTAAGTCATAATGCTCTTTTTTCCTCGATATTCCCCCAATTTGTTCCTTTTCCTTTTCATTCAGTAATTTTACTAGAATATGTGTTGTCACTGGTCCTTCTAATTCAGTATTCTCAGTTATGCTTTCAGTGTGAAATTCAAATCTTTTTTATTTCAGGAAAGTTTTCTTAATTAGAGTATTTAGTAATTGTTCCATTCTTTTACTTTGGCTTTCTTCTTCAAGGACGCCATAATCCATGTAATAACCAGTCTTCTTTTTCCATCAGTATTTGTTACCTCCTCTTCCTCTTGAATCCCTTTAATCTCATACTTCATTGATTTTTTTGTTTTTTAATTTTCCTCTTTTCACCTTCTGTTTCTTTTAAGGCAATATGTAATGCATTTGTTCACTCTTGTGTTCCTTCTAGTTTAGTCTTCACTTTTGAAATAACTTTTTTCTTTTACTTTATTCTTTGCTGAGTTCTGTCACCTCATTTCTGAGTTTTTCTAATTATGATATATAGCAGATACTGCTTATCTGTGCAGAATCTGTTCCAAGATCCCCAGTGGATATCTGCAATCACAGGTAGTACCAAACCCTACATATACTATACAGTTTCCTATACAAACATACCTATGATAAAGTTTAATTTATAAATTAGGTATAATAAGAGATTAGCAGCAATAACTAATAAAGAAATAAAACAGTTATAACAATATACTGTAATGAAAGTTCTGTGAATGTGGTTTCTCTGTCTTTCAAAATATTGGACTGTACTCCCCCTTCTTATGACGATGATGTGACATGCCTACATGATGAGATGAAGTGAAGTGAATGGTGTAGGTGTTGTGACGCAGTGTTAGGAGACTACTGACCTTCTGATGATCTGCCAGGAGGATCATCTGCTCCCCGACCGCAGGTGACTGCAGGCAACTGAAACCACAGACAGCGAAACCGTGAATAAGGGAAGACTAATGTATTTTGTTTTTTCATGTCTTGTAACATTTTCTTAACATCTTTTAGTTATTTTGAAACAGGAGATCACAGTTTTTTTGTTTTTTGTTTTTAAATATGGAATGCTTTGTGAATGTGCGTGTCAGCCTCGTGTGGGAGCCAGGCTAATTTTCTCTGTATATTGTTCCAATTGTAGTATATGTGATGCTTAGGCTCACTTAGGTGATCACAGTAGATCACAGTTTTGACCTGTATCGTGGGCATATCTTTCTGGCATAGGAACGAGTTATTCTACTTCTTTTTCTCTTTTTATTATAATAATTTTGCATGGGATTTGACCTTCATACTTTTTATTTTTATATAAAAAGGGTTTTCTTGGACATCTACACTAAGCAAGGTATGAAACCTCTAACATCACAGAGTTCCCTCTTTAGTTCTTTTTCTATGGGGCTCAATAATAGGGTGCCTTGTTTTCTGAGCTTTTCTTGGTTCTATTGCCAAACCCCACTTCAATTTGAACCTTCCCTTTTCTTCATCTCTGCTGTCTATCCTGCTGAATTTTAATTCCATTTCTTCTTTGGAAGCATTGTGACTATTCTTGGCCTTTTGTTCTTCCACAGACATTACCAAAACAAGTTTGTCAGTTTCCTTGAAAAACCCTGTTAGAATTTATTTTCTGTATTTCATTTAAGTATTTAAAAATCATATATATCTCAGGGCACTTGGCTGGCTCAGTTGGTGGAGCGTGCAACTCTTGATCATAGGGTCCTGAGTTCAAGCCCCACATTGGGCATAGGGCCTACTTGAAAAAAAAAAGAAAAGGCAACAAAAATTATATATATCTCTTTCATACATTGTAAGGGTAAATACTGCTTCAAGATACTTTTGTTTTAGATGCATGTGTTGTATATGTATGTATACATACACATGAATGTATTAGGATATGTGTCTCTGTCAAAAAGCATGACAACCACTGCCCAGAAGGCTACTTCAGCACTGATTCCCCCTTGGGCTTCCTCTTTTCCATTTGGTATTCATTTTCTTATTGACTAAACTAGACTGTTTTAAAACCACATGTTTTTATTACTGGGTTCCATACAGATCTCTAGGGGAGAACTGCTGATGGTGGCGATGGAGTTTGAAAGGGGCTGAGAGAAAAAATGCAGGGAGTTTCCTGCCTCCCTTAAATCTCACCCCACGGGACCATTTCTTACACATCTGCTCATGCAGTCAGCTGGGAACTGCTGCTGGGTTTTTTAGATAGCCTTCTCATCCCTTGCCAGACGGTCTAGGGGTTTGTAAAAGTAGACAAGAAATCAGACAGAATAAAGAAATATTAGAAATGTCTTCACTCTTAGATCAGTTTGAAGACAGTCTATATTCCTCAGCCACCAAGGTGTTGGAATTCTAACAGATAAACCTCAAAGCGCCCTCTGCTGGCAGCCAGTATTCACCACCACTAGTCAACAGCGAAATAATGCAGATTGGTACATATTTTTAAGATGGTGATCACACATAGGGAGTTATATTTATATTTACTATTATGTCCTCCAACTAACCAAATGGAACTCAAGCACCGTAAGTTAAAATAGCTCTAAATTATACAGAATCTATAGTTTTGTTCTGTTTTGTTTTTACTACAAGTTTTCAAGTATTACAAACAAATCTAAACACTATTTGAAGATGAAATGGACTAGTCATTTATAATTGTTGAGAATAATTGTTATGTTAAAAATAATTGTTTTGGACATTTTTATTATGAACAGGTGTCAGTATTTCTGGAATAAATACATGCTGTGTGTCTGTGCATCTAACTTTACATTTTTCCCTGGTTAAAACAAACTCATAACTAATCCTCTTTCAGTCTTTATGTAAAATTTCTAACTGCCTAAAAGAGATTATCATAAAGAAGAATAAAGATAAATTCTTGGATTTATAAAATTAAATTTACATTTACCATGGTTAATAGTTTACTACAGTACAGCCTTAAAAATAAAGTTAAATAAAATTAAATGGAGGAATGAAATAACATCTTGAAAATTCAAATCATCCATTAATTTCTAAACTGATAGTTACTCGTGTATTAGCATAGTTATAGGAAGATATTCAAAATATCAACATCACTTATCTTGCTCAACAAAATTAACTATTTTGTGTATTTACACACTAATATATACAGGACTTGCTTAACTTTTTTCTAAAAGGATTATAGAAATTTTATGGTTCCTAATTTTCAAAGCTCTAATAATTTGTGCCTATGTACTGAGGTCAGTAAAACCTCACAATAACTTTTGGTATAACTCAATGTACCAGTGATAGTGTTTACCCTCAAGAGAAGAAACTATGAAACAATCTAGTTTTAGATCTTTATGTAAAAGATCAATAAATTAATTCATTTTCCAGTATGAATTAATATTTATTAATTTGCTATTTGTAAATCTTCTTATTAAATTACCAGTTAGGCCCTTCCTGATTAATAAGTCTGTGGAGTCTATTGATTATAAATAGATCCTTGGGGAAAAACACAACCATAAAAAATTCTATTTTAAGAATATTGAGGATAAAATTGGGAAAGTGTGGGGCAAAAAGCTTACCAACAGGGTTATAAATTTAATAGACAAATAGAAACTATTTAATGCCATTCAGAGCACTTTGATCTGTATTAAAAGTTCTAATGTTTCCTTTTGTTTAATTATATACTTTGTTTCTATAGTAACTCTAAAGCATATAATCCGTTGCAATGTTCCTAAGCCTTTTACATGGTGACTTCTTTTCAGTCCGTAAACAGTAATAACAATATAATCCTTGTTTAGAACTGCATCTTCTTCCTGAAGATCCCTTAATTAGTACGCAATAGAATTAAATGCAACTGCAGTCTCACTATACAAATTTGAATAATTAGAAGAAAAAATACAAATCCTAAACTAAGTACCTTAGTTTTCTAGGAATTTACTGCCACCTTCAGGTTTTAATCAAAATGCATTAGTACTATAGCTTTTACATTTCTAGGAAAGAGTCCCCTGGTTAATGCAGTAGAAATATTAACATTATTTTCTGGTTTTGAAGGCAAAGTGCTTTCTAACTTAGATTGCAGTACAAATGTCTTTCATGAAATGTGCTTTCATTTTGTCTTGTCTTTTATGATTCTTCTATAACATGTGATTGAAAATCAAAACCTACAGTTTGTTTTATCAGTCATTATAACTATAATTATACACTGGGAGCTCCTAGAAGACTGTCCAAAATATACTTAAGGATCTTTAGGTTAAATCTAATGAAAAACCCTTCAACAACAAAACTGTTTTCAATGTTCCATGTATTGATGCCCTCCAGCCAAAGACCACCCTGAACTTACCTGGAATTAAACAAGCTGGGTCTCTTGCTCATTGCAGTGAGGAAGCATATGCCACAGGGGATTGTGGGTGTCTTGAGAAAGAAGGTATTTTAAAAAGGACTTACAGGATTGTACTGTATTAGGGGATTTTTGGTAGGGCTCATAGAAGTGTCAGAAAGTGGGGGCAATTCTATGATTGGGCATCTTGATTAATCTTATTTATAAGACAGGAGGAATGAAGTGAGGCCAAAGATGCAATTGATAAAGAAGCAATAGGGGGAGGCTGCGTGTTTTCGTTGTCTGCAGACTGACCTTGTTTCTATCTAGACTTAGACAAGCTTGTAAGGGGGAGAAGGTCTTGGGGGTTTTTTTGTCTCGCTTCATCACAGAGTGGCCTTGTTTGATATTGGTGCTTTAAGAGGCTGTTTATGCTCAACGGGAGAACTCCAAGGCCTAGCCATGAGTGCCAGGCAGTTCCTAGTTTTCTTTCTCACATATACATTTGCAGCTCTACCAATATCCTTATTTTTTATTCCTTGAATTTGTGGTGAAATTACCAAAGTTTATTATAATTTTTAAGATGAAAATCAACAGAGTATGAAGCCCTGGTGTTTGTGATAAATGTTGCAAGGGTCAGAAACCCAGCTCAAAAAAAAAAAAAAAAAGCAAAACGGGAATTTATTAGAAGACTCATATGACACGAGAAAGATCGTGGTACAGAGGGAACGTGGGTCAGCTGGAAGCAGAAAGTTAAATGCCAGCTACCTGTCCGTCCTCCGTCTCTTCAGCTCCCTGTGTCGTCTTTCTACACAGGGCAGGAAACTTAATTGCCTGTAGTTCTTAAACTTTGTTGTCTTCCCAGTTTCAGTATGAGAGGGAGACGGATTCTGTTTCCACAGTCACAGCTTAAAAGCTCTCAGCAAAGGATTCTAATCGGGGCAGCCTGGGTTACATGCCCACCTCGTCTAAACAACTGTGACGGAGACTGGCAGACCATGAGAGAAATGGGTGCTCCCACTGAAGCCACATGATTGGGGGAAAAGCCTTTCTTGGAAAAAGGGGAACTGCAGTGCCCTGCAGACAAAAGAATTGAGGTCCAGCAGGGAGCAAAAAAATGATAATAATTATCAGTTCTGGGTTAGAAATATAACATTTGCTATAAAGAAAAAGGGCAAGAAGCAAGGAGACCAGTTAGGCCATCACAATCATCCCAATAAAATACACTAAAGGCTTGAATTAGGGCAGCATCTGGGGCACAGGACAAAAGAGGGTGATTTCAGAAAATGTTTCAGAGTTAAAATCTATAGGACTTGACAATTAGATATGGGGAGTCAAAATATGTAAATAGCCCTTACATAGGATTTATCATGTAATAGCCACTGTTCTAAGCACATAGTATATATTAATTCATGGAATCCTCCTCACAACACTATGAAACATTTAGAATTATTATTTTCATTTTCAGATGAGGACATTTGGAGGCACAGGAAGGTAAAGAAATTATCCAGTCATACAGCTGGTAAGTGACAGAGTTCACACACACTTAGTCTTGCTCCAAAGCCCATGAGTTTAGTCAGCTGCCACAGCCTGCCCAGGGCCTGAATTTGGGTGGATGGATTCATGAATCAAGGGTGGGAACAGAGGAGGAATACAACTGGGGTTGGGGCAGGGATGTGAAGAAGAGATAATAATTTGGTTTTGTATGTGTGAAGTTCAAAAAGTGTGACCACCAGATGGAAATGCCCCGCAGGTAACTTGTAATATATAACTTGGGTGAGGGCAGAGATTTAGATTTGGGATTGTCAGAACATACATAGCTGAAGTCAATGTAGTCATTGTAGTAGTCATTAAGTAGATGTACTTAAACATCCTGAAATCATAAATTTATCCTCAAACAAGTGAAAGCACCTTACTGTTTTTGCCATTAACAATGCCATTTTTTAATTCTTTCAATAATAAGTGAAATATGGTATTTCTTTTCCCATCCCTTTAATAGCAGCTGTCGTTTAGCCTCTGCTCAAGGATCTGGTTTTCTAAGCAGTTTCACATAAACTGTAATCTTTCTGGTAGAGATGAAAAGCTACCATGTGGCTGCTTCTGGACTAGAATTATGACACTTCTGTCCTCAAGAGGATGCGGCAGTGTGCTGGCAAGGTCACCCACCTCAAAACTAGATTAGACACAGGAAAACGGATAAGGAAAGGAAAAGTAAACTTTAAAGACTGTTACTACATAACGTTTTCCCTTGACCTTTAATAATAAAATGAGTCTTTGAAAGAGAATGCATTAGCTTCAAGTTTAAGAGCAAAGAAATTTTAGACTTACATTACTTTCTAGTGATAGAAAGATGGATGGATGGATGAATAGGTGGGTGGGTGGGGAGGAAGGGAGAGAGAGATAAACACACATTTTTCAGAAAGATTAGCAACTTGAGATAAAAGCTCAGTTTTAGAACACTCCAAATACGGGCGCCTGGGTGGCTCAGTTGGTTAACCATCTGCCTTTGGCTCAGGTCATGATCCTGGGGTCCTAGGATCGAGGCCCGCATCGGGCTCCCTGCTCCTTGGGGAGCCTGCTTCTCCCTCTGCCTCTGCCTCTGTCTGTCTCTCATGAATAAATAAATAAAATCTTAAAAAAAAAACAACACCCCAAATATAAGTTCTGTCACAGTATTTTGCCTCTTGTACCTTGTGAAAAACCTCATGACCAGAAATTCCTAATATATGACAAACTTATAAATAAACATATTAGAATTCTTACATTATGTTCATTTTGTTTTAAACATGAAAAATATTAAATAACAACTTTCTCTTTATACATCAAATACAGTTCCTGGTACATGGCAAGCATTAAAAATTACAGGTACAGGCTGCCCGTGAAGTCAGGGTCCATTCTGGTCCAATAAACTGGCCAGAGTGGGAAAGCCTATGGCATAGAAAGAACTTAGAGGGGGAAGTGGGAAAGGCCTGCACAGCCCAGTAACAGGGGAGAGATCTTGGTCAGCAGGGCACCAGGAAAAAAAAGAAAGTCAAAAGTAAGATGATAGCAGTGTGTCCAGCACAATACCAGAAAGGGGATACCCTCACCAGAGAACTGATGACTCTCACCAAAACAAATCTGATCACAAGGTTGTTTTCACACAGATTTTCCTAGAAGGAGAGAACTGACTTGAGGAGTCAGGTCTCCTTCTCAACTATACTTCCCAATTTAAATTATTAAACTGACACTTGGCTGCCCTTCAATCCCCTATGAGTTGGTCAGCCTAACTTCCCCAGAGCTGTCACCTTGGGGCATGTTACCAGTTTGCTAGGGCTGCTCTAACAAAATACCACAGACTGGGAGGCTTAAACAACAGAAACTCGTTTTCTCACAGTGCTGGATATTAGAAGTCCAGGATCAAGGTGTTGGCATGTTTGGTTTCTTCTTAGGTCTCTCTTCTTGGCTGGCAGGTAGTGACCTTGCCCTGTCCTCACATAGTCTCCTCTGTATGCACCTGTCTGATGTCCAAATTTCCTCTTCTTTTGTCAGTCAGATTGGATTAGGGTCCACCCTAAAATGATCTCATTTTAACTAATCACCTCTCTAAAGACCGTATCTCCAAATACAGTCACATTCTGAGGTGCTGGGGGTAATGGCTTCAGCATATGAATTTGGTGAAGGGGGTGGGAGGCACAATTCAGCCCATTACAGGATATATAGATAAAGTTCAAGTTTCTGGGCCTGTGAAATAAAGGGCAAGACTGGGCCACAGGGTCCAATGGGGGAAACTGTCTCAGTTAATCCCGCCCGACCTAGCAGCCACAATTCCTGTAATTCATCCATAAAGACAATATAAGGAACATGCATTTTTCACTAACCCCATTCTAAACTTTCATGTTTTTTTTAAAAAATATTTTAGATTTCCTTATCTTTAGCAATTAAAATAGTTTATATGCCAATTTGGCATGGGACTACATAAATCCTAACTAGTATATTCATCCTGCATCTACTTTTTTACCCTATAAATTCATTTTAGTTCAGTTTTAATGTACTGAACTTACTGGGCCCACAAACAAAATCTTCGAAATAACAGCCAATGTCCCTGTTTTTCTTTTCAACTAATTATCAGTGAGGTGTACACAGTTCTCTGAGTGGTGTTTGAGTTCTAAGTAACAATATGTATTTCAGAACAACCTGAGGAAGGCTGCAATGAAAAGTGCTCAGGCTACCAATGAGAGAAAGGGACAGAATGAGGAGTGTGCTCTTAATTTGCTAATTATTAGTGATGCACTGGATTAGTGATGGTTGGGGTGTTTTTTTAATGGAAAATGGCAGGAAGGGATGGGCTGATTATGAAATACTGGGAGCTGTGGCAGGAAAGGCCTATAAACTGATCCTAAAACAGAGACTGATTATAAACATGACAGCAGCGGGAGCAACTGATCATATCACACTTCACAGATTCTAACAATCCTCCTAAACCTTTTGACCAGAGTCTAATGGCAAACTGCCAATATATAATATAAAAATATCTATAAATACATTTTAGAGACTTTATTTTATAGTACTTTATAGATGATTATAGTTGTATATGTTTTCAAAGTAAATGCACTAATCGTTGTTTTTAAAATACAAATTTCCTATTTAGAATTTCAGAACATATGCGGTACATTTTTGTTAAAGTATAACATATATGTATATTTTAAAATTAAGTATAACTTGGCCATCATGAATATCTAAATATACCCCAATAGAGGTTGAACTGTGATGTAGGGAAGCAGAAACATTTGTTTAACACTCCAACTCTCCGTACCTATTAATGTAAATTGGCTGAAATCATTCTTAGAAGTGGACAGGTTATAAAGAACTTAACACACGAGTAATTCGAGACACTACAAATGACACTCAACACATCTTTTTATTATATACTAAATTTAAAAATACAAATCTTATTAAAAATGCTTATGAAACATTGTATATATAAGTACTGTCAAATACTATTGGATTATGACATTATGTACATTTGTTAAGGTTAATTAGAAACAGAACAAAGTATATAACTTTGCTGATAACGAATTTCAGAAGTCAAATATTTTAACATTTGGCAACTGTGAAGTAGTGATCCGCACAGGAAAATGTTTGCAGAGGTAAAATAGTAAGAAAACAAACGGAATAATGCAGATATTCCTGCCCTGTTAATAAGTAGCTCTCTTCCTCATCCTCTTCAGTCTCATTATAACAGAAATTAAAGTGCACAAGACCACCAGGAAAACTTGATTTGGTTGTACCCTAATATATACTACAGCCAATTGTGCTGCCATATTGAGGGTTTCAATTCTTTGTACTGTTCCTGAGGTTTTCGAAGTTAATTTTGCATGTGGCTAAGGGAAGAGAGGCCAATACTTTCTAAATTGCACCAAGTGGCCTTAAAGTGTAGAACCACCAAAGATAAAAATATTAATTTGGGAATAGATTCAAGAACATTATCCCTGTCTACTTTGCCCTAGGAATAAAATTAATATAAGAACCTAGTTTTACCTCTGGAAAATGCTTACTAAAAATCTGTTTCAAAAGGTCAGACATGAACAGCAAGCACCACAATACTGTCAGTTACTATTCACCACTTATATACTGCATCATAAATACCAGGCATAAATACCTGACCTCTACAGGTTCACAAGAAATACAGGTAGAAGCATGTTATTACTTGACACTAATTTTACTAATTAACATTAAGTATAATTTGTAAAAATAGGTCACCACCATACAATCAAGGAAGAGGAGAAGGAAAGCTCCTAGTCTACAAAAGTGCTCCCTTTAGCTTTCAAACATAGTAGCTTCATTTTGGGTAAAACAAGATTGTAAAGAAAGGCCATCAGTTCTAAATAAGCTGATGATGCCATATATACATACTCACGTATATATGTTTAAATTTCAATTCTGATTTAACGCAATGTACTAGTACAAACCATTTATAGGAAACATTTTATCAGGCTTATTTACAAACACAATGAGTGACAAAGATGGAAAAATCAAAGAAATTGCAGACAAATATAGCCATTTAGCAACACAGTTCACTAAAGATAAAACAGATTTGCATAATGTTTTTAAAACACAAAGAAAAAAATTTAGTAAGAAACCCCTACCATATATACCTATTGGTCATTGGACCTAAAAGGCAAATAAATGTAATGATCATGATTAAGTTTTTATTACTGTCTCATTGACATATCAATATGAGGTCTACTTAGAGTACTACCTACAAATACAGTCTCATGATTTGATGAGAATATGAAGTTATTGAATACATTTTTAACTCCCATGGCACATCACACTTGATAACACTAATAAGGTAGCTTTAGATAACACTTAAATCATGATTATGAATGTTTAATTGAATATTTTCCTTTCTGTAGCTGTGAAATGTAAAGCTTAGATTTGCTTCCATCAGGCCTCTTAAACCAAACTTCATCATGGTTAATTGTTGTAATTACAGCACTAAAAAGGGGGGGGAAAAAGGAATGAATGAATGAATTGCAATACGCCTCCACCACTCATTTTAGAGTACTAGCCATAAAACCAAAATAGCTGGACTGCAAGAGTAGGTTCAGATATATAATTGTCATTTACCACAACGCTGCACTATCAGCAGGGCACACTGTCAAAAACATCACATTCAGCAACACTTTTTAAAGAGACAATCTCCTTTCTTTCCTTAATAGAATTGGACATATTTACTATAAGAACTATTAAATGCACATCGTTCCACTACATCCCCACCCCAACCCACCCCCCCAAAACACACAGTGGAGCTAAAAACACTAATTATATAGTATTACACCTGCAATTTATATCAGCCCTGGCTGTAGGAAATCTTTGATTGTTTTAAATTTTTTTTCAAATGCTTTATTTTTTCAGAGTATCCACTTAAGTTTTTATTTAAATTCTAGTTAGTTAACATAGAGTGTAATACTGGTTTCAGGAGTGTAGGAAATCTTAAAAATACCAATCAATCCCTAATTCCTAGTGTCAAAACATCTGTAGGTAACTTGTATGGATTCTTTTTTGACACTACTTATCTTTAGGTAGAAATATTTTAAAAACAGATTTGTGTTTAATACTCATAGTATTTCATCTCTTTTTAAATCACATTTATGCTAAGTAGTCAGTAAAAATGTCTTAAAAGTAGTAAGATGAAAGAATCTAGGGGTATCACATAGAACCTAGTAATTAGCTCAGTGCGCTTCTATGAGGAAAGTTACTATACACAATGCTCCTACTATCCTAAAACTTTACAGATGAAATTACAGTCCAAGTAAAACCACTGTATTTGGAAAATGAGTATTCTTCCCTAAATACAAACACTGCATTTACCATTCATACCTAGAAAAAGATACTTTTCTTACTATAGAATGTTACCACTCTGAGAATTAAATCCTAAACTACTGAAGGAACAAAAGCAGTGATTAGCATTAATATTTTCCAAAAGCTACAACCAGATAAAACTTAGAAGGCTATCAGGGCGCCTGGCTGGCTCACGCAGTGGAGCATGTGACTCTTGATCTCGGGGCTGTGGATTTGAGCCCCATATTGGGTGTAGAGATTACTTAAAAAAATAAAATCTTAAAAAAAAACAAAACAGAAAAACTTAGAAGGCTGTATAACTATAGAAACGTTGTTTAAGCTTAGACAGATTGAGTCTTTTAAAAGGCAGCTTTCAGTTTTCAAGTTATACTCTAATTACTGTGACTCTTAAGGCTTTCGTTAATTTTCCATTCCTTTCCTACTCTAATTGATACATGTTCTTTGTATCCAAAATACTGTAACACAACCAAAAAAGTTAACGATTAATGTATCTACCCAAAACTCGTAACAGAATGGTTTAAAGATCACAATATTAAAATCCTAACAATTCATCTACTTTAAGAACTAACAAATAGGACCACTTACCTGGGCTAAATAATTCCAACATTTCCTCTTGTGTTAATGCTTGTGCTCAAGAACTTAATATATGATGTAGGTCTATAAATATTAACACTGGTGAACACACATGCTAATCAAATCATATGCCAAGAGAAAAGAAGGATCCATAGGCAACTAATGGTGCATTATGAATGCACTACAGACGGGGCAAATATTTATTGACAATAATGTTGTAAATACTGAACAATGGTGAAATGATAATTTTTACCTTGTAGGACATTCATCTTTTTTATCAATACATATTGTTTGTCCACGTATATACCATTCACCATCATAGTATAATCTTCCTTCTTCGGATCTAGCACTGTGCAGATGTTTTTCCAGTTTCACAGGTGCTAAAGGGATCAGTTCAAAAACTGTTATATTAATAAGACATTGTCAGAAAAACAAAAGTGCAGAACATTAAGCAGTAACACCAATCCATGCATATATGTGAAAAAACACTAAAAATATTTCTTAGATAACAACTGTAAATCTAATAGAAATAAGAGAGGGGCGCATGGGTGGCTCAGTCGGTTAAGCGACTGCCTTCGGCTCAGGTCATGATCCCAGAGTCCCAGGATCGAGCCCCGGATCGGGCTCCTTGCTCAGTGGGGAGCCTGCTTCTCTCTCTGATGCTCCCCCCTCTTATGCTCTCTCTCTCACTCTCTCTCAAATAAATAAATAAAATCTTTAAAAAAAAAAAAAGAATTTAATTTCTTACATTTCTTATATAATTCAGTAAGTTTTTAATATAACAACAAAATGAAGCTATACAATGTACAATAAATCATCAGTTAACTAGACAAGTGCCAGAAGGGGAAGCAGGTGCATTATCAGTTACTAGTGCCAATTTTAAGTAGGATTTTAAAACATTGTAATTCCAGGAGTAGTGTTCACTGATGCAATGAAACCACTGATGGGGGCGCTGTTTGGTATGTGGGTGACTTAACAGCCCTGATTCAACCAGTCCCCACAGAGAAGATTCCTGAACTTAGATTAAATGACTTACGTTCTGTTTTCACTCTGTGTGGACCCAGTGTAGCCATTGCCTTAATTAAAAAAAGAAAGACATTGAGTTTATAGACTGAAAGTACATTGTGGGATCTATTTAATGTCTACAACACTACTGATGACCTCAGTAGCTAACAGTGAAATACAATCTTCAGTTGCTTTAATAAATTTTAATGTCTAAGACCATAAGGAATATAAAGAATAACCATTCCACCTAGAGGTGTTGTCAATACCTGAATTCATCTCTTGCAACTAAGAAGTTTCTGAAAACGGAAAAATTTAATACAAAAAATAAGTCTCCACTTTCAAACAAGCACAGAAAATCCTATAATTTTTGAATGTTTAATGAGAGAATGCAAGACATACAATAAGAGTTCAAATATTCACTTTCATTCATTCAACAAATATTTATTGAGTGCCCTCAGAAAGCCAGGACTGGGCTAAGGACTAGGCACAGAAAGATTATATATTACTTTTGTATAATAATTATTATTATTACCCTAAATAAATGCTTTTCTGTACTTTTGCATAAATTATTAATTACATTATTACAGGAAAAAATACAAATTGCTGACATGTCTCTCTTAAAGTATTCTTGCAATCCACAGTTATCTGTATTAGCATTAACTGCCACAGAATGTTGCAAAGTAAGGCATATTAACAATAATCATATTTTCATGTATTAGTGAAAAATCACAGAATCTTACAAAGTAGACTATAAACAGATAACTTGTATTCCATTGCTCTTTAATCATACCTTCCTAATTGTTGTCCAGTCTTCAAGAATATCAAGATCTTGTAGCATATAAACTATATATGGACGTGGAAAAGTCAAGGTCAATTTAGCTGTAAGAATTTCACACTTTGAATTTTATTTCCAAACTTCTGTTTTTCAGAGAATTGGAACAATGATTTGTGGACATAATCCTTTGGCATGCTGAATTCTGACTTCAAATTATTCTCCAAAAAACTCAGTACCAGGATAAATATATTTCAGTACTTCAGATGCTATAACCATATTCTCTTAATTCTAGGATATCACTAATTATAAGATATACCACCAACGTAATCACTGTTTTGAGGTGGGGATGGGAAAAGACAGGGGTAAGGGGGAGGGTACCACAGGGAACACCAAGATTGAAAGCACATACTACTTCAAGTTAAAGACACTCCAGTTTTGGAGGCTCATGGGTGGCTCAGTCCATTAAGTGTCTGACTCTTTTGATTTTGGCTCAGGTCATGATGACAGGGTCGTGAGATTGAGCCCCGCACGGAGCTCCGCGCTGGGCATGGAGCCTGCTTATGATTCTCTCTCTCCCTCTCCCTCTGCTGCTCCTCTCTCTCTCTCAAAAAACAAACAAAAAACGTAAAATAAAAACTTCAGAAACATTGAAAAGTGTTAAAAAATATACATGTGAATTAATCATGCTATATTCACATCAAAGCCTTTGTGAACTACAAAGCCATATTTTCAAAGTTGAGATCATGACTAAATTTCTACTCCTTCCCTACCCCTCTTAATCTAAACTATATTCTTCTGCCTCAGTTTTGTAAATCATCTTTTGCCTATTACAGGATCATATAAATAAAGTCAATGTATACTAATAAAAATTACAAAGATAGGGACAATGCAAAAATGTATACCAAGGCAAAAAAAAATTTAGAAAAG
The DNA here is from genome assembly GCF_004348235.1 of Phoca vitulina. NCBI lineage: Eukaryota > Metazoa > Chordata > Mammalia > Carnivora > Phocidae > Phoca > Phoca vitulina. The sequence goes on along the minus strand of NW_022589710.1, from coordinate 11,962,417 downwards.
GATATCTGAAACAACAACTGGCTTCTTTTTGTCAGGACTGAAAGGATCCTTCCTCTTTTTTCTTGACTGAAGCTCATCATTCCACAGCTCTGGCAAGTAAATAAAAATTAAGTATTAGCTGATTTCTGGAGATCAAAGTGGGGGAAAAGGCTCTGTAATTTCATGGTAGCAAAATTTCATTGGAAGCTATGTATATACACATATGACTATATAATTTCATGAGCAGCTATATATTCATAAAATTTCCTCTGCCTTTATTAAAGTAAAAATCAACTTGGCACTTAATGACTAATAACTGATGAACATATGTCAGGTACTTTGTTAAATATACATTGCATGCATTGTGTCATCCTCAAAGCTATCTCTGAGGTAGGTATTCCTATTATTTCCATTTTACAGATGAGGAGACTGATTTAGAAAAGCTAAAGTAACTGTTCATGGTCACCCAAGCAGTAGGGACTGGGGCAGTGGCATTACGAGTTCAGCGTGTCTGACCCCACTGTACCTATTCTACACCAGAGAAATAAAATCTCTAAGAGGAAAAGCAATATACACGCAAGACCTGTAGAGTAACCCAGTACATCTTCAACCCAATGTAGAAAGCCTTTCCATAATACCCCTGAAAAAGCAATTTCAACCTTGGACTGATGTAATTATTAATGAGTTTTTCCTTTTTCTGAGACAAAAATCTCCCTCCCTGTAATTTCCAGTTTGTGTGATACCAAAAAGAAAAAGTTTTTATTCCTTCTTCCACCTGATCTTTCAAGACTTAAAGGGAAGAACATATACTGCAGTTGTCTTCCAGTACTATTCTTATATTATAAAAATATTCTTACTATTTTATAGTATACCATTCTTACTCCTGTAGTTGCTGTCATACTTCTCTTTTGTCCCTTTTCACGCACTCCATTTTCTATGTCTTTCTGAAATGTGAATTCAAATCAAAGCAACAATCACAAGCCTATCAAATTCTTTAGAAGTCTCCCCCTTTCTCCTCTCATTAGGACACTTCATTTACATAACATTTATATCAGGAGACTCGGATATTATGAGACACTACAGTAAACCACAGGTTCAGTGTCACTTAAAGTAAACATCACCATCACATCATTCCCGTTACCTGACGTAATATCAATGCTGTGCCTATCCTCTTCAAGCCTTCTTATCTTCTCCTCCAGTTCACTCTGGACTGTATCATATAACAAAAGCTTTTCGCTCTGGAAAAAAAAAAGGTTATGCGTAAGTAGAAATAAAAAATCGGTCTTAACTATGAGTACTAAATAACTTACTCTTTTTTTTTTTTTTAAATAACTTACTCTTAAAGTACTTTAACACATGATGCTTTTGTCTGCTAACTTAAAATTTTTTTAAGATAAAATGCCAAAAACACGAAAGAAATGAAACTAGAAAATATAGAATCTAAGTATAGATTTAAATACATGCAATTAAATTGTTTAATAACATCTAAATTTATATGTGATATGAGGGTAAATGTTTACATACAATTCATAGTAAGCTCCAATGGCCCCTTTTAAATATAAGCAGGTCCTACCTGTCACTATAATAGAGAACCTGTCCTATAAAGTAGATCATTATAAAATGGTTCATTTTTTCTCATCACAACAATAATTGAGCCTTTATTCCTCACTAACATCTCAATATGATACAAAATAGACTACTGTATCACAAAGAGAAAGATTCAAGTACGAATTCTGTAATCATTTTAAATCTAATGAGAGTCAAAATCATAAAACTGCAGACTATATCTAGACCTCTCAACAAAACTATAGAAAGACTGAGGGACTTGCTAAAAGAGACTATTTACTACTAGCAAATCAGACTAGAACCCAGGTCTACTAGTTCTAGCCCCTTGTTCTTTTAATTAGAAAACATTATATCCCTTATTTTCAAAGGGATAAAATATACATAAATATAATATTTAGATTTGTTATATAAAAAGCTTATGACAGATCCCCAACCCATCCACCACACCCTTACTCTAGTGAGGATAGGCTACTGATATATAGTTAGATATGACTGTCGTCTCATAGAGACTACTGGAATACAGTTAAATAGGATTTCTTGTGGAAGGCCCAGGCCACACCCATTTGGCAGCACTCCCAGTGTAAATCATGAAATCCTCTCTTTCGGGTTTGAAATTTAGTCTACACATGCTTGAAGGTTCTCCTGAGTGGTAGAGAGAAGATGGCTTTTGTCAATTTGAGGCAAGCCAGGAGCTTGAGAAAGTAAAGCTGAAGACTAAAACTCGATCTCATATGAAAAATCATCTCCTTGCTTGCTACCCTCTATGCTTATTTCTTTTTACTTGTTCGCCTACCTTTGGTAAAGCCTTATGAAATATTCCAGCCTTATCTACATTGTGCTACAAGCACTGGGAAACATTATATATCAGAGGAAAAGGGAGAGCAGACCCCAGCCATAGTCAAGATAGTGTGACAGCTATAGACAGATCAGATTCTCCAACCAAAGATGACTCCTAATGCAGAGTGGAAGTGATAAAGCTTTTGTTTTTAAGCTTATGAAAATTTAACTGCTGCAGTCTCTTTCATTTCTATTGATAAAATTGCCCTAGGTCAACCAAAATTCTAAAATAAGTCCACTAATCATTCTTTATAATTAAAAAAACAAAACAAAACACAATGAGCCTGAAATATTTAAAGCTTTGAAGACACCTCTAAAGATATTAAAAGTATAAAGTGTACAGATAGAAGTGCCTTGAATCTATTCACAGTCTTATTTCTTTGTCCTTCTCTCTCTTATCCTCAACCCCGTAAGATCCTCAAAAACCTTTCCTGAGTAGGAAAGAAAGTCATTAACACAGGAGCGAGAGGACACCTGGAAAAGAAATGGGCATCCAAACTCCCCTGCTTAGGTGCCTCTACAGGCTTCTTTGTTCAATAGGTAATTCACCTTTTTTAAAGTACTTACTATAATTATATATTTGGCTTCAAGATCCCATACCCCTCCGATCTCCAAACCTGTACTTACTCCTTTGAATGTGGATAGGAGTTACTGACTCACTTCTAATGGATAGAATGTGGCAGAAATCTAGGTCATAAAAAACATCGTCACTTCCATCCTGCTCTCTTGGATCACTCACTCTGAGAGATGCAGTCACTGGGTCCTGGGGACCCTCAGGCAGCATCTGGAGAGGCCCATAGAACTAAGGCTTCCAACCAACAACCAGCAAAAACTTGCCAGCCTTGTGAGTGAGTCACCTTGGAAGCAGATCCTCCAGCCCCCAGTCAAGCCTTCAGATAACTGCTTCGGCTGGCTGACCTCTTTATTGCAACTTTATGGGACTCCCTGAGCCAGAACCAACCAGCTAAGTTGCTCCCAAATTCCTGGCTACAGAGACTACAAAATAATAAATTTTATTCTTGTTTTAAGTCACTAAGTTTTGGAGTAATTTATTACAAAGCAACAGACAACCAATACAAGAGCTCTCAACAAGATTATTTCTATACACCTTTTCCCAAGAAGCTACTCTACCCAACTGAAAATGAGAACAAGATCTAGTGGAAAAGACGTAAAGGGAACTTCTAGAGTGATGGTGAAAAGACACCCCATGAAGATAGCGATGCAGATGGCCTAGAAAGCATCTGAAGGAGGGCACAGGATGGAGCAGGACAGGGGATTCTAGGGAAACAGGGGACGCTCCTCGGGGATTATCTGATGCATTTGATCACATGGAAAACAGCATTAGGGAGCTTTCATAAATCTGCTGGAATCTCTGAGAAGAAATGACAAAACTAAGAATAAATGAAGCAATTATTAATTCCGAGGCTACAAATAGATTTGTATAAAAAGGGAAGTTTGAGTGTAGTGTAACTCTTGGCTCAGTAAACAATATTTATAGCTACAACGAAAACAAAAATTGAGACATAACAGTATTGGAAGAATGGGATGAGGGAAACTATTACGGAATCTTCAGCTTTCATAACAGGAAACCAATAGATAATATCTAAAACTGATATTATTTAGAAATATGAGGGCAAATTCCAGAAGCTGTAACTACAAGAGTTAGATCATTGCTCCTGGAATGTAGAATTTAGAGATGGGAGAGGGGACTGCTGTGTTTCATTATAAGCCGGTGCCTTAGGAAACATGTACACATATTACCTGCTAAAAGCAAAGGTTTAAAAGAGTATTTAGAACTGTAGGGAAATCCTCACGAAATGGTAATCGTAAAACAGGATATAAAATAGTATGTATAGTTATACCAGCTATGTGAAAAACAATTATACAAACATGCACATACTTACTAACAAATGTCCACTGCTTGGTAGATTATGGTTCATTGTATTTACTTCTTTAGACTTAATTCTCAAGTTTTCTCAATACTTATTAATGTTATAATTAGAAAAAAATAAATAAATGAATAGATAACCAAGATCAGAGCCCTGAAGAGCCTCAATTTTCTCAGGAACTGGAATCCTAACCCTGAGCCCTCAGGGCCTGAGACCTTGCTACCACCTGCTGTCGATCTTAACACTCATCTCCAGATCCATGGGGAGGCTTAAATGAGATAACCTAAATAAAGCATCACCACCTGTCCCAGTGTCTGGCACACTGTATTCTATAAATGTGATTTCCTTCCTTAATTTGACACAAACCATCTGCTGCCTCGATTGCCTCTGTGGTTTGCTGGCATACTCTCTGTACGCATACCCTTATGAACATGTCTTCTAGTCTCTGGTCCTGGCCCCTCTTTCTATCTGCTGCTAATCAAACTTACTTTGACAACTGGCAGTGTGTCTCCCTTCTTCCCACTTCCCCTGCCTCTCAGTTATTTCTATATGAGCCAAATGTAGAACTAAGTAATAAGCAGATAAAAAGCCCTGAATAACAAAGTTTCAGATTTAATGGTAAATTGCATGAATGACTAGAAAGATCAAAGGATTTCAGTCTTGGTTCTGCTGCTCCTTAAACATGTGACCCTAAGCAAATTACTTAAGCTCTCTGAGCCCCTCAGTTAACCCATTCATAAAATCAAGATAATTCCTATTTCATTAGGCTGTGGTAAGGATTAAAATGAGAGTGAATATAAAATAGATAACTCTAAATGTAAGTTTCCTTCCAGCCTTTATTTCATGTCTAAAATGCCCTTGAACTACTGATGAGTATTAATTATATAAGTAAACAGATCATTTATAATACTAATTCTATATTAAGTATTAAAAAACCAAGCCATAACTAAATTAGAAGAAATTTAGGTAAATAGCATCTCTATGGAGGAGGGAAGACTTTCAAAGCTGAAAAATGATGGAAGAGGGGTGCCTGGGTGGCGCAGTTGGTTAAGTGGCCAACTCTTATTTAGGCTCAGGTCATGATCTCAGGGTGCTGAGATCAAGCCCCACATTGGACTCCACACTCAGCAGGGAGTCTGCTTGAGATTCTCTCTCTCTCTCTCCCCCTCTGCCCCTGCCCCCACACTCTCACACGCACTGCTCTCTCTCTAAAATCTTTTTTTTTTAAGATTTTATTTATTCATTTGAGAAAGAGAGAGCATGAGCTAGGGGAGGAGCAGAGGGAGAGAGAGAAGCAGACTCCCCACTGTGCAGGGAGCCGGATGCGGGACTCGATCCCAGGACCCTGGGATTATGACCCGAGCCGAAGGCAGACACTTACTGAACTGAGCCAGCCAGGCGCCCTAAAATAAATAAATCTTTAAAAAATGATGGAAGAGGGGCACCTGGGTGGCTCAGTCATTAAGTTCTGTCTTCGGCTCAGTCATGATCCCAGGGTTCTGGGATTGAGCTCCGCATCAGGCTCCCTGCTCAGCGGGAAGCCTGCTTCTCCTCTCCCATTCTCCCTGCTTGTGTTCTCTCTCTCGCTGTGTCTCTCTCTGTCAAATAAATAAATAAAATCTTTAAAAAAAAAAGATGGAAGAGAAAGAATATCAATATATTTGTCTAAGTAAAATATATTACTTGACGATACACTGCTGACTTTTATGTCTGACAATACAGTAGACTAGATATCCTCAAAACAAAACCCAGAAAATCTCAAAACAAAACAAAACCTCCCAACACACCTACACAGATATTCTAAATAAAATACCACAAACATCTTTTTAAAGGTATAGTTAAGGGGCGCCTGGGTGGCTCAGTCGTTAAGCGTCTGCCTTCGGCTCAGGTCATGATCCCAGGGTCCTGGGATCGAGTCCTACGTCGGGCTCCCTACTCAGCGGGAAGCCTGCTTCTCCCTCTCCCACTCCCCCTGCTTGTGTTCCTGCTCTCGCTGTGTCTCTCTCTGTCAAATAAATAAATAAAATCTTTAAAAAAAAAAATAAAGGTATAGTTAAGCTCTTAAAAAAGTAAGAGAGATCTCCAAGAACCAAAAATAAACAAGGAGCAGGAAACCATCATGCTAACCTGGTGTTGAAGCTATGGTTTCCTTGAGGGTATTTGCTGGTGTTGGTAACCTAGAGGAATGGTTTTTAGTGGCTGTTTGGGAAAAAGAGAAAGATCTTGGGCCTAAGCAAAGTGAGGAACAAGAACTGGGATCCCTGCATAGCCCTGAAGGGTTATATCTTCAAAGAAAAGGCAGACTAGAAAAGATTCACCTGAGGGAAATTCAGATGAATCTCAGGCAATAAATGGAAGTTTTTCCCAAAAATACGTCATCTTAGGCCTGATCTCTACATATTTGAGATTCAAATGTAGATTACCTGCATCTTCTAGGAAATTCCAAGCCAAAAAATTAAAGCAGTCATGTGCTTTTGACATACCAGGATGCCTAGCTGAAACAACCTAGAAGAAATAAAAGCAGATACTATCTGAAGAACTACATCCTCTGTCCAAGGTGCACAGAATTCCAACCAATAAAGCCTGCTACAGTCCAGAATTATGAAATAAGGAAATAAGCTGTGAGGTTTGGCAGAAATTTGAAGAAGAAAAAAAAAAAAAAACAGCAGAATTAGACTCTGAAGAACTTCAGATAATATATTGAGTAAAAAATATGAATTAAGGGGCGCCTGGGTGGCTCAGTTGGTTAAGCATCTGCCTTCAGCTCGGGTCATGATCTCAGGGTCCAGGATCAAGCCCTGCATCAGGCTCCCTGCTCAGCGGGAAGTCTGCTTCTCCCTCTCACTCTCCCTCTCGCTCTCTCTCTCAAATAAATAAAAACCTTTAAAAAAAATATATGAATTAAGTATTAAGAAATACGGAAGACAAAATGAGGACTTACATATGACTAACTCAAGTTCCAGAAGGAAGCAGAGAAAACGAAAGAAAGGCAATACCAGAAAAAATAATATCTAAGAAATTTCCAGAACTAATGGAAAACAAATTCTCAGATTCAGAAAGCACAACAAATCCAAGTAAGGAGAGAAAAATAATCTCTATGGAGACACACAATAAAGAAACTGAAGAACAACAAAGAAAAGAATGTAAAAATAGCTAGTAAAAGGAAGGAAAAAAGCTATCTACATATGATTACAGACTTCTAAGCAGATTGTGGAAAGTAAAATCCTAAAAATGTTAAGAGGAAATAATTATCATCCTACAATGTTTTATCCCCCTAAACTGTCGTTCCAGAATTATACAAATAATTATACAAATAAGCTATTTTAGACAAGTAAAAACTGAGTTTACCATCAGTGGACTCTCAGTGAAGAAATGCTTAGGATGTTCTTCAAGAGGCAGAAAAGGAACTTGCAAGGAAGGGTTACAACTCAAAAACAATGAGCAAAAAACTAGTAAAATATGCAAAAACCTAAAAAGAACTAAATCAATGAGATCAGAATAATGCTTCATTTGAAGGGTAAAAAGGCAAAATGGAACTAAAGGACTGAAAACTATAACTTGTACTTTGGGAGGGAGGAACTAGAGTTAGAGAGTTCAAGGGTCCTTTATAATTCAGGAGGAGGACAGAGTTATTAATATTTGATTCTAATGTAGATATGCATACTGAAAATTTAAGCTAATCATTAAAATATAGAGAGTACCAATGTATGATGCAATTTTTTTTTTAAAAGATTTTATTTATTTGAGCGAGTAAGCAAGAGAGAGAGCACGAGCAGGGGGAGGAGCAGAGGGAGAAGCAGACTCCCCGCTGAGCAGGGAGCCTGACACAGGGTTCAATCCTGGGACTCTAGGATCATGACCTGAGCCAAAGGCAGACGCTTAACTGACTGAGCCACCCAGGTGCCCCTGTATGATGAAATTTTTAAAACTCAATAAACCACACACACCCAGGAAAGGTCAGGAAAGAATAAAAAAGGATAAAGCAGAAAAAATAGAAAACACAAAATAGGTTACTATTACATAGCAAAATAATCACTACAAATATAATTGGACTAAATTTACCAATTAAAAGACAGGGATTCTTAAAAATCAACACATGTCCTATTTATTTACAAATAATATGCCTAAAATATAGACCATAAAAAAGTTGGAGAAAAAGGATAAAAAACCTCTCATCAGGCAAGGGGCGCCTGGGTGGCTCAGTCGTTAAGCGTCTGCCTTCAGCTCAGGTCATGATCTCAGGGTCCTGGGATCGAGCCCCACATCAGGCTCCCTGCTGGGTGGGAAGCCTGCTTCTCCCTATCCCACTCCCCCTGCCTGTGTTCCTGCTCTCGCTAACCCTCTCTCTGTAAAAAAAAAAAAAAAAAAAAAAAAAAGTCACAGTGTGGTATCACTTCACACCTATTAGTATGGCTATTATCAAAAAACAAAAGATAACAAGTGTTGGTGAGGATATGGAGAAATTGAAACCCTGTGCACAGGTGATAGGAATGTAAAATGGTGTGGTTACCATGAAAAATAGTATGGAGTTTCCTTAAAAAAATTAAAAATAGAACTATCTGATCCAAGCAATCTGACTTCTGAGTATATTCCCAAAAGAACTGAAATCAGGATCTCAAAGAGATTTGCACTCCCATGTTCACTGCAGCACTACTCACAATAGCCAAGATGTGAAAAACAACCTAAATGCACAATGAAGGATGAATGGATAAAGAAAATATGATATACACCTACAATGAAATATTATTCAATCTTTAAAAAATTCCGAAGTCCTGCCATACAATACAACATGGATGAACCCTGAGGACATTATGCTAAATGAAATAAGCCAGTCACATAGGGACAGATATTGCATGATACCACTTATATAAGGTATATAAACTAGCCAAACACATAGAAACAGAGAGTAGCCAAAAGCTAGGGAGAAAGGAAACTGGGAAGTTGCTGTTGGGTGGGTATAAAGATTCAGTTAAACCTCATGATTAAGTTCTAGAGGTCTGTATTACAACAGTGTACTGATAGTTAAGAATATTGTATTGCACAGTTAATATTTGTTAAGAGGGGTAGATCTCAATGTTAAGTGTTATGTTGTTGTTTTTTTTTAAGATTTTATTTATTTATTTATTTGACAGAGAGAGAGAGAGCAAGCACAAGCAGGGGGAGCGGGAGAGGGAGAGGGAGAAGCAGGCTTCCCCACTGAGCAGGGAGCCTGATGCGGGACTTGATCCCAGGACCCTGGGATCATGACGTGAGCTGAAGGCAGACGCTTAACCATCTGAGCCACCCAGGCGCCCTCAATGTTAAGTGTTCTTACCACAGTTAAAAAAAAATTTTTTAAAGAAGAAAGTAAGAAAAAAGAAAAAGATAAAAGAAATTCCATAGGAGATAAGTTTCGCTGGGAGCTCTGGAATCATGAGCATTCAGTCTCCAGGACTGTACCATCCTTTTTGATCAAAGGAATCCATGACAGTGGACGTGCCTTATGGGGCATTTCATCATCGGTACCTTTGGCCTCCAGATCTGAAATGATGAATGACTTTACTATTTTGAAAGGAACAATATGTGGATTTTCTTAGGACATAAAGAAGAAAACTAGTAACAAAAAAAATAATAATAAAGGAGGTATTAACAAATCCACCATCACACAGAGAATTCCAACAGACCTTCCTCAGTAATTGAAAGATGAGGCAGACAAAAAATAAGAAACAATAAGTCCATACTTCTATAAATAAATGAACTGAAAGAGTTACGAGGAATGAGATACTTGCATAGTTTCAAAGTACTTCTCCCTAAAATACTTATTAATTACAATGTGAAAAAAAAAATTAAGCGTACTGAGAGAAACCTGGAAGACACCACTTAAATCGAGTGATCAAAGTGTATATCACCATAATGGTACATATCCAAATTGTGTGCTGCCTGAGAGAATTCAGTGAGAACACATCACTACTGTGATACTGAGAGGCAAAACCCACTTCTAATCATGAAGAAATAGCAGACCAATTCAAAACTGACATTCTACATATAACTGGACTGCAGTTTTCAAATTTGTAAAGATCATGAAAGGAAAGACTGAAGAATTGTTCCACACTGAAGGAAACTAACAACATGACAACTAAATGCAATGACAAAGACACTAAGTGATTCTGAACGGATCTCTGCTATAAAGGGTGCTGTTGGGACAACTGCTCAAACTTAAATGGGGTCTGAGCATTAGATGGCAGTAACATCAATGTACATTTCCTGATTATGATGACTGTAGAATCGTTATACAAGAGAATGTCCTTCGTTTGTTGTATTCAGGGGTGATGGGGCATCATGTTGCCAACTCATTCTCATGTTCACCAGAAAAGTTCTTTCGTACTTTCTTGCAAATTTTCTATAAGTATAAGACTGTTAAAAAATACATATATCATAACGACAAGATGTACTAAGCACTCACAGAACTGATGACTGCAATCTTAAATATATATTTCTCTGAAAGAGAAAAATATGGGATATTCCTAACTCATTTTATGGATCTTGAAATCAAATCAAGGACAGTATGAGACTTAAAAATTAAATCTCACTGACAAACATAGAAATGAAGCTTCTAAACAAAATATTAGCAAACTGAATCTGGTAATTCACAAGAAAAATAATCATTTCAGGAATTCAAGGATGGCTTAACATTAGAAAATACATTAAGAGCAAAAAACCATGACTGATTCAATAGATATAGACCAAGCATTTAATAAAACCTAAAACCTAACAACCATTCCTGGTTTTAAAAAAAAAAAAAATCTTAGAAACAAAAGAAAATTTCCTTAACTTGGTAAAAAGAGTATTTATCAAAACCCAATAGTAAATATCATACTTATTGGAAAACCATAAGAAGCATTCCCTTAAAATCAAGAACACAACCATGATCTGCTTTCATTGCTTCTATTCCATGATGTTCTACCAGTGTCATTAAGTAAAACAAATAAGAGGAAGATCAGAATGGAAGAAACAAACTGCCATTTTTCACAAATGACATTATTATCTACATGGAAAATCTAAGAATCTGTAATTAAATCATTAGAATTAAGAAGAGAGGTAGATATGGTTGGATATAATATCAATACACAAAAATACTTTTTTATACAGCAGCAGGAAATAGTAATTTTTTAAAAGATGTTACTAGGGGCGCCTGGGTGGCTCAGTCGGTTAAGCGGCTGCCTTCAGCTCAGGTCATGATCCCAGGGTCCTGGGATCGAGCCCCGTATTGAGCTCTCTGCTCAGCGGGGAGCCTGCTTCTCCCTCTCCCACTCCCCCTGCTTGTGTTCCCTCTCTCGCTGTCTCTCTCTGTCAAATAAATGAAATCTTTAAAAAAAAAAAAAAGATGTTACTAAACAACAAAATATTTTAACAATAGCAAGTGTAAGAAGAGCAAAGTAAAATTATCAGTTTATTGAGATATCAAGGCTTACTAGACTGAAAGCAGTAAAGAAGGTATTATGCTACCAGTGCAGAAATAGTCCAACAGATGAATGGAACAAATTAAAACAGCTAGAAACAAGCTGCCATATAAGTGGACATTTGACATAAGAGATGGGGAGAAAAAAGATGGAATTGCTGATTCATGGTAAAACAATGGAGTACAGAATAAACGCTGTTGTCATTACCTATCCATATGCAAAAAAAAATAGATCCATACTTTATATCATATGCAAAAATTAAAGGTAAAGGTTAGCAATCTAAATGTTAAAAAGCAAAATTTCAACCTTTGAAAGGAAAATATGTCTTTTTACCTCAAAGTGGGAAAGACACAAAAAGCACGTATCATAAAGGAAAGATGATAAATTCAGCTACGTTAGAATGTACAACTTTTGTTCATCAAGTCATCAAAAAGAGTGAAAAGGCATCCCATTGCCTGCGTAAAAATATTTGCAAAGCATATAACCAGCAAAGCATTTGTATCCAGTATACATAAAGAATCTCTACAGTCAATGAGAAAAACACTAATAGACGTAAGTAAGGCATAAAGGCAAAAGATTTGAATAGGCACTTCTTAGGAAAACAAATCCAAGCAGCCAGTAAACATCAAAAAGATGTTTCATCTCAGTAGTAATCAAGAAAATGAAACAACACATTCCATCATTTTTATATCTATCTACTCTTAGTATTTGAATAATTTACGAAGATATAGTAAAATAAGAACAAATTAAGAATCATTATAGAACTTGTTCTCTTATTTCTACGAGTGTTTTTATGATCTTGTCTAGGTTATATGAAAAGTTATCTGCAAAATTAGGTTTTTTAAACACTATTCAAATAAAGAGAACATAGAGAAAAATACATCTATTTTTTTCACCATAAATACAGAATTCTGCCCTAAGATGTGGAAATAGATCTAGAGAGCCAGATTAATAATAAGCCCAACATTCTAACTGTACCACTGGATATACACTTTTTGAGTCTTAATTTGAATAGTATACTAATTGCACTAATATTTTCAGCAATGCCAAATGACATGATCATTACAAAGTCTTTTTAAGGTAACCGTTGCAAAACTAAAATTCTCTCACTTAGTTCTTTTCTATCGTTCCTTCTTTGTGTCCTATTTCCAATATAGCTTCCACTGCAGCTGTATTTAAAAAAGAAAATTCACAAGTGATAAGCTAAAGTACAATTTAATTTTGTTTCATTTATTTTATTTACCTTTTTAACTACTGCACTCAGAAAAAGACTTGAAGAGTTGAAATTAGCTTAAAAAGTTAAGTAAAATAACAGTACCTCACAATGCTGGCGAGAGGCTTGAATTTCACATTCATATTTGTTCTTTACAGATTCTAAGCAGAGCTCTCTATAGATTCCTGCAACCAAACACAATCACTCTGATTATGTTAGCAGTAATGAGATTCATTATCACTTCCTTACAGGAATTCTGTCCAACTGTTTTTATAAGATGAATCAGGAAGAAACTGACAAATGATTTTAGCTTAATCTTTAAAAACAAAAAGGCTCAGTTAAAATATATATCAAAGCAGACTGGAGAACTAGAATTTAAGAACTAGGAAGAAACTGCACTGCAAATTTTAGTTCTTACTCCATTCTTTTAAAGAACCTCCTACAAGTGTTTGATAGAGAATGATCAAAATGAAAATAAAACTCCTTTCCTGTGAAAAATAATCTCTTAGGACTCATAATGGAAATAGTCAATAAACTCTGGTTTCATTAATCATATCTTCTCAAAGTAATAAGTAATAACCAACAAAACCACTATTTTTTAACTATTATTTATTTTCAGAGTCCAAAGCTTCCAAGAAGTTTAAATGTATAAACCGGTAACAACAAAATGCATAAACTGATATGTTTGAGTGCTCCTGACAGAGCTTTATCTAGAGAATGGATGCTCAAGAGAGGTTACTTAGAGCTACCAAGACAAAAGTATAAAATAGGCAACATGGCTGTGCAAATACACCATCAAAAAATAGCAAACACAGAGCCTTAGATATATACCAAACTCAATGCCATAGTTGACCCTAGAAATGTAATTCTTTCTTACGTAGTAAAGGCATGGGACAGATATCTAGAACTAGGCCATTAGCAACACATTCACACATACACACTATTCTTTGTACAATCAAAAAGTAAATGAGGCCACACAGTAGAAAAGTGAATAAGTGACTCAAGTAATATTTCCTAAACATCCAGTAAGTCTCACTTAGTCCTTTTAGAATGTCAAAGAAAATTAAGGACTTGTTTCCTTTTCAGGGTGTGCTAATAAGCCAATATGCAAAGACAGCAAGTATCACATCATCTACATATTTAATATTAAGCATTCGAGAATAAAATTTGGCTTAAGGTAGATTTAGTACAAAAAGAACTTACAATGAACAATGCCTTAGACATTACATAATAGGTGCAGGAACATCAGTGTCCCCCAAAAAGAAAAAAACCAGCATCTCCATTAGTTAAAATTCAGTTTTAGTCTAACTATGAAAAATCATAAGTCATCTTCAAATAGATATATCCCTTGTCATCAGTGCTAGGACACAATTCTGAGGCTGGATCCCAATTACAAACCAAAGACTGAGTACTTAAATTGAATCTCAATTTATCTAATAAGAAATTAAACTGAAATAGTAACAGTTGCTCTTAATAAAAGTATCATGTTTCTAATTGTTTTACATGTGGAAGTATCTTCTCAACAACACTGTGAGCAATCTTAGGACTTTTTTTTGATCCCCCCACAGCAACAGAGGAAAGCAAGAGGCATTGAATTAATAATTGTGGGCTGATTGAGTGAAATACTCTGCTCACTGTAAATTTGTGATTTCATTAACAAGAAACACTCACTTGGCAAATACCTTTCAAATCTAGTGAAGAGTTCATATTCTACTATATGGAAAAGATGTTTCACTTTCCTACCTGCTACCTTTGTACGAATTTGCATATTTTCTTGTAAAGTTGCCAGTGGTTCCAAATATTCTGGTGCTTTTCCAGCTATGACTTCTTGTAGTTTTGCATCCACCTGACTTAATCGTTCTTTATAAAGTCTTAACAAAGCAAAAGTTAAAATATTAATTTTAAAAGCCCAGCAAAGGCTAACAATTTACCATTTCTATACATTCTCTCTTCCTAATATCATTCATATTCTAATAACCTACCAAATGTATTTTTCCTTAATCTCAAGTGAAAAACTCAGTTACATTATTTGACTTTATGCATGTAATCACAAAGTAGATATTTTTCTTTTTTTTTTAGATACATCATTCTTTAATGATTAATTCACAGTACAAAAAATACAACTAATGCCAGAGCGTTGGTGGTATAGTGGTTAGCATAGCTGCCTTCCAAAAAATACAACTAAGATACTACTTTTTTTGCACTCCTAGATTTTTGGTTTTGTTTTAACTGCAGAATAAATCAATTCTAGGAGAAAAGGTCATTTAAACACTGAGCTTAAAAGAAACAAAGAAATCATTTTGAATAATTACTGGTCGTCAAAATAAGTAATTCCCTGGCTTCTCTCCATCTTTCCTGAAAAGGAGTGTGTGTTATATTCGGCCTACATGGTTTTTACAAAGAGGAAATAGAGTGATGGAGGTAAAAACCAATGGCTACTGAACTTGTGATCTAGCATTACCAGTTTGTCTGGACTGCAAATGAAGAAACTATAACAAAAGCAGTTGCTCGGTGGATGGGAAAATGAAAAATGGGGTAGGAGACCCCTGTTGCTGTATTTATGAATGTACATACAACTACTCTAATTTGCCAGCTGTCACACCAGTAACTTTACCTTGATTATCAATGACTGAGTACTTGAGACAACGCATTGTTTATTTTTGGCAATAATCCTGCAGGATAGCACACTTTTTAACAGGAAGATGTTTACATTGTCATTCTTTATGAAAGGCACTTTTAATCCTGGCTTTGTAGCATTTTAAAGATATCCTAAAACTTTCAAAGCAGATTAACAATTTAAGATCACTGGGGCGTTTGAGTGGCTCACTCAGTAAAGCATCCTACTCTTGATTTCCACTCAGGTCATCATGATCTCAGGTCGTGAGATTGAGCTCCGTACAGAGCATGGAGCCTGCTTAAGGTTCTCTGTCTCCTTCTCCCTTATCCCCTGCTTGTGCGCGTGCACTCTCTCTCTCAAAACAAAACACAATTTAAGATCATTTCGTAAACTCTTTTTTTGCCATTCATTACTTTCTCATAGGTGAAGAATGTGTCATAAGGAAGGCATGTAGTAACTGCTAAAAGAAACCACTGATTCTGGGATGCCTGGGTGGCTCAGTCAGTTAAGCGTCTGCCTTCGGCTCAGGTCATGATCCCAGGGTTCTGGAATCGAGCCCCGCGTCGGGCTCCCTGCTCAGTGGGGAGCCTGCTTCTCCCTCTCCTCCCGGCTTGTGCTCTCTCTCTCTATCTCTGTCACTATCTGTCTCTCTCTCTCTCAATTTTTTTTTTAATAAAAAAAAAAAGAAACCACTGATTATGCTTGTAGGTGTTACTATAACTAGCAGTTGGCTTTTGAAAATATTACAGTACCTGGCTTTCATATAAAATTCTCCTCTTTCCTCTTGAAAATATAAACCAATACAATTAGGACAATTAGGGAGGAGGATGGGGATGGGTTAAATAGGTGATGGGGATTAAGGTGTGCATTTGTGATGAGCACCAGTGACGAATGGAATTGTTGAATCACTATATTGTACATCTGAAATTAATATAACACTGTACATAACTGGAATTAAAATTGAAACTTTAAAAAAAAACAAGATAATCTTGGTGCTTATAATAATTATAATTAGCATAAAGATTTATATGATGATTCTGAAGGAATTGAGCAAGTTTGGGTGTTAATACAATAAATTTTTTTTTAAACAAAAATGAAAAATTATCTGAGTTAACTGCCAATAATACATTATCATACCTGGGTTAAATTTTTCTAAAACTCAAGATACAATGATAAACGAATGTGTAAAGTCAGAAAACTACAACATGATACTTATAGTTTTTGAAATCATAAATACAACTTTAGGCAATATGCTAAAAATTTTATGAAAATGATGACCGAACCTGAAAAACATCAAACTTAAAATATTGATAAGGTATCCCTAATAGGTGAACAGCAGCTTGAATGAACAGGATATGTGAATTAACAACATTCAATTAACTACCCTTTTAAAAGAATAGATTCCTCAAAATCAGTATCATTTCAACAACCTTGGAATTCAGATACAAACTCATCAAAGGCAAGAATCATGAGTTCCTCACCAGCAACCACAATACTATTCACAGAGTAGAATCCCAATTCATGTTTATTGGCTACAGACATTGAAATAAATGGAAACTTAGGTGGTGTAAGTTCCTCTATCTTTTTAAGGAGGTAGAAGAAACTTCCACTAGTATACAAACTGCAAATGGTGTATTTTTGCCCTATGAAAGGAGTGCTGTTATGCCCTATGGTGCTAGAACAGGAGAAGCAGGATAACTTCTTGTTTTTTTTTATTATTATTATTATTGTTATATTTCCCACCTCTTCTAAAGAGGATTTGAGACAGCTTACAGAGATATACAGTACAACAGAATAAAAATAGCAATGAGGCAAGTGGGGCAGATGAAAAGATAATTATAAACCTGGTGCAAAGATTAATTATTTCTAAAACATATTTCTGAATACCAATTCCTTGAGAAATAATCCTATTAATAGTGGTAATGGGTCTACTTTTAATACTTCCTGAGATGAATGAGGCTGGTGGGGGGACCTGGCTTGTGGTCATAATGAGCCATGAAAAAGCAAAAATCAAGGCAACTGCCAACCCCATGATGAACAAGATTAGGCTTAACGAGTGACTAGCTGCAAAGTGTTCCTTGGTAATATCTTATACTAGAACTATACAGTAATTTTCATTTCTTGGGAAACCATAAAATATACTTTAAAAGCTCAATAGGCATATCTTAATTAATTGTATGAGAATTATTCCTTCATGGCTTACCTGTACTAAAATACAAAAGCACAAATTTGCTTCCTCTTTTTCAGAATGATCCTGGATGAACTCTCCACGCTGCCCAAATAATGGATCCTTTGGGGATCCAAACTAATTTTAATTTAAAATTAATAATGTACATCTTTAGAATAAAAAAAAAATGATACCATGTTTTTTAAAGCCAAAATTTTAAACTTTGGATTATTTATATTAATTTGTTGCACTAGCTTGAAACATTTATATATTCACCTCTCATATCAATGAAAGTTAAAACCAGAAGTGGCATAAACAGGATTCATTTAGTAAACAAATCTGTCCCCTTTTAGTCTAGCAATTCCATATATTAAACATGTCTTCATCTCTTCCTTGGGCCTCTCTAGGGAAGAAGTAGGAGAACAGAATAAGCAGCAAAATTATGAAGAATTTATGAAGAGCCAGCTTCTGAATAAATTAGGGTGTCCATACTTTCAGAAGTTTCTTTCATTTACAATTCTTAATATGTAGCTATGCCCCATGACCTTGCCAGCAAGATTCAAAGTAAAAGCTCACCTTTAAGATTTTTTTTTTTATCTGCATCTGCATCTATTCTGTTTTCTCAAATCACTGGGGCCCATTCTTGTGTAAGCAGCTGCTCATAAGAGTTCGGGTTTTATGAAGAGGGGGAGAAAAGAGTATCTAATAAGCACCCACTATGTGCCAGCCAAAACTAAGAATTTCACATACTGCTCATACAGTCCCTACGGTTAATAATAAAAAAGCTATTATTATACCTTTTTAATCTGTGAAGAAGGCCTGGATTCAGAGCTTATGCTTTTTCTACTCCACTATATTTCCTCCAAAGTAATGTGCCTTAGTGGAAGGAACGCCATAGTACTAGGAGGCAGAAGGCCTGGCTTAGTTTATCACTTCCAGATGAACTATGGGCAAATCACTTCACTCCTCTGAGCATCAATTTTCTCACAGGTAAAATGGAGATAAGGTTATCTTCCAACCTTACAGAGCTGCTGCAAGAAGCAAACTAAATAATGTGAAAACATGTATGTACTATCCAATGTTGATATAAACAAAAATCACTATGCCATTTTTGGGAAATATTTTCTTACTCTAAAATTTTAAAAAATGCTATCTTTACCCAGTTACTTAACAAAGAAATGAATGAAGCAGATTAGAACCAAGGGTGCAACAACCCAGGGAAAACATTTTAATTACCAACATCCATATAGAAATGTTTTTATACCCCCCAAAAAACCTGCCTCAAAACCCTTAGTTGAGTTAATGAGGTCTTCAGCAGGCAAACCACAGTTGAAGCCTCTTTCAGATCAGTCAGTCCCATAAAATACAAAAAGGAAAATACTTCAGAATGAATATAATGTCTCTTGTGCTAATATACATGTGACATGATTGAGATTCAGTGACAATGACCTTCTGACATTACTACTTACTGATCCTTGAGATCGGTAAACTGTTTTTCTAGATTGGACATTTCATCTAAACATTCCATTCTTCTTCTTTCACAGTCTTCATCATCCATTTCTGTTAATAAAAGGCAAAGAGCAAAGAAAAAATTAATTTTATGTTCCAAGTTACCTGAATGTTAATTAAAATGGTAAAAAACAAAACAAAACAAAAAACACACACCAAACTATAATATGAAGTTAGATATGCAAGACCTATATTAAGCCTTAAGAAAAAATAAACATTTACCCAAAGTAACTTCCACTGCAGATTTTAACGTAAAATACAAATGAGAATTAAAGCTATAGCAATCTCTAGACCTTATTTTTATTCATTTTTAAATCATCTTAAAGGGCTGACATCAAACTATACTATATGAAGTAATTAATCCACTTTTGGTTTATTTTTCATCAACTCAACAGAACTTAAGCACTAAAATGATTATGTCCATTAAAGGACATTGCTCAAAAACACTTTTGGAATTCTTATTTCAGAACTGCTTACATGACTAATTTGCCAGTCACATAAAGAAGAAAACTAATCTCATTCTGTTTTCCACAAGATTATCTTGGTCTCCTATTCATATTCTCATTATTCCCTCTCCCCCAAATTACTGTCAGTAAGTGAGAAAAAGGAAAATGAAGAGAAAAACAAGCAAACTTTTGAAGGAAAGCAACTGTTAATTACCAGCTCTCTCCTATTTTCCATATCTTCTATTTTTACATCACATATATTCAACACTTCAGATTAAGTGAAGCACAAGATGATCTGCATCTTGATCTGCATCAAATAAAGGTCAAACTATGAGAAAGAGTTAAATTATGTTCAGTTATTTTCATACAGCAAGGAACTATAGGGTTCATTTTTTTTTTAACTTTCCCAAAACAGATTAAAATTATTTCTGGCTCTTAATAGCTTAGTTTTTGGCTATTTAAAACTTGGTCCCTCAAGATGACTCACTTCCCAGTATCTCTGGATAGTACAGTGTTTTGTTTTATTTTGTTTTGTAGCTTTAGGACCTGCTCAGTACCAAGGTTTGAGAAGAATAAAACTGTGGAAGTTTAACATGAAAGACATATGGCAGGAAAGAAATGCTTTCACAAGAAGCAAAACTGCGTAATTTATTTAAATAATGTCTTTGCGTTTAAAAAACTTGACTTTTGTAGTTCAAATTATTATTACCTTCTTCAAAATTAAGTTGTCCATTATTTTCTGGGATGGAATAAAAATCAGTGAAAAATCACAAAAGTCAGCATAAAAATTAACAAATTGATGTCATTTTGTGAGATCCTAGCTCCCATCAAAAAAACAACACTTGAAGAGCAAGCGTTTTACAAATCTAGAAAATATATTCACATACAGCCTAGATGTTCTTTCTCTGTATTGCTCACTTACGAAATCTCACCTGCTTTCATGGCTAGGCAGATGACTTCCAAGTTATGCTTCCTATCCCAGGCAGGTTCCAATGCCACATTTCCATCTGTCAGTTGACACCCTGACTTAAATATACCACCATCACCTCAAAAGCAACATGTCTGAAATATTCTAACTTCCATCTTCATCTCAAATCTTTCACTTTTCTATTTCTATTCAGGCTATTTCCATTCTCCTTGTATCTGGGGTTTTCCTCTTACCTTCACTCCTAAACTTGCATACATCAATCTTGTTTTGTGCTTTTTTAAAATCTTTCACATCTATACCTTCTTTTCCTTTTCTAGCTCAAATCCTTCTCCCAACAAAACTGGTTTCTCACTCTTTTGAATAAGCCTAAACTCTAGCCTTTGCTTTTCTTATATTCCTCCCAATCCAACATACCACCCCAATCCAAATTCTAGCCATTCTTCAAGATAATTAAAATAATCCCACCTTTTTCAACTAGCCTTTGCTGGCCACCCTATTCTGAAAAGATTTCCTCTGTCTCTGAAATCCTATAGCATTGTTTACAGTTAAGTATTCATTTGGTAGTTTACTCCAGTACTGATTTATGACAGCTGTTTGAGATCAGATCATAACTATTTATTTATACCTCACACTGACTGGTGCCCAGTGAAGCTCAAGAAAATCACTCATAAATGCCTATTTGGGGATGGCTAATTTATTGATTGAAATTACATACTTCCATGAAGGTTTGCTTTGAAAGAGAAACCTGAAAAAGAGTGTATCAGGGCAATAACAGACTGTCATCAAATCCTTGCTTTACATGGCCAAAATCAGGCCAAGACAAAGAAGTTTAAGTTTCATCCTCATCATATGGAAAAAAAGAAAAAGAATCCAGGCAATCACATATTCCATTTCTTTTTTAAATAACCATCCTAAAAGTTTGCAGAATTGACCTATGATGTTAATCTGCCCTCCAACCCCAAAAACCTGAAAGAGCCCAAAATTAGAATAAGATCACAGGGAAGAAAAGATTCGGAAAATTTCAGAGCTGCCCCAAATCAGCCAATTTATATGCATATGAAGATCCAAAATCACCCCTGATGTTGCGCTCTTCTCAGTCTTGCAAAGTTCAGAGAGATACTGTAAATGGGACAGCTCCAAGTCAGCCCCCGCAGGAGCGCTGATCTCAAGTGCTGACTGACAGGCTGACTTGGAAACTGAGATTAACAAATTCTAAACCAGCCAAGAGCCGGCACAAATCTAACCTCGGCCCTGACAACCCACCCATGTTGAGAGGGGTTGGAAAGATAAAAATAAGGAAAGAAGTCATTGGTCTGGGGCTAAGAGTTATTTCCGAGGTCTCCTAAACAAGTTGGGGCATTCCCGGCTTTGGTCCACAGCCCCGGGCACTGCCCGGAGGTCCCCAGGGCGGGTCCGACGGCGAGCAGGACCGCGCGGCGTCCCGGAGCTGGGCGAGCCCAGGCCCGCGCCGGGTCCCGCCCCGCCAGCAGGGACCCGCCTGGAGCCAGGCAGCGCCCCACGACGAGTCCGGGTGCTGCCGAGGGCCGGGAGCCAGTCTCCGCCCCTTTCCTCTCTTCCCCGCCCCGCACTCCCAGCAGGACGCAGCTGCCCGGCGTGCGGAGAGCGGCCTGGCGTGCGCCCGGCGCGAGGACTCAGGGTCCCGGCCCCGGTGGGTTGCACACCTGAGCTATCTCCATCCTCGGAGACCGAGGAGCTTTCCGTGTCCTCGTCCTCTGAGCTGCTTCCCTCGTTTTCGGCGTAGTCCACCTCCATCTCATCGTGATGGTTCGTTTCCTTCTTATCCCCTCGGGAATGGACTGGCATTTTCCAGCCGCGCCGTCGCTTCCCACTCCCGGCGCCCAGCCCAGCCACCGCCGCTTCAATGAAGGGCGCGCCGAACGCCCCGACCCACCCAGCGGCCGAGCGCGTTCTGAACCCCCTCAGCTCCTCCCCGCCCCCGGCCCGAGCCTCACAACCTAACCCGCAGGCTCTGCGCTGGGAGCTCTGCCATTGGTGGAGGCAGTCCTACGAGCCGGGGGGCTGGGGCTTGCCCTGCTCGGGTATGGTTGGTTGCCCGTAATTACGGCGCGGCCTTGCAATGTGTATCGGGAGTCGTAGTCCTTACTGCTCAGACCTGCAGGGGCTGCCGCCTTCCAGGCTTTGACAGCCCTGTTCATTTCTTGCTTGTGGACTTCAAGTCCCACAAGGCACAAAACCTGACAGACTCGATCGCAGTTTATAAACTAAACAGAAACAGATTGTGTGAATTTGGTCTGTATTTATTCTTTTCCCGCCAAATGATTGTCCGAGCTCCCTGGCTATCCAAGATGTTACTGTCAGATATGAAAACGTCTTTTGCCTGAGGGTTTTCCTCCTCGATGAGCCTGGAGGAACTGGAGAAACTTCTACCTAAGCACCTTTATTATACCACTAATAAGCTATTATATTTAATTAATAACTGCGGACGATAACTTGCACTTTCTATGTTGCAGAAAAATCTTTAAGTCGTTCTTGAAACATTTGCAACCAATAATATAGAGGGGAAGGAAGTTTTATCTTGGCATTTTCATCTAGTATTTTTTGCATTCATTTTTTATTACAGACAGACTGAAGATGCCGCCAGGCTTAATTTAACTTCAACTTTCTTTCTTTCTTTCTTTTTAAGATTTTATTTATTTATTTTTGCGAGAGCGAGCACGAGCGGGGGGGAGGGGCAGAAGGAGAAGCAGAGTCCTTGCTGAGCAGGGAGCCTATAGGGGACTCCATCCCAGAACCCAGGGATCATGACTTGAGCCAAAGGCAGACATAGACTGAGCCCCCCGGGTGCCCTTAACTTCAGTTTTCGATGAAAAATACATATTGACTCAATGAAATGTTAGATTTTCTCAATGATAGGTAAAATAGACAAGAAGATTCAGTAAGTATCATAATACATTATAACTCATATTGACTACTTTTACCCTGTATCAGATACCTTGGTAAGCTCTTTACATGAGTCATAATGAGTTTAATTCTCAATTTAATAGCTCTGAGGTAGGTACTATTATTATCCCCATTTTACAGATAAGGAAACTTAATTTGCAGACAAATCTAAAAACTGTATTTTAGCCACTCTTTAGAAGGCAGAGCTTCTTCTTGAAGTGGCAGTTTGCTATTAAAATATTTCATAGAATATTGTGGATTGTACAGCATTTATTTCTCCAACAAGGTCCAAAGACATTTCAAGGAGAATGGTAAGGGTATCAAGGCATAATTGCATTAAAGTTAGATTTAGAATTTAATGACAGAAACCATTTCAAGTTCTACCCATTTCTACAGGGTTAAATCCAAATTAAGGGGCTTTTATTATCTAGTGTCAGCCTATTTCTCTTCTTACTATGTTCTCCAAAACTGAAGTCTTCAGTTGCTAAACACACAAAACTGTTTCCCATTCCAATGTCTTTGCACACCTTGTTCTCTCTGCAATCCTCTTCTACTTTTTTCTTTTTCAAAGCCACTTTCTTGACAACATGCATCACCAACCCAGCGCCTCCACCATTCAGTAGGCACTGGTGTTCCTTCAGACTGCTGCTGTATTTTGTACTCTGCAACTTTGTATTTGTTTTCTATCATACTGTATTGTGAATTTTTTAGCGGCTGCATCTCACCTATTGGATTGTGAGTTCCTTGAGAACAGACACTGTCTTAGTCTGGGATGAAATTTCAAAGGCATACAGTAAAGGCAGGTAAAGTTAAAAGATAGCTGGAAGGGTGCTAGTACATACATGCACATTATGTAAGTGGTGTGGACTAAAAGGGGCAGCTGTTTTAGCTCCAGCCAATTGTTATTATATCAGAATTCTGGCTTAGATGCTGGACCTTCCAATTTTTGAGAGAGACTAGGTATTTAGATCTCTATGTGAACTATCCAGAATTGTAAACATTTTCTCAGGTGTGTTTGTTTTTGTTGGTGGTGGTGATGGTTTGGTTTGGTTTGGTTTGGTTTCTTAAACCCCAGACCAAACAAAAACAGCTGTGGGTAAAATCCCTGGCCTGACTGGCTGAGGAAGTAGAGCAGGAAACTATTGATCTTGGGGTTGTGAGTTCGAGCCCCATGTCGGGTGTAGAGATAACTTTAAAAAATAAAATCTTAAAAAAAAATCCCTGGCCTCTGTTCATCTCTGTTCTATCAGCAGCTAGGAGAGTGTGTGTTAAATAGAAACAATAGCTTAGATTTCTGGTCACTCTTTCCATGCATTAATTCATTTAATCGTTATAACAACTTTATGAAGGAGATACAGTTATGCCTTCCATCTTGTAGAGGAGGGGACTGAGGCACAGAGCAGTTAGATTATGTGGCCAATGTCACACAGCTAAGAAGTAGCAGACTTACAGTTTGAGCCTGGAGAGTTGGCCATCAGAGCCTGTACTTAACCACCAGCATCAGAGCCCCTCTGGCAGGTGCTTTCTGTTTCTGCTGTTCAAAGGAAAAAACGGAAGTTGGAGAGGGGGCATGGATTCTAGCCCTGGTTCTGCTAGTCACCAACCAATTAAATTTGGCAAACCACATAATCTCTGGTCAGTTGTAAAATGAGAAGGTTGTATTAGGTTATCTTAAAGTTCTCCTCCAGCTCTAAAGTTCTGGTCATTGTTACATTTGTGTTTAAGGCAGACAGAATAATAGGACATTATGCAATTAGAGTTACATGATGGTGTTTTGCTTAAAAGGAGAGTTTCTCTCCCCACTCCCCAAAGAGATTTTAGAAAAGATGTGTAGGGAATATAAGAGGAACTATAAGAAACAAAAATTAATAAGGCTGGACAAGAATATTGTCCATTTAGAAAGGACAAATTAAAGCTAGGAAAGCAGAATGAGGTTTCCTCAATCAAGGCAGTTAAAGAGATAATAATGATATTTTACATTTAGGTAGCAATTTGCCTTTTACATAGGCCTTTACACAATCATTAGATACATCCTAAGTCTCACTTTTCATTAGTCCTTTCATACTTATTCATTTATTGTCATCAGCAAAATCCACACTTGCTTCATCCTCCTCTGAACAGACCCTTAACTTCTTGTTCTAAAGGAAACAGGGCTCTCCCCTAAGACCCTGCTTCCTTTGCACCCCTGCTCCAACTGAGCCTTGTCATGGAGTAGATATGCTCTTTGTCCTCCTTGTTCCTTCCGGATGATCTGTCCTCTCTTCTCCCTAAAACCCCCCAGCTTTTCATCAGGATACCAAATAGTATCTCTACTTGTGGCTATCATCTGCATACCCTCAAGGTCAAACCCCACCCCCTCATTTTTTGAAGATTTTAGCTCTTAGCTCATTCCCTCTAATGGAATGCCTGTCATAATTCTTGGTCATTTTAGTATTCAAATAGATAATTTTATACCACTTCATTTCCTATTAGGTTTGCTCTGGTATACAGTAGACATAAAGTAATTTTGACTTTATCCTTCTAGTCTTCCTCCCATATCTTCTTTGGGGTAACTTTTTAAAATCTTTTTATTGTGGGGCACCTGGGTGGTTCAGTCGATTAAGCATCCACCTCTTGATTTCGGCTCAGGTCATGATCTCAGGGTCCGGAGATTGAGCCCTGTGTCAGACTCTGCGCTCAGCACAGACTGCGCTTGTCCCTCTCTCTTCCCCCAGCTGGCAGTCTCTCGCTGTCACTCTCTCTCTCTCTCAAATAAATAAAATCTTTAAAATCTTTTTATTGAATATTTTAATATTACATTATAATTTAAACACATAGTAAGTTATTCAGCATATTATATGTATAACACGGTACCCATCTCTAAGCTCTCTCAAATCTTATATATTACCACATTTGCTCCAGACCCCTCCTCAATCCCAAGTCTCCCCTTCCCTCTCCAAAAGAACCATTATCCTAACTTTGGTGCTTTTGATGGCCATCCACGTGTACATACTATTTTTGTATATGTATGTATCCATAAATAATATATAAGATTATCTAACATGTTTTAAAGTGCTCATATTTTAAAGTAATACACTACACATCATCCTACAACTTCCTTTTTCCTCATCAATATTGTGAGATTTATCCACTGTGATATGGCTAGCTCCAATCCAGTTATTTTAACCTGCTATAAGGTATTCCATTGACTACATATATTCCATTGAATGAATATTTAAAAATTTATCATTTACCTGTTAATGGACATTTAGGTTGCTTCAAAATTTTTTGTTATTAAAAACAGTTGCCTCAGTGAATATTGCTGTATGTATCTTTTGGGCCTTATGTGTAAGGATTTCTCTAGGTCACTGGTCTCCACAGTGGGGCGTGGGTATCAGGGAGTATATCCTGGAGGACAGGAAGAAAATATTAAAACTTCCATTTGTATAATTTTCAATTTCATCTTTGTCTGGAATAAAGTAGATGTTCAGATGCAGCTAGAAGTCCTTTTTTTTTTTTTTTTACTCTGTTTCACCCTCATGTTCCTTGTGCTTGTTTTTAATCAGGAGATCCTGCCTCCAAGGGGAGGCAAACTTAATTCCAATTGTCACCACATGGTGGAGCTGAGATATCAATGTACAATCCACAAACCTTGTCCCTACTGATTGACCCTGGCCAGATACTGGTAGCTGGAAAAACAAAGGCAGAACACCAGAGGCTACAACTAACAGCTAGTACTCAAATCAAGGTAAACATTTTATTTTTTTTTTTATTTTTTAAAAGAATTTATTTATTTATTTATTTATTTATTTATTTATTTGACGGAGAGAGAGAGTACAAGCTGGGGGAAGGGCAGGCAGAGGGAGAGGGAGAAGCAGACTCCCCGCTAAGCAGAGAGCCCCATGCAGAGCTCAATCTCAGGACCCTGGGATCATGACCTGAGCCACAGGCAGATGCTTAACTGACTCAGCTACCCAGGCACCCCCAGGGGAAACATTTTAATCATTCAAACTAAAGGGATTTTAGGGACCTACACTGACAAATAGCAGATACCAAATTATGATTACACCAATTATATGAGACCATGATTTCAACTGCTTAAGAATGAAACCCCCTAGGGCGCCTGGGTGGCTCAGTTGGTTAAGCAACTGCCTTCGGCTCAGGTCATGATCCTGGAGTCCCTGGATCGAGTCCCGCATCAGGCTCCCTGCTCAGCGAGGAGCCTGCTTCTCCCTCTGACCCTCCCCCCTCTCATGTGCTCTCTCTCATTCTCACTCTCTCAAATAAATAAATAAATCTTTAAAAAAAAAAAAAAAGAATGAAACCCCCTAAAGATGCTTGAAATAGCCTGTTCACTGGCATAGGACCCAGTCTTGTATTAATTCTCTATTTGCAGAAATTAATTCTGGGATTAGTTCAAGTATAAATTTGATGACATTTCTGTTAGCCTACTTATGCTATTATAATTATTCCACTGTCTCATGGCTCAAATTATCATGTTCCTTTCTGTGGGCAATATCCAATTTTTTTTAAGTAGAGAAATTTTATTTTTCTCTAAGATTTTTCTCAAGAGTAAATAGTTTATATGCAGTTTTATTTTTATTTTTATTTTATTTTATTTATTTATTTGAGAGATAGAGAGTGAGAGAGAACATGAGAGGAGAGAGGGTCAGAGGGAGAAGAAGACTCCCCGCTGAGCAGGGAGCCAGATGTGGGACTCAATCCAGGCACTCCAGGATCATGACCTGAGCCGAAGGCAGTCGCTTAACCAACTGAGCCACCCAGGCGCCCTGCAGTTTTATTTTTAATCTACACTGTTCCTCTAAAGATAATTTTTCTGTATAAAGTGGGTATCTTTTGTTTTGGTCTCCCCACCATCCATCCCCTTTCTGAGGGAATAGCTTCCCAACTTTCCCTTCAAAAACCCCCTTTGCTCCATTCAGCCCACATGGCTCAGGTGACCAATCAGAATATTCTATTCTCCTAGTTCAGGGATGGACATGTGGACAAACCTAGGCCATGATGGGCATTGCCAGAACTTTTATTGGAGTTATCAGGAAGGAGTTTTGTCCTGTGGAATTAAAAGTTCTATTATGCCTATGAGCTTAAGTTTTCTAGGGCCATTTCTCCTTCCACGTGTGACTGGAACAGGGCAGCAGGGATGGGAACCAACATAGAGGACAAGCAACGCTGAAATAGAAAGATTCGGGCTGACATGACTTAAACGCCTGAATCTGTATGTGTTCAGTGTTAATCCTTAGAGTTTCAGTTACATGAACCAATACATTCCTCTTTTTACTAAAGCTGTTTCGCTTGGTTTTGTTTGGCACATACAGCTGAAAAGTGAACTAAAACAACTAAATTTTTATTTAAAACATGCATGTGTTTTGGATGGAAGCCATGAATATTTTTATTTTTTATCATTTTTTTAAATATTTTATTTATTTATTTGACAGAGAGAGACAGTGAGAGAGGGAACACAAGCAGGCAGAGTGGGAGAGGGAGAAGCAGGCTCCCCGCTGAACAGAGAGCCCAATGCGGGGCTCGATCCCAGGACCCTGGGACCATGACCTGAGCCAAAGGCAGACGCTTAACGACTGAGCCACCCAGGCGCCCCACCATGAATATTTTTAAATATCCCGTTGTAATTTCTTATCTATTCTTGTTAAAAGTCCCCCCCTCATATTCATTTATATGTTAACTATCTAATGTACCAGCACTAGGTACTGTGCTGGTTTCAAGAGATTTATTGGTAAACAAAACAGATACAGCCTATGCTTGCATAGAGCTTACAGAAAAGTGGAGGGATAAATATTAAGAATTCACTATACAATTTGAGATATGCTTTCTGTTGGTGTTATGGGAGTATAAAGCATGAAGACCTGATTAAGATGAGGAGTGTCAGGTGAGGCCTCTCTATTTCAGGTAAGACTTGAGAAATGTGTAGGAGTTAGCCCAGCTAGGAGGGAAAGGAGGAATATTATAAGCTGAAGGAATACAGTATGTAAAGTTCTTGATGGAGGAAAGTGCTTAGAGTGTTCATGTTTGAGGAATTAAGAAACCACTGTGGATGGTCATTGGTGTTCAAGGTTGAAAATGGCACGAGGTGAGGTTGGTAAAATAGGCAAAGGCCACACCTCACAGGGCTGGGTAGATTATGGTAAGGGAGTTTTTTTTAAATCAAAATGCAGTGGGCTGCCAGCTGGGAAGTTTGTAGGAAGAGATGATTAGATTCTTGTTAAGATTACATTAATTTTAAGATCAGATCTGAAAAAGATCACTGGGATGCTTAGTGGAAAATGTATTGGATAGGAATAAGGGAAGGAAATAAATCAATCAGATGCTGAGGTAAGATAATAGTGGCTTAGACAGGGCAGAGGCTGTGTGGACAAATTTGAAATAGCTGGGAGGTACAATCAAAACTTAGTAATGAATTAAATGAGAGACAGGATATAGGATATAGTTTACTTATCTCCCTTCTCTTTATTTTTTTTTGGGGGGGGGAGGGGAGGGGCAGAGGAGAGAGAGAATCTTAAGCAGGCTCCAAGCCCAGCATGGAGCTCGATCTCACAACCCTGAGATCATGACCTGAGCCACTATAATATTTCTTCTAATGCTTCTTGACTTATGTGTGAATGTTGCCTGTTTTCTCTAAAAATTAAATCATAATCTATGAAATTACAACAGAAAGAGAGTACAAAATACATTGACTTTGGAACTGATGGTTTAAAAGCAGTGATGGTCAAAATGCTTGGTACTTGAGCATAAAGACAGTGGCACCAAAGTGTACTAATATTCTTTGCATTCTTCACTGCTGATTTCACTTACAGACGTCCTTGATGAAGGAGTAAAAATTATTCTTTATGAAATCCCAAGTAGAGAGCACACATCTTTTTAACATTTTCTTTGGCAAAACGGGAAGTAGCATCAAGCACGAAAGCTGCACACTGAAGTGCAGTGGTGGTCTTAAGGAAAAACACCTGTGCAATTGAGTTGTGATCTGACCTAGCAACGTGATTCAAGGAATGGCATTTTTCCTGGAATGAACGGACAAGCTGACATTATTCAGAGTTGAATATCTGGCAAATATTTTCACAAAAATCAAATAAACAAAGTGAGACTGTTCCTTTTAGTAAAACAGTTGGCACTGTTGGTTTCCAAGGATAAAATTCAAGCTTCCAAATGAAATTAGGAATTTAGAAAACTTTTATCCACCGGGGTGAACATAGAATCCAATACTTAAAAGATTTTCCAATGTATGTGATTTTTTAAGAAGATTTATATTGCTTAATGAACTGTTGAACTTCAAATTGATATTTGAAGTATCTGCATAACTCAGTGCTATTTTCCACATAGTAATTGCATAATATTACAAAATTATGTCTAGGTAGAAAATGCATTTAAAGTGCAAGAGTTTAATGTACAGATACAAAAAGTTTACTGATATGCTTTCATGTTCCACATTGCAGCTAATCTTTAAGAAACTACCACGTGTTGATTTTAGTTTAGTTTTAGTGTATTGTTGACAATTATCTGAAAAATCTATTAAAATAATCCCCTTTTTGGGAACCCTCTTACACTATTGGTGGGAATTCAAGCTGGTGCAGCCACTCTGGAAAACAGTATGGAGGTTCCTCAAAAAGTTGAAAATAGGAGTGCCTGGGTGGCTCAGTCGTTGGGCATCTGCCTTCGGCTCAGGTCATGATCCCAGGGTCCTGGGATCGAGTCCCACACCGGGCTCCCTGCTCAGCGGGAAGCCTACTTCTCCCTCTCCCACTCCCCCTGCTTGTGTTCCCTCTCTCGCTGTGTCTCTCTCTGTCAAATAAATAAATAAAATCTTAAAAAAAAAAAAGTTGAAAATAGAGCTACCCTATGACCCAGCAATTGCACTACTAGGTATTTACCCCAAAGATACAAATGTAGTGATCTGAAGGGGAACCTGCACCCCAGTGTTTATAGCAGCAATGTCCACAATAGCCAGACTATGGAAATGTCCATCGACAGATGAATGGATAAAGAAGATGTGGTATATATATACAATGGAATATTCAGCGATCAAAAAATGAAATCTTGCCGTTTGTGATGACCTGGATGGAGCTAGAGTGTATTATGCTAAGTGAAATAAGTCAATCAGAGAAAGACAATTATCATATGATCTCACTCATACGTGGAATTTAAGAAACAAAACAGAGGATCATAGGGGAAGGGAGGAAAAAATAAAAGAAGACAAAATCAGAGATGGAGACTCTTAATTATAGGAAACCAACCAAGGGTTGCTGGGGGGAGGGCTGTAGGGGGATGGGGTAACTGGGTGATGGACATTAAGGAGGGTACGTGATGTAATGAGCACTGGGTATTATATAAGACTGATGAACCACTGACCTCTACTTCTGAAACCAATAATATACTATATGTTAATTAATTGAATTTAAATTAAATAATAATAATATATATTTCCCTTTTCCAATTACATATCTGTATGAGGCCACAAATTTTTCTCATATACTTCCATCAAAAGAATATATGGTATCATAAGTAAATATCCAACTATCTTCTTTTTTTTTGAGAGAGAGAGAGAGAGAGAGAGGGAGAGAGCAAGCATGAGCAGGGGAGAGGGGTAGCAAGGAACACGGGGAGAACAACAAACAGACTCTGAGCTGAGCAGGGAGCCTGACTCTGGGATTGATCGCAAGACCCTGAGACCATGACCTGGGCCAAAATCAAGAGTCAGATGCAACCGACTGAGCCACCTAGGTACCCCTCCTTGGTTTTAATTTTTAATAATGTAATAGGTTAGCAAAAGCTCCTGGTGGTCCTCAATAATTCTGATCCTGAAACCAAAAGCTCTAAGAACTGCTGGTCTATCTCTTGATCACTTCTTTGTGTTCTTAATTTTCTAACTGCTAACTTCAGATCTTTGCCATTTGTGTTTCATTAGGATTCACTTGGTAAGCAATGCTTCTCTTACTCTTACCATTGCAACACAGGTGGCATTTCAGCCTTCTCATTCACAAGTAATGAAACTAAAACAGATACAATGTCTAACATAATAGAAGTAAATGTACAAGGTTATATAATCAAATGCAACCAACTAAGAAATCAGGATTGCACATAATGATTTCCCTCTGAAGAGTGTGGTATGGAAAAGGCAAACCAAAAAAAATTTTTTTTCTACATTGGAGAAACTTGACAAAAAATACTTCAGCAAGGTGATCAAGGTCAACATTAATAGTGATAACTCATGCTGATAGTATGTACCATTAATATGATGTGATGAAAATGACACTTAGACTCTGTGATCTTTCTCCCTAAAACCCACAACCTTGGTCTAATCATGAGAAAAACATCAGACAAATTTCAATAGAGCATTATCCTTCAATAAACCTGACCATTTCTCCTCAAAACTCTCAAGGTCATCAAAACTGACAAAAATGTGAGAAACTATCACAGCCAAGAGGAGCTTAAGGAGAAAGGATAGCTAAATGTAACAAGGTATCCTGAATAAGATCATGGAATGGAAAATAGATAAAAAATAAGAAAATCTGAATAAACTATGGAATTTAGTTGATAACATATAAGTATTGGTTTATTGACTATAATAAATACTCTAACATAAACTGTTAATAGTAGGGAAAACTGTGTGAGAGTTGGACATATGGGAACTCTTCATATCATTGGTTGAATTTTCCTGTAAATTAAAAATTATTAAAAAAAAAGTCTAGTGAGTAAAAAGATCACTGGTTGCCAGGGGTTAGGGGGAGGGGTGAATAGGTGGAGCACAGAGGATTTATAGGGCAGTGAAAACATTCTGTGTGATACTATAACAATAGCACATGTCACTATACATTTGTCCAAACCCATAAAAAGTATATCACCCAAAGTAAAACCTAAGGGAAACTATGGTCTTTGGGTGACAATAATATGTCAATGTAGGTTCATCAGTTGTAACAATGTCCCACTCTGGTGGGAGATGTTGATGATGGGGGACGCTGTGCATGTGTGGGGGCAGGGAATACATGGGACATCTCTGTACCTTCCTTTCAGTTTTGCTGTAAACCTGAAACTGATCTAGTAATGTAACATGTTCGCATTTGGGAGACTGATTTCTTGGGATGTACATGGTTTTAAACTCAAGTTTTAAATTCTAGTTTTCACAAGCCGTATTTCAAAGAGAATTTTCTGGGGTTTTCTTTTCATAATAAATATGTCTCCAGAAGGGAGAACTTATGCTTTCAAAGGATTTTAGTATTTACATCATTGGGAAAAGAAAATCAGGCAGTTATATTGAAATTACACTTACGCCAGTGTGTTTTACAATGGTATTTCCTTTTGGTGCTATGCCAGACATATAACGATTACTAATGATATGTTACATTTTATATTTTCTAAAATTATTTCATTCATTTGCCGTTTACTGAGTGCCTGTGCAAGGAAAGAGGTGGGAACTTAACATCCATTCTTCCATTCAACAAATATTTATTGAGCACATTTTATAATGGGCACTTTGCAAGAAGATTGGGGTACAGCTTTAAACACAAGCTATATGTTCTCTCTCCTGTGGGAGTTTGTAGTCTAGTGGGAGAGCAAATCTTTATAAACAATTACACAAATTGCTCTATTACAAATGTATGAAGGAAAGAAAAAGAATGTTATACAATATGGCAGCCATTATAGAAGTAACTTTCAATACCATTTCTCACCTAATTATCATAACTATGGATGTGGTTTACATATGAGGAAAATGAGGCTCAGAGAGATTAAACTATATGCCACAGATCCCAGAGCAAGTAAATCCTGAAGTGGAATGTCTAATTCAGAGCTATCTAATTCTAAAGATCATGATTGAAAATAGTGTATTATTTCCTGAATTTTACAAAACCCTGAATTGTCCAAAACTGTTACCATGATTTTACAAATGAGAAAACTGATGCTGAGAGGAACTAGAACTGGAACCCAAATCCCTTAAATAATTCACTAATTTTCCCACTCTATTATAGTGCTTCCTCAAAACAAGCATGCTTTGTCCCTTTGATGATACAAACATACAAGTCATGCATGTAGGAACTGAATACATTTTTGTAAACGTTAAAAAAAAAATGGTAAGACTGTCATTGAAACAAGCTCCTACTGAGCAAAGTATTGTTTTTTAAACATAATTTTGGCAAAATTTCTTACAGCTCTCTTCTTTGCTGAATTAAAAAGAATTTATGGTAATCAAATATTTCATTGTACTTCGGACAGGGCTATTGCTATGGGTGAGAACGTAGGAGGAAAACAGTTCTACAAACAAGCAGCTTCACTTTTCCTGAAATTATTTTATAGAAGTTTCCAAGAACAGTTTTAATTTATAACACCCAGAATTTCACTGATTTTTTTCAGCAAATGCAGATTCTTTGGCTATCCATCAATGTAATAGGACATCTTGAATTTTTCTTTGCAGAGGAAAAACATGCACAACATATCCATGTTTAGGTGGGGTACAAGTAAGGAAAAGAGGCTTAAAAAGAAAAAAAAAAAAACACAAGTAATAGAAAAGGAAACCGAGATTAATTTTGTAGAAAACATAAATAGCTCTGCCTAAAGGTCTTCTTGTTGTCAAGCTGTTTGCAGCAGAAAATTGGGATATGATACAGCAAATAGGAAAAAATATATGAAAGACAACACGTAAGTGGTATATGAAAATATCCTTAGTAATAGATTGAAGACAGAATAAATTGCTGTAACTGTAGCCTCCAAGTTTATCTTTCTGCTTGAGTCTCTGGTGACCACAATTTATGCTCATTTTCATGGATAAATCATGGAAATTTTTCTTTCCACTTTTTTTCTACTTTTCTTTTTCTTTCCCCTTTCTCTTAGTCTTTGCATCTTTGTTCTTATCTCAACCATATGCAATATTCTGATATTTTAAGACCCTAATAGCAATTTTACATCCACAGTTGAAATAAATCAACATAAAAGATTTAAAAAATTCCGCCTTAAACTCTGAAAAACCCATCCCTATGAATCAAAACCTGCAAAGTAAAGGATTGGCTTTGCTTACATTCTGGCCTGCCCCTGTTAAGCACTGTTTCTCCTTTTTTTGTCCCCCTATCATCTTCTCTGTTCCTCTGGTGACCACCCCCAACCCCAAAACAGGTTACTGTTCCTGAATTGACAGCAGAAACAGCAATTCTGTTATTTACATAAATTCAGTAAATGTTTACTGAGTGCCCGGTGTTGATTCATTCTTGCCATAAATATGTATTGAGTGCCTACCACATGCCAGGTACCATTGGAGAGGGCAGAGAGAGACAGAGACAGAGAGAGAAGAAGGAGAAGAAGAAGGAGAAGGAGAAGAAGAAGAAGGAAGAAGAAGGAAGGAGAAGGAGAAGAAGAAGGAGACAGGAAAAGAGGGAAGCAGGGAGGGAGAGAAAACAATTCTTGGAGCCTTGGGTTATGAATCACAATCCACGGTCTTCTCAAAACCTATTTTAAGAAGAGATTACAGGGCGCCTGGGTGGCTCAGTTGGTTAAGCGACTGCCTTCGGCTCAGGTCATGATCCCAGGGTCCTGGGATCGAGTCCCACATCGGGCTCCCGGCTCAGCGGGGAGCCTGCTTCTCCCTCTGACCCTCTCCTCTCTCATGCTGTTTCTCTCTCGCTCGCTCTCTAATAAATAAATAAATAAAATCTAAAAAAAAAAAAAAAAGAAGAGATTACAGTCTAATATAGGGGAGAAGAAACATAGAATGATTATAGCATGGAGTGTGGTGAGTGTCGTGGCAGAGAAAAAAAGTGCGTGCTTTGCGAGGGCTTCAGAAGAGGGCTGCAATGTTGTTTTTAAGCAGTTTTTTTTCCCTTGCCTTTTAAAATTTCAAACCCCTATTCAGCCTACCAAATATCTTTAAAATATATAAATCAGGACATTTCCTGTTGCAGGTAACTGAAACCCAACATGAACTATTGGTCTGTGAAATAGAAAAGATCATGGCACTTCAGGCAAATTCAATCCCAATGCCCAAATGATGTTATCAAAACTCAGTCTCTTCCTCTATCTCCTCTGTTCTCAGAGTATTGGTGCTATCCTCAGCAGATTCTCTTCACATGTTGGTTCCTAGCAGTTCCAGGCTTTCATCCTGAAAAAAGAGCTTCTTTCTCAAGGGTTGTTGGAGTGAGTTTTACTGGACTGACATGGTCTTGTGCCTGTCCCTAACACACTTGCTTTGCCCAGGGTGCTTGAGTACTGAAGTCTAAATGGGGCCATGGGGCATGAGATCCAAAGAGACCAAGAGAGGGGTGGCTTTGCAAAGGAAAATCTGGGTATGATTATCAGAAGAAGGCAGGCAAACCAACCTCCATCCACTATAATCAGTGTAGCTAATTACTTTTTAAAAAAATCTCTAATAAGTTTAGAAAGAGAAAGAGACTAAGTCTGTAAGATATAAAATCTGGACATTTTTCTAGCTTTTCTGAAGTTAGTTCCTCAATGTGAGTTTTATTCTTTGACCTGAAGTGTTATGCATTTCCTGATTTTAAGACAGATATTCAAAAACTAATTGCAAGGAGATAAGACTTCTGAGTGTGTGTGTGTGTTTAACTGTTAAAATTTATTTAAAACTGAGTGGAAGCTTAAATCCTCCTAAGAGTGGGGGTGGGGAGGAAACCACTGCACCCATTGCTAGAAATGGTGAAAATCTGAGCCCAAACAACGGTTGTGATAATGGAGAGAACATGACTAAGTCAGGAAATATTTAGGAAGTAGAATCATCAGGTCTTGGTAACAAGAAAAGAGAAGAAAAAAAGAAGACGTAAGATGATACGAGTTTCTGGATTGAAAAAACAGGGCTGATAGTGGTATTATCAATAAAGATATCAGATGAAGGAGGAAGATCAGGTTTGGGAGAAAAGAGGACAAAGTTGACAAGTTTCAGTTTTCTATGTATTGAATTTGAGTAGTTTGAATTTGAGTATATTTGAATTTGAGATTAGTATCTCAGAAAAGACACAGGTTATAGGCAGGGACAGAGGTGACTAAAATAATCAAATAAATGATAGTCAGAATCATGGGATCAGACAACTTCTACTATCAAAAGAAAACATTTTATAATATAAACATAAAAATTTAAAAACCAACAAATATTTACTCTGTGCCATTGTGGAACATAAAGATAACTTTTTGTAAAAAGCCCTTCTTTTCAAGGAGTTTTTATTCCTACATATACATCTTAATTTGTTTTGTTAGTTTACAATTGGTACATTAGATTTTCTTAACCTTATTTAAAACAACTTTTTTTATTTTTTAATTGTAAAAGCAATATATGCTTTTTGTAAAGGAAATATAAGCAAAATATAAAGAAGAAAATTAAAATCACCTGTAATTCCACTTTGCAGATATAATAACAATTTTGGAGTATTTTTTTCATCTTTTTCTAATTACATTTTATACACAATTTTTTTTCAGAGTTTTGATAACATACATATTTGCAGTTTTGTATTTGCTTTTTCATTTAACATTGTCTTGAGTATTTTCCATGTCATTGAAAAAATCTTCATATTAGTAATTTTCATGGTCATATAGCATTTTACCTATTGGACATTCATCTCCTTTCTGATGGACATTTATTTGTTTCCAATCTTTTTTTTTTTTTTAAAGATTTTATTTATTTATCTGACAGAGAGAGACACAGTGAGAGGGGAAACACAAGCAGAGGTAGTGGAAGAGGGAGAAGCAGGCTTCCCGCTCAGCAGGGAGCCCGATGCGGGGCTCGATCCCAGGACCCTGGGATCATGACCTGAGCCGAAGGCAGATGCTTAACGACTGAGCCACCCAGGCGCCCCTGTTTCCAGTCTTTCAATGTTATAGATCATGTGTTAATATTTTTCATATTTTACCCATTTATGGTTTTGTAGAATAGAATTCTGAAAGTGGAACTAATGAATCAAAGTATGTAAATGTTTTTAAGTGTCTTGATACATAATGCCAAATTTTAATTTCCAGTAAGCTTGTAGTAATTAATGCTTCTTTCCAGCAAGCAATAGGAGAATCTCTGTCACATTTACCAGGAGTAAGATGTCTAATTTAAAACAAACTTTACTAATTTGACTAATAAGACATTAATTCATTATGGTTAAAAATAAATTATATTAGGTGAAAGAAGCCAGACCCCCCCCCCAAAAAAAGTATTCTGAATGCTTATATTTATATAGAACTGTGGAAAATGGGAACTCCAAGTGACAGAAGGCAGATCAGTGGTCACCTGGGAACCAGGGATCAGGTAGCAAGAGGGAGGATTTATCAAGGGGCAAGAGGAAAGTTTTGGGGGTGATGGATATGTTCACTATTTTGATTGTGGTGATGTTTTCATGGGTATATGCAATTGTGGAACTTACCAAATTGTACACTTTGAAAATGTGCAGTTAGTTGTATATCAATTCTCTTCAATAAAGCTGTTTAAAAATTGTTTAAAAATATTGTTTTAATCTGGCTTAAAAAAATTATTAATGTGTGAACATTTTCACGTTTTTAAAAAAGATTGAGAGAGAGAGAGAGAGAGAGAGAGAACGAGTGGGGGAGAGGTAGAGGGAGAAAATCCCCAGCCCAACTCCCAGCTGAGTGGGAGTTGATCCCAGGAACCTGAGATCATGACCTGAGCCGAAATCAAGAGTCAGCTGCTCAACTGACTGAGCCACCCAGGTGCCCCACATTTTCACATTTTAGTTATGAGTATACACTTCTGTGATTTTTTGTGTTCTTTATGAATGTTTCTACATTCTAAGGTGGAGACCTTAGCATTTTTCTCCTGGATTTGTGAACTCTACACATTAAGAAAATTCACCCTCAGAGTTCTTTTCTCTTGTAATTTTGCACTCTGTTACTGCATGCTTTTGGGCTTCATTTGTGCAAGATAATTTTATTATTTTTTTTCATGTGCAAAATAATTTTAACCTAGAGGATGTACTACAACCCTACAAATCCCTAAACTACAATAAACTGGGACGCCTGGGTGGCTCAGTCGTTAAGCGTCTGCCCTCGGCTCAGGTCATGGTCCCAGGGTCCTGGGATCGAGCCCCACATCGGGCTCCCTGCTCCGCGGGAAGCCTGCTTCTCCTTCTCCCACTCCCCCTGCTTGTGTTCCCTCTCTCGCGGTGTCTGTCACATAAATAAATAAAATCTTAAAAAGAACTACAATAACCTGTCCATTATCACTTTGCAAAACCAAAAAAAATCTTTTAAACAAAATTCAACTTAGGAAATGAAAGAAGGACCTTTTTAAACAAAAACTATACGGCAGCACTCTGAAAGTTTGGCCAGGAGTCCTTTCGCTTACAATGGCGCGGAACAATTCCCTTCCTTGACTTTCTTGGGCTCCTCCTTTGGCGGCTTACACAGGAAACCAAAGGTGGGTAATGCCACAGATGAGCTCACGCTGGCATGACGTCAAGAAGCCTTGACGTCAGAAGGCGGTTGCCACGGGGACCATTCGCCACCGACGGCAGAGTCGTGAAACCTCATCACCGCACTCGGCTCCCTTTCGGCCTATGCAGGGTCTAAGCTGCTAAAGAAGCTTTAACCTTAAGGGGGCCTCAGGGAGAGGAGTTGTGCTGCTGCCGCCGAGAGCCCCACCTCCGCGGCTCCGGGTCCCGGGCCCCGGCCTGTGGCTGCGAGCGGCGGCTTCAGGAGGCAGCGGAGGCGGCGGCGACCGACCTGCCGGCTCTCCCCCGCTCCGTGCAGGACTGGGAGAGGGGATCCGCCATATTGGAGCCGGAACCGAAGGTGCCTTGCAGCCGCAGCGCGACGCGGGTGGCGGTGGCGGCTCTGGCCTGGATGTGAGCGGAGTCGGCTGCGCTGGGGCCCGCAAGCCTGGGGAGTGAATGAGCTGCTTACGCTAGTATCCTCCCCGCCCACTCTCTCCACTTTCCGCCGCCGGGGCCGGGGCCGGACCGGGAGGGGGCCGGAGTCGGCCGTGGCGGCGGCAGCGGTAGCGGCAGGATGTTCTCCAAGAAGCCGCACGGGGACGTGAAGAAGTCTACCCAGAAGGTG
Organism: Phoca vitulina; assembly: GCF_004348235.1. NCBI lineage: Eukaryota > Metazoa > Chordata > Mammalia > Carnivora > Phocidae > Phoca > Phoca vitulina. Next base: position 11,921,907 of record NW_022589710.1, on the reverse strand, counting down.
CTGGACACCAAGAAGGACGCGCTGACCCGTCTCAAGCACCTGCGCATCGTCATCGGTGAGGAGCGAGGGGTGGTGGCGCCCAAAGGCCTTCCAGTCTCTGGGAGCCCCTGGGGACTCTCCCGCCCTCCCTGGCGCTGTGCGGGAATAGAGGGCGAGGCGTCGCCTCCGCAGAGACCCGGGAGGGCGGGTAATTTGGGGAAGGGAAAACTTGGCAGTTGACAGATACTAATCACCACCGACACAGGGTTACCTAATTTTGAGTTAATAGTCCGAGCTCATTTTTACAAACGAGCATTACTCTAAAAACTTAGATCTTTTTTAGACTTTCCGGAGGCTTGGTGTTGTCGATAATGGTGTTTATAGAATATGTATGTCAGGTAACTACCGCCGTCCCCATCCAAGTGGGGGGAAAAAAAACCCCTAAACTCAACAGTATAAACCTTAATCTTTCAAGTTTCTTGGCTACTGAGGGCGAGGAAGCAGTTACACCTCTGGGAAGTGGCTGGTTTCCAAAAATCTTAGGGCAAGAGCCCCGCCCTTCTGTTAAAGTACCTTGTTCATCATTACTGTAACTTAGAGGGAAGATTATTATTAATTACAGAAAACAAAGTAGTTTATAACTTCCTTTGCTTCTCGAAAATTGCATACAATTCTGGTTTTATTTAGTTAAGATTTTCTTACCCTCTGTTGCCCTCTACATCTCTTTGGCTAGCAGACCAAATAGTGCTCCGAGTTGTGGCAATAGGGTTAAACGAATCTTTTGAATACTTGCTCATTTCATATAGGCTGATAAGGGCTGTAATGATATTTATGGAACACCCGGTCCAGGACTTTGATCTTTTTAGATGGAATTTGAGGTGAAAAGGAAAGTTACTTTGCTTGTGTTGGTAGAGAGAGTTATTGGCAGGACTAAGTTTAGAACCCAGATGCCTAAATCCTAGTTCAGAGTTTATTATCCTAAGCTCTCTTTTTAATGAGTGTTTTTCTGAAAAGTGACGTTTAATTAGTGATGTAAGTAAGTCCTGTATTTGAGCTGTGTGTTTCTCTGTTGTTTATTCATACCATCAGGATACTACCACCACCATTTGTATGGTTTACAAAATGATTTCACATAAATTATAATTAATCCTCACAGTAACTATAGAGGTAGATATTATTATACTCCGTATAATACAAGTGACAAAGCTGAGGTTTGGGAATGTTAAGTAGTCATCCAGCTACTAGGAGGCCAGAACTGGAGCCCAGATTTCTTATCTCCAGTTTGTTTTTTTACTCTTCCTACATTTATGACAGCAAATCTTTATCACAAGTAAGTTGTATTTCTTTCTGTGGAGTAAGAAAATTAAATCCAGTTTAGCGATATAAAAAGAGATCCAGTTTTCAAAAAAATATAAATCTTCTAAATATAGTTGAGACTGTGATCTTTTTATTTTCATTCTACTTGAGAGTTAAGTCATTGAAGAAAAGGTTTGGCTGAGAGAGTGCAACAGAGAAAGTGTGTGAATGTAGCTGTTCACAGATGATGGTCGTTTAAAATTGGAGACTTAATGGAATTTGACACCTACTTGGGACAAACTGTAGGTTGAGTAAAGTCAGAGCTATAAAGTTGAGTTCCAATAGAGTATTGACATTTCCTAAATTAACTGCTGTATTCTTTAGTTACAGAGTGGTTAGGGAATGGTTCATACATACTTCTTGGGTATAAAAGTTTTTTCCATCTGTGTGACATGGTCTAAATTAAGAGGCTAGACATGTTAGATATTTTGTAGGGTCTAGTTTCCTTGGTTTGAAAATAAAACAATAATAAAAAACCTCTTTGTTTTCTATTAATTTATGGGCTTTTAAAAAATGGAGCATATACTATATATAAACACTTAAAATATCCTTAAGAACCTTCAAATAGAGAATACTGTGCTTTCAGACTCCCTGCCCTGTCAGTGGATGAGGTCCATACAGAGATTACAGCACTTCAGTACTCTTATTTTTATTTATTTATTTTTAATATATTATTATGTTTTATTTTAATTCCAGTGTAGTTAACATACAGTGTTATACTAGTTTCAGGTGTATAATATAGTGATTCACCAATTCCATATACTACTCAGTTCTCATCAAGGTAAGTGTACTCTTAATCTCCTTCACCTATTTCGTCCATCTCCCCCACCCACCTCCCCAGTAAACATGTTTGTTCTCTATAGTTAAGAGTCTGTTTTTTTGGGGTGGGGGCGCCTGGGTGGCTCAGTCAGTTGGCATCTGAATCTTGATTTCAGCTCAGGTCATGATCTCAGGGTTGTGGGATTGAGCCCCACATCGGGCTCCACTGAGCTTGGAGCCTTCTTGAGATTGTCCTTCTGCCCCTCCCTTCCAGTTCATGAGTGCGTTCCAGTTCATATATATATATATATATATATATATTTTTTTTTTTTTTTGGTTTGTCTCTTTTTACACTTCAGTAGTTTTAGACCAGTAGTTCTCAACCAGGGACAGTTTTGTCCCTCTGGCAATATTGGCAATGTCTGGAGATACTTTTGGTTGTCACAAATAGGGGGAGAGGCTACTGGCATCTAGTGGGTTGCAGATATGCTGCTAAATATCTTACATTGTTCAGGATAATACATCACAACAATATTCTAGCTCTAAATGTAGTGCTGAGATTTAGAAACCTTGTCAAAATAATGGAGTAAAAGATGGATCTCCAGATGTTGTACTTGTTATGGAAAGGACCTAAATGTCCATTGACTGATAAATGGATAAAGTGGAATATTACTCAGCCATAAAAAAGAATGAAATCTTGCCACTTGCAACAATGTGGGTGGAGCTAAAGTATATTATGCTAAGCAAATTAAGTCAGTCAGAGAAAGACAAATACCATATGATTTCACTCTTGTGTGGAATTTAAGAAACAAAACAGATGAACGTAGGGGGAAAGAAAAAAAAAAGAGGGAGGCAAACCATAAAAGAGACTCTTAACAATGGAGAACAAACTGAGGGTGGCTGGAGGGGTGGTGGCTGGGGGGATGGGCTAAATGGGTGATGGGTATTAAGGAGGGCATGTGTTGTGATGAGCACTGGGTATTGTATGTAAGTGATGAATCACTAAATTTTCCTGAAACTATAGTTACAGTATATGTTAATTAACTAGAATTTTTTTTTTTTTTTTTAAAGATTTTTATTTATTTATTTGAGAGAGAGAGAATGAGAGACAGAGAGCATGAGAGGGAGGAGGGTCAGAGGGAGAAGCAGACTCCCTGCCGAGCAGGGAGCCCGATGCGGGACTCGATCCAGGGACTCCAGGATCATGACCTGAGCCGAAGGCAGTTGCTTAACCAACTGAGCCACCCAGGCGCCCTAACTAACTAGAATTTAAATAAAAACTTGAAACAAAAACAACAAAACGAAAACAAATGTACATTGGTTCTACTATATTAATTAATTGAATAAAATATTCTGTAGCTTTAAATGGTTACAGTTATTTTGTTTGAAATATGGTTAATGTAATTCCTAAGAAAATGACTGTGAAAAAGCAGAGTGACAAAAACTATAAGGTGTCTTAGAGGTCCACCAATCAGGTACCTTATTTTGCAGATGGAAGAGCCATTTCAAATCCTGTATTTATTTTTTTTAAATGTTTTATTTATTTATTTATTTGACAGAGAGAGAGATACACAGCGAGAGAGGGAACACAAGCAGGGGGAGTGGGAGAGGGAGAAGCAGGCTTCCTGCAGAACAGGGAGCCCGATGTCAGGCTCGATCCCAGGACCCTGGGATCCTGACCTGAGCTGAAGGCAGATGCTTGGCGCCCCATTTCAAATCTTTTCTGGAAGTAGGTGCGAGTTTTACCTAAAAACATTGTGAGGAAACTAGTTTGCAAAGTGGGCATTGCCAGTTACACAGGATTTTTATTTTTGATTGGTTCCATCTGAACTATATTTTTAACCCTTAAAATGAATTGCCATTCATTCAGGGTATTTAGAGAGAATTCAGTGCATCCAAATATATGAGAACATAATTTAAACATCCAGTCTAAACCTTTTTCCTGCCATGTGTTCCTAAGGGACACATGAGACATTCCAGCTGAATTTTAGAACTTGACTCTGAAGGACTTAGATTTAAATCTGCTGTGTTTATTGATACTGCTATATATTTTATTTGTAGAAACTGGGAGTTAGAGTTTTTAAAAAACAGAAATAAAGCCTTGTCTAGTTTCAAAAGTTTTATGTTATCTCTTCTCTTCCCGTCCCCTTTTTTTCAACTACAAGCCTTGAGATAATACACTAAGTTAGCACATGTAAGGTAGCTAACAATGCCTGCATATAGTGGATATTGACTAAATGTTAATTTTCTTCTGTGGCTAGGTAGGTTCAGTCGTGATGATTTAAAAATAAGAAGAGTTCTTATTCAGTTAATAAATACACTGATTTTTGTTGGATCATTCTAATAGCTTTATCGATATAGAATTGGTATACAATAAATTGCACATATTTAAAGCATGCAATTGAATAATTTTGACATCACATATATACCTTGTGAAGCCATCATGGCAGTTAAGATTAGGGACATAGCCAGACATTCCAGGTAGCAATTTTATCTATAGCCTCCCAAAGTTTCCTTTTGCTCCTTGGTAATCCCTTTCTCCCACCCCTGCATGCACCCCATCCCCCCCCACCTTCCCTTGGGCAAAACTTTGTATGTGTGTGTGTATGGAATTACACAGTTATGTGTGTGTGTGTGTACACGTACGTACATATGGAATTACACAGTATTTACTCTTTTTTGTTTGGTTTCTTTTATTCAGCCTTATTTGAAGTTCATCTATGGTGTGTTGGGAGTATATTGCTTTGTTGCTGAGTAGTATCCCATTGTTTGGATATGCCACAATTTGATAATCCATTCACCTGTTGATGGACATATGCATTTGCAGTTTTGGGCTATTACACATAAAGCTGCTGTGAGGTGTACTTGTTTATAGACACATGCTTTTTTCTCTCTTGGATAAATACCTAGGAGTGGAATGGCTGGATCACATAGTTGTGTGTTTAAATTTATAAGAAACTGCCATACTGTTTTTTATAATTTTACATTCTTACTAGCAGGGTATGAGAGTTCCATTTCCTCCACAGAAGTACCAACACCACTTGGTATGGCCGGTCTTTTTAATTTCAACCACTGTAATAAAGATGTAGTAGTTGTAATTGTTTCTCTGATATCTAATAAGGTTGAGCTTCTTTTCATGTGCTTATTTTTCCATTGTATAACTTCTTTGAAGTGTCTATTCAAATTTTTTCATTCAGTTTTGAAAATTCTTTATATTCTTTGAATACAAGTACTTTATTAGATACATGATTTGCAGAGATCTTTTTTCCCAGTCTTTGGATTGTCTTTTAAATTTCTTAATATTTTCTTTGAAGGAGTAGGAATTCTTAATTTTGATTAAGTCCATATATCAATTTTGTCTCTTATGGTTTATTCTTTTGATGTTAGATCTAAATCTTGGCCTAAGCTGAAGTCACAAAGAGCTTCTGCTATCCTTTCTTCAAGAAATTTTGTAATTTTAGGATCTATTGAGTTAACTTTGTAAATATGGTTTAAGGTATGGATTGACTTTTTTTTTTTTTTTTTTGTGCAATGGATATTCAATTGCTCCAGCACCATTTGTTGAAAAAGACAGCCCTTTCTCCACTGAATTGCCTTTGCACTTTTTCCAAAACTCATTTGTCTATATATGTGAGGGCCTATTTCTGGAATTTCTATTTTGTTCCAGTGATCTGTTTGTTTGTGTTAGAGCCAAGACCCCTCCCTTTCCCTCTTCTCTCTTATTCACTTTCTCCTCTCTCTCTCCCTCTTTCTCTGTATGTGTTCACACACACACACGCGCACACACACAGTTTTTGTTGTTGTTTTTTACTGTAACAATAAATCTTGAAATCAGGTAGTGTTGTTCCTTCCTACAATTTTGTTCTTCCTTTTCAAAGGTTTTTTTGGAGGTGGGGGTGGTGGGGGTTGTATCAGGTCCTTTGCATTTCCATATGAGTTTTAAGATTAGATTGTCAGTTTCTTAAAAAAAAAAATTCCTGGGCGCCTGGGTGGCTCAGTCGTTAAGCGTCTGCCTTCGGCTCAGGTCATGATCCCAGGGTCCTGGGATCGAGTCCCACATCAGGCTCCCTGCTTGGCAGGAAGCCTGCTTCTCCCTCTCCCACTCCCCCTGCTTGTGTTCCTGCTCTCGCTATCTCTCTGTCAAATAAATAAATAAAATCTTTAAAAAAAAAAAAAAAAATTCCTCCAGGGATATTGATTAGGATTATGGTGGCTCTCTTGGTCAATTTGGGGGGGCGGGGAATAGACAACAATATTGAGTTCTCTAACTCATGAACAAGATATGTTTCTCCATTTACATAGGGCTTTTTTAATTTCTCTTGGCAGTGTTTAGTAGTTTTTAATGTACAGGTCTTACACATTTTCTGTCACTTATCCCTAAATATTTTCTACTTTTGATGCTGTTGTAAATGGTATTTTTATATCCATTTCTTTGCTAGTGTATGGAAATACAATTTTTTTAAAGTGTTGCTTTTTTTTTTTTCTTTTTTTAGTAATCTCTACACCTGTTGTAGGGCTTGAACTCATGACCCCCAAATCAGTAATCACATGTTCTTCCTACTGAGTTAGCTGGGTGCCCCTGATTTTTGTGTATTGAGCTTGTATCCTGAAATCTTGCTAACTCACTTAGTCTTGCTAAACTCACTTAGTTTTGCTAAACTCACATGTTCATATTAATTTTTTGTAGATTCCATTGGGTTCTTTACATAGACAGTGTCGTCTGAATAAAAACCATTTTATTTCTTCCTTTCCAACGTGGATGCTTTTGTTTATTTTTTTCTTGGCTTATTGAACTCACTAGAACGCTTAGCACAGTGTAGAATAGAAATGGTGAGAGTGGGCATCCTTGTATTGTTCCTGATCTTAAGAGTAAAACAATCAGTTTTTTTATCATACAACATGATGCCTTTTATCATGTTAAGAAAGTTTCATTTTTTGCTGAGAGTTTGGATCAGGAATGGATGTTGGATTTGTTAAATGCTTTTTCTACTACTGAGATGAACAGATCTGTTTTTCATTTATGAATCTGATGAATTATAGTCATTGATTTCAAATGTTAGTCAGTTCTGCAGTCCTGGGATTAAACCTCACTTGATCATGATGTATTGTCATTTTTATATATTGTTGGGTTTGATATGCTAAAATTTTGTTTATAATTTTTATATTTATGTTCATGAGGGATATTGGCCTGCACTTCTCTTTTCTTGTAATGTTTTTGGTTTTGATATCAGGTAATGCTAGCCTTATAGTATTAATTGAGAAGTATTCATGTAGAATTATTTTTTACTTAAATGTTTGGTGGAATTCACCAGTGAAGCCATCTGGATCTGCAGTTTTCTTTGAAGCCATGTTTTTAACTATTTTATTAGGAAGACGGCTGTTCACGTTATCCATTTCTTCTTGAGTGAGCATTGGTAGTTTTTTTTTTTTCAAGGAAGTTTTATTTCATATAAGTTGTCAAATTTATAGGCATAAAGTGGTTCATAATACTCCCTTATTATCCTTTTGATGTCTGTAGAATCTGTGGTGATGTCACCTCTCTTAAACTTGATATTGATAATTTGTCTTTTCCTGATCGGAATGACTGGAGGCTTATCACTCTTATTAATCTAAAAGAACCAGCTTGTGGCTTTACTGATTTTCTGTTTTTCCATTTTTATTTCATTGATCTCTGCTTTGATCTCTTGATTATTTCTTTTTTTTTTTTTTGGCTTGGATTTAATTTGCTCTTTTTCTAGTTTCTTAAAATGTAAATTGAGATTACTGATTTGAGACCTTTTTTCTTCCCACTGTAGGCATTTGGTGATACAAATTTTTCCTAAGTAGTATCCCACAAATTATGGTATTTTGTATTCACATTTTCAGTGAGATCCATAGTACATTCTACCTTGCCTTTTTGGTTTCTTCTTTGATCCATTGGTTATTTACGATTGTGTTCTTTAGCTTCAAATATTTGTGGATTACTCAGATAATTGTTACTGATTTCTAATTTAGTTGCATTATAGTCAGGCAACATATTTCATGACTTGATTTCTTTAAAATTGATTTGATAGTCCCACATATGTTCTAACTTGATACATGTTCAATTTGCACTTGAAAACAATACATATTCTGCTGTTCTTGGGTTGAATGCTCTAAAAATGTCAATTAGGACAAGTTGTTTGATAGCGTTGTTAAAGACTCCTGTATCCTTGCTGAATTGCTGTCTACTTGTTTTTATCAATATTGAGAGGGAGTGCTGAAGTTTCTGATTGAAATTGTGGGTTTGTCTGTTTCTTTTTGCAGTTCTATCAGATTTTGCTGAATGTATTTTAAAGTTCTCTTATTAGGTGCCAAAACATTTAGGATTATTCTTTCCCCTTGATAAATTGATTCTTTTTTTCTTTTTTTTTTTAAGATTTTATTTGAAAGGGAGAGAGAGAGCATGTGTGCATGCCTGCACAAACGGGGAGGGAGAAGCAGACTCCCTGCTGAGCAGGGAGCCGAAAGTGCGGCTCAATCCCAGGACCTGGAGATCATGACCTGAACCGAAGGCAGTTGCTTTATGGACTGAGCCACCCAGGTGCCCCTAAATTGATTCTTTCATCGTTACGAAATGATCTCTTTCTCCCCAGTAATATTCTTTGCTTTGGAAATTGGCCTTTTAATTAAAATGTTTGGATGATGTACATTCTTTTTTTTGTTACTGTGCTCTTCGTTATATACCCAGAACTTATTTGTCTTATAAGTGGAAGTTTATACCTTTTGACCACCTTCACCCATTTCCCCCACCTCTTGCTTCAGGCAACCCCCATTCTGTTATGTTTTTATGAAGTTTTTTTTTTTTTATTTTCACATATAAGGGAAATCATACAGTATTTGTCTTTCTCTGCCATTTCACTTAATATAATGTAGCAAATGGCAGGATTTTCTTTTTCTGTTTTTGTGGCTGACTAATACTCCATTGTATATATAAGTGTAGGATGTATGTGCATGTGCATGTATACATGCACACACATTACATTTTCTTTATTCATCCATTGGAATAACTGAAGTTGTTTCCATGTCTTGGCTATTATAAATAATGCTGTAGTGAATGAGGGGATGCAAGTACCTCTTTGAGGTAGTGATTTCATTTCCTTCAGATATATACCCAGAAGTGGAATTGCTAGATCATATGGTAGTTCTGTTTTTAATTTTTTGAAGAATCTCCCAACTGTTTTCCACAGTGGCTGTACTGATTTACATTCCCACGAACAATGTACACAGGTTCCCTTTTCTCCACATCCTTGCCAATACTTAACTTCTTTTTGAAAATAGACATTCTAACAGGTGTGAGATGATATCTTACTGTGTTTTGGATTTGCATTTCCCTGATGATTAGTGATGTTGAGCACCTTTTCATGTACCTGTTGGCCATCTGTATGTCTTTGGAAAAATGTCTATTCAGATCTTCTATTTTTAAATTGGATTCTTTGTTATTTTGCTATTGAATTGAATGAGTTCTTTATATATTTTGGATATTAACCCCTTATCAGATACATGATTTGCAGATATCTTCTCCATTCTGAGGGTTGCCTTTTCATTTTGTTGATGCTTTGCTGTGCAGAAGCCTATTAGTTTGATGTAATTTGGTTGTTTATTTTTTATTTTTTTAAAAGATTTTATTTATTTGACAGAGAGAGGGAACACAAGCAGGGGGAGTGGGAGAGGAAGAAGCAGATTTCCCGCAGAGCAGGGAGCCCAATGCAGGGTTTGATCCCAGGACCCTGGGATCATACAACTGAGCCACCCAGGCACCCTGGTTGTTTATTTTTGCTTTTATTATCGCTTCTCGGCCTTTTGGCTAAGATCAAGTGTATTTTTGCTTTTATTGCCTTTTTGTTGTGAAATCCAAACAGTCATCAGGACCAGTGTCAAGGAGCTTACCAATTATGTGCTTTTCTAGGAGTTTTGTGGTTTCAGGTCTTAGTGTAAGTCTTTAATTTACTTTTAATTAATTTTTGTATATGTTGTAACATAGGGGTCCAGTTTCATTCTTTTGCATGTGGCTGTCCAGTTTCCCCAACACCGATTATCTTTTTCCTGTTGTGTATTCTTGGCTCCTTTGGTGTAAATTAATTGACCATTTATGCATTGGTTTATTTCCCTCAATTCTGTTCCATTGATCTGTGTATCTGTTTTTATGCAAATATCATACTGTTTTGATTACTTTAGCTTTGTAATAGAGCTTGAAATCAGGGAGTGTGATGCCTCCAGCTTTGTTCTTTCTCCAGATTGCTTTGGTTGCTTGAGGTACTTTTTGGTTCCATACAAATTTTAGGTTTATTTTTTGTATTTTTGTGAAAAATGCCATTGGGATTTTAATAGGGATTGCATTGAATCTTTAGATTGCTTTGGGTAGTGTGGACACTTTAACTTTTAAGTCTTCCAATCTGTGAGTATGGAATGTATTTATTTGTGTCTTCTTCAATTTCTTTCATCAGTATCCTATAGTTTTTAGTGTATGGATCTTTTACCTCCTTACTTAAATTTATTCCTCGGTATTTTTCTTTTGATGGAATTGTAAAAAAAAAATTTTTTTTCAAGTAAGCTGTACACCCAACATGGGGCTTGAACTCACAACTCTCAGATCAAGAATTGCATGCTGTACTGATTGAGCTAGCCAGGGGCCCCTAGGTTTGTTTTCTTAATTTCTCTTTCTCATGGCTCATTGTTATTCTCATGGCTCATTGTTAGTATATAGAAATGCAACTGAATTTTGTATACTGATTTTGTATCCTGCAACTTTAATGAATTTATTAGTTTTAACAGTTTTTTGGTGGAGTCATTAGAGTTTTCTATGTATAAGAATAGGTCATCTGGGGGCGCCTGGGTGGCTCAGTCATTAAGCGTCTGCCTTCGGCTCAGGTCATGATCCCAGGGTCCTGGGATCGAGTCCTGCATCGGGCTCCCTGCTCAGCGGGGAGTCTGCTTCTCCCTCTCCCTCTGCCCCTGCTTGTGTTCCCTCTCTCACTGTGTCTCTCTCTGTCAAATAAATAAAATCTTTAAAAAAAAAAAAAAAAAAAAAATAGGTCATCTGCAAATAGAGACAGCTTTACATCTTCATTTCAAATGTGGATGCCTTTAACTTCTTGCCTAATTGCTCTGGCTAGGACTTCTAATACAATGTTGAATAAAAGTAGCAAGAGTGGGCATCTTGTTCCTGATCTTTGAGGAAAATATTTCAACTTTTTACCATTAAGTATGGTGTCAGCTGTGGGCTTGTCATATATGGCCTTTATTATGTGGAGGTGCATGTCCTATATACCCAGTTTGTAGGGAGTTTTTATTACAAGTGGATGTTGAATTTTGTCAAATGCTTTTTCTACATCTATTAAGATGATCATGTGATTTTTATCCTTCATTTTGTTAATGTGGTGAATCACATTGATTTTTGGATGTTGAACCATCTTTCCATGCTTGAAATAAATCCCACTTAATCGTGGCTATGATCCTTTTAACTCATTGTTGAGTTTGGGTTTGCTGCTCTTTTGTTGAGGATTTTTGCATCTATGTTCTTCAGAGATATTATTCTATAGTTTTCTTTCTTTCTCTCTCTCTGTCTTTTTTTCTTTTTTTTAAAGATTTTGTTTAGTTATTTGACAGAGAGAAACACAGCGGGAGCGGGAACACAAGCAGGGGGAATGGGAGAGGGAGAAGCAGGCATCCCGCGGAGCAGGGAGCCTGATGCGGGGCTTGATCCCAGGACTGTGGGATCATGACCTGAGCCAGAGGCAGACGCTTAACGACTGAGCCACCCAGGCGCTACCTCTCTCTCTTTCGTTCTCTCTTTTTCTTTCTCTTTCTTCTTTTCTCCTTTCTTTCTTTCTTTTTTTTTTTTTTTTTTAACTGTCAGGGTAACGCTGGCCTTATGAGTTCAGAAGTATTCCCTCTTCTCTCATATGGAAGAGTTGGAGAAGAGTTGGTAATTATTTTTCTTTATTTTTTTTTTAAAGATTTATTTATTTATTTATTTATTTGAGAGAGAGAGAGAGAGAGAAACAGCATGAGAAGGGAGAGGGTCGGAGGGAGAAGCGGGCTCCCCGCTGAGCTGGGAGCCTGATGTGGGACTCGATCCCAGGACTCCGGGATCATGACCTGAGCCGAAGGCAGTTGCTTAACCAACTGAGCCACCCAGGCACCCTATTTTTCTTTAAATGTTTGGTAGAATTCACCAGTGAAGCCATCTGGTCCTGGACTTTTCTCCTTGGGAGGCTTTTGATTACTGACTCAGTCTCCTTACTTGTAATTGTTCTGTTCAGATTCAGACCAATAAGTAGTCATTTATATGTGGATAATGTACATTTAATGCCATTATTGATTTAGTTAAGTTTGAACCTGTTGTCTTGCTATTTGTTTTCTATTTGCCCTGTTTTTAGTTCCCTCTTCTCTCTTTTTTGCTTTCCTTGTATTAGTTGAATAAATTTATGATTCTTTTAGAAATCTCCTTTGTTGGTTTATTAGCATCTCTTTATTATTATAGTGATTGCTTTAAGATTTATAATATACATCTTTACCAGAGTCTACTCTTAGGTGATATACCACTGTATCACTTCTCATATTGTATAACAACTTTATAACAGTGTACTTCCATTTCTCCCCTCAGCCTTTATACTTTTTTGGTCATACATACTTATACATGTTGTAAACGCCATACCATATTATTTTGTTTAAGCAGTTATTTTTTTAAGGACTTTTAAATAATAATAAGAAAACATGCATTTACCCATGTAGTATCATTTCCCACTGCTCCTCATTTCTTTGCAGAGATAGTTATTTCTATCCATCCAGTATTATTTTGGTTCTGCCTGAAGGACTCCTTTAATGTTCCTTTGTGATAATAGTCTGCAGGTGATGAATTCCTTACACTTTTGTTTGTGTGAAAAGTTTTTATTTTGCCTTCTTTTTGGAAAAATATTTGACTCTGTTTAGAATTCTAAGTTGATAGCCTTTTCCTTTGTCCTTTAAAGATTTTATTCCACTGTCTTCTTTCTTTCCTTCCTTTCTTCCTTCCTTCCTTCCTTCCTTTCTCTCTCTCTTAAAAGATTTTATTTTTAAGTAACCTCTACATGCAATATGGGGCTCAAACCGACAACCCCGACCGAGATCAAGAGTTGTATGCTCCACTGACTGAGCCAGCCAGGTGCTCCTTGCTTGCATTATTTTGATAAGTCTGCCATCATTTTTACTCTGTACATAACATTTAAAAAATTTTTTCTGGCAGCTTTTAAGATTTTCTTTTCATCACTGGTTTTGAGCAGTTGTGCCATGGTATAGTTTTCTTAGTATTTTTTGGCTTTGGGGGTTCATTGAGCTTCTTAGATTCGGTTTACATTTTCATTAAGTTTGGTCATTTTTTTTCCCCACATCTTTCTCCCCTTTTTTGGAATTTCATTTATTAATATATGAGTAAGTATTCATATTAGATTGGTATATTGGGAAAGTATTATTAGTATATTGGAAGGTCTCAGCTTGAAAATAACTGACATTCTTTTCCATTTAGGGGGATTCTTTTTTCTCTGGGTTTTATCTTGGATAGTTTCTATTGCTGTCTTCAAGTTCACTAGTATTCTGCTACATGCAATCTGCATTGATTTTATCTAGTTTATTTTTCATCTCAGATGTAGTTTTTATCTAGTTCATTTTGGGTGTAAAATTATATCATCTCTATGTCTTTTTAACATCTTGAACACTTGGAATACAGTTAAAGTAACTTAATATACTTCTGTGCTTATTCTAACTTCTTTGTCAGTTCTGGGTCAGTTTTAATCAATTGTGATTATTTTCTTTATCCTGAGTTGTTTTCTTGCTTCTTTCTATGCTAACTAATCTTCGCATATCTGATACTGTGAATTTGATCTTAGCTTCTGGATATTTTTGTATTCCTATAAATTCTTGAGCTCTATTCAGGGATGCAGTTAAATTACTTGAAAGCAGTTTGAGCATTTCAGGTCTCGCTTTTGTGGTTTCTTGAGTGGATCTGTCTGGGGCTAATTATTACTTATTATGAGGCAACATCTTCCTGAGTATTCTACCTGGTGAATGCTCTGCAGATTATGAGTTTTTCTGTAGTTCAAATCTTGGAAACAGGTGCTATTCTCAGTCTTCTGTGATCAGTACTGTTCTCTCAAATTCTTTCACATAGTTCTTTATCCTGTCTTGGGAAGTTTCCTTGTAAGTATGTTATGATCATACTGGAAGGGGATCTTCCTCAGTATCCTGAGTTCTCACTGTGTGCATCTCTTTCTTCTTTGGTGCTTTGTCGTGTGAATTCTAATTATCCTGGTTTCCTTGGACTATTAGCTGATATTCTCAGTTTATGGATTCTGCTGGCTGTGTCTGATTCCCTTCTCACCATGGCCTGAAGGCTCTTAAGTCAGTAAGCTGGAGCAGTCCCAAAGCACCTGTTTGTGTGCCATCTGTCAGGAATGACTTTCCTTACCTGATGTCTGTACCTGCTTGAAACAAACAAAAAAACCACAAAAGCCCCTAAAACATAAGTTTTCTTTTTTTGTCTCATTTTTAAAATTTCGATAAACTTTTTTTTATTAACATATAATGTATTATTTGTTTCGGGGGTACAGGTCTGTGATTCATTGGTCTTACACAATACACAGCGCTCCCCACAGTATATACCCTCCCCAGTGTCCACCACCCAGCCACCCCTCCACCCCATCCCTCCCAGCCCCCTCCACTCCAGCAACCCTCAGTTTGTTTCCTGAGATTAAGAGTCTCTTATGGCTTGTCTCCTTCTCTGGTTTCATCTTGTTTCATTTTTTCCTCTCTTCCTCTATGATGCCTTGTTTCTCAAATTCCACATATCAGTGAGATCATATGATAATTGTCTTTCCCTGATTGATTTATTTCGCTTAGCATAATACCCTCTAGTTCCAGCCACGTCGTTGCAAATGGCAAGATTTCATTTTTTGATGGCTGCATAATATTCCTGTGTGTGTGTGTGTGTGTGTGTGTGTATGTACCACATCTTCTTTATCCATTCATCTCTCGATGGACATCTGGGCTCTTTCCACAGTTTGGCTATTGTGGACATTGCTGCTATAAACATTGGGGTGCAGGTGCCCCTTCAGATCACTACATTTGTATCTTTGGGGTAAATACCCAGTAGTGCAATTGCTGGGTCATAGGGTAGCTCTATTTTCAACTTTTTGAGGAATCTCCATACTGTTTTCCAGAGTGGCTGCACCAGCTTGCATTCCCACCAACAGTGTAAGAGGGTTCCCCTTTCTCCGCATCCTTGCCAACATCTGTCATTTCCTGACCTGTTAATTTTAGCCATTCTGACTGGTGTGAGGTGGTATCTCATTGTGGTTTTGATTAGTATTTCCCTGATGCCGTGTGATGTTGAGTACTTTTTCATGTGTTTGGCCATTTGGATGTCTTCTTTGCAGAAATGTCTGTTCATAAAACATAAGTTTTCAAGACATCGTACCCCAGCTACTGATAGTAGGAGGTTCTCTGAAACAAATGAGACTGAAAATTGGCTTCATACAAAGCAACTTGCTCCCCATATTTTACTTTTTTATATTTAGAGAAGAAATTGGTTATCATTTGATCACTGAAAAATACGTGATTGTTTTTCTCTAATCTGAATGTGTTAATGTTTCACAAGGAAAATTAGATTAAAATATCCTAAGTCAGAAAAATAAGGAATATTCAATAGGTATAAATGGTAATGTATAAGGATAGAAACAAATATTATATCTTCATTAAATAAACTTAAAAATGGTATAGATTACGTTTGGACTAATATGAATGAAAATCTGAAAATGTATAGGAGTCATTGTGAATTGTAAACTGCTTATAAAAATAAATTGATTTTATACCTTGAATATATTTTTAAAGATTTGATATGCAAAATTAGTAATTCTATATACATGATATTAGGCTTTTTTATATTCTTTATTTATTTTTATTTTTTTTTAAAGATTTTATTTATTTGAGAGAGAGAGAATGAGAGAGAGCACATGAGAGGGGAGAGGGTCAGAGGGAGAAGCAGACTCCCTGCTGAGCAGGGAGCCTGATGCGGGACTCGATCCAGGGACTCCAGGATCATGACCTGAGCTGAAGGCAGTCGCTTAACCAACTGAGCCACCCAGGCGCCCCTTTTTTATATTCTTTAATTTGAGTCTTACTGATTTGAAAAATTAATTTGACCTAATTGAAATACTTTGCCTTTGTGTATTTATGAAGAAGTGATATACTGAACAGATTATTTACGTGTTACTGATTAATTAAATAATTACTAAAAGAAGCTGTTTCAAATACTGTAAGCCACCTCTGCATTAACATTTCATTTTTATTAAGGATTTTATTGCATCTAAATGACTTTATATAAAGCTTATAGGACTGCATAAAATGTGCAGTATGTGCAATAGAACAATTAGTGGTAAAACAGACAACTGAATACCCATACTTAAAGAAAGGAAACATTATCAGGTTCTAGGGATGAGCTGATTAAAGCTCTAAGGCATTGAATTTGGTTCTTAGATTTCCTGACAGTTAAAGTGAAAAGAGCTATGTTGGGTTAAGTTTTCAGTGTCTTAAAAAAAGCATACTTTTTCTAAAAAAACATTTTTTTCTTGTTTCTAAATTCAATCATGGCTTATGTGTATACGTGTGTGTGTGTTCATATATTAGCTAACATCTTTTCTTCTAGAAGGATCCATGTGATAGAAATAGACCTTGAGGAAAATAGGAAATAGGGATAAGTATGTTTGTTAAATCTGTTTCTAATTTCAAATATCTATACAATCTATATGATTTTTTCCTTTTTTTCTTTTTTTGGATTTCTGTCAATGGCATCATCATCCTTCAAGTTACTAAAACATGAAACTTTCATCTTTGACAATGTGGTAGACAAAGATAAATGGATGTAAGGGTATCCCACATAAATGTATCTTTTTCTGCCACATTGTCTTCTTTAACTTCTTGTTATCCCTTTCTGGTACTTTACATTTTAGCAATATTGAATCAGAAGTCACTTTCTGTGATGCCTGTACCTTTGCTAATGGTATTCACTGTACCATGCTGTCTTCATGTCACTCTTAGACCCGAAGCTTCTGCTCTTCCTTCAAGGCTCAGGGCAAAATCTGTATATAGCTTTGGTGCAGCTTTCCCTATCAGAGGGGCATAGGAGCTTTTCCTACACCGTGCTATTTACTTTTAGTAATTTGGTTATTTTGTTACAATGTATTTATTTGAATGACTGTATCATAACTATCTTCCTGAGGGCAGAGGTGTGTCTTTTCTTCTTTATGTTCCTAGACTCAACTAGTGCCTGGCATATAATAGGTGCTCAGTAAATATTATGTAGTTCAAGAATGAATATGTTTAAAATAAAATAAAATAAGGGCACCTGGGTGGCTCAGTTGGTTAAGCGACTGCCTTTGGCTCAGGTCATGATCCTGGAGTCCCGGGATCGAGTCCCACATCGGGCTCCCTGCTCGGCGCGGAGTCTGCTTCTCCCTCTGACCCTCCTCCCTCTCATTCTCTCTGTCTCTCATTCTCTCTCTCGCAAATAAATAAAATCTTAAAAAAAAAAAAAAAATTTAAAATAAAATAAAATACCTGATTAAGCTAAAAAAAAAAAAAAGAATGAGTATGTTAGGTATGAGGAGAACAAAGTTGCTTTTTTTGTGGCAATTTCCTTTTAATTGACCATGGCAGAAAAAAACATTTAAAGTCAGTGTCCTGATCAGAAAGAGACCTTGGGTTGTCTTTAGTACCTGTGCAGAAAAATGGGTTCAGAACCTAAAGTCTGTACTATGTAAAAAAGAAAAACCAAAAAAACAGAACATTAACTGAAAAAGGTTTATGGCATTATGGAGAAATTATCAGATAATCTCCCCTCATTATTGAGAGAAATCTTCATGACTCATATACATCTAATTTTTAGAAAACTTATGGCTGATAGCCCAACAATATGTTAGCTTTAAGGTGTGTTTCCCCACCCCCATTTAACAGAATACACTGATCTGTAGCTAGAGAAGGTGAGTAAATGTAGCACAAAACATCAAGTTTGTGGCCCTAATTTGTCATAGCAGCCACAGGAGACTAATACAGATTTCTTAATGTCTTGGCCTTTTGCTCTTCCATATGAATTTGGGAATCAGCTTGTTAAATCCCTAAATAATATTTGTTAGGATCTTTTATTGGATGGACTCGGATCTGTAGGTTTAATTTAGAGGAGGTTGATACTGGTAGGGTATCTGTTCTTCCTATTCCAAGGAGCCTCCATTTGTTTATTTAGGCTCTTTTTATTTAAGAAGGACTTGCATGTCTTTTTTATAGTCAAGGACAGTTAACATTAAAAAAGGATGTTAATTTTTAAAAGGAGGACTTCTGTTTGCTACAGGAGGAGCTCATGTGACCACTTCATTAAATGGTGGTTTAGATAAAGATGAAGGAGAAAGAATGTTCATCTGCATAAAAAGTGATATATAGATGTTTTATAACAAAATAAATTCAAAATAGTTCTAAATCTTCAGGATAAAATGGGAAAGAAATAAGGAAATATATTTTATATATCGGGATAGGGAAGACCATTCTCAAAACTTACACCAGAGTGAGAAATCATCACAGAAATGCTTGATAAATTTGCTTATATGAAACATTTTATAGCTATAATAGTAAAACCCATCATTAGCAGAGTTAAAAAACACCAAACTATGAAACATATGCAACAAGTTTAAGAGAATTAATTCCCTAACTTATGGGCTATTAAATATGAAACTTGGAAAAGATTGTGACATATGTTGTCAAGACATATTAAAAGTAGACCCTCTCGGTCTGCCCTCTCCCTCCTCCACTGCTGTGGCCTCCTGCTGCTGCTGCTCCTGGTGCTGCTTGTGTGCTCGTTCAGTGAGGACCTGGTACCTCCTTTGTGAAGTGGCAGCTGAGGAGACTCCGATGCTCTCCATTGCTGATGAAAAGCCCCAGGAAGGAGACAAGGCTGAGAATAATGGTCATTATTAATTTGAAGGTGACGGGGCAGGATGGTTCTGTGGTACAGTTTAAGATGAAGAGGTATACACCACTTAGTAAACTAATGGAAAGCCTAGTTTGTCAGTGAGGCAGATCAGATTCTGATTTGATGGGCAGCCAATCAATGAAACAGACACATCTGCACAGTTGGAAATGGAGGATGAAGATACAGTTGATGTGTTCCAGCAGCAGACAGGAGGAGTCTACTAAAAAGAGGACTTGCTACTCTACTCTAGAACTCTCTTCCTCCAGACCAAGACAGTCTCAATGAGAAAACTGCAGTTTGATTCCACCACATCTTGACTACTACAGTATTGTTTTCTCGATTCTTTCATTTTCCCCTTCCCCATTACTTAATTGTATATAAAGTAACTGTGTATGTGCACAAGCATACTGTATTTTTTTTTAAAGATTTTTATTTATTTATTAGAGAGAGAGAGAGAATGATAGAGAGCATGAGAGGGAGGAGAGTCAGAGGGAAAAGCAGACTCCCTGCCGAGCAGGGAACCTGATGCAGGACTCGATCCTGGGACTCCAGGATCATGAGCTGAAGGCAGTCGCTTAACCAACTGAGCCACCCAGGCGCCCCTGTATTTTTTTTTTTTTTAGCTAAATGGCCGATGGTATGTTTTGATTGACATCAAATGGAGATGGAATGGGGAAATAGACTGGTTCTGTGAAAATACCTCCTTTCTCTATTAGTGGCATGCTCATTCAGCTCTTTATATTCCAGTAAGTTATTTTGTTCTCAGCATTTAACAAAAAAAAGAACAACATAAAAATCCTTGCATACCTTGTTCAATTGGAGAATTTTAATGTTTTTTATTTATCATTTATCATATCAAGGAGAATTTTATAACTTTTTTGTATGAAGCTGTTATATGTAGGGCAATCTGTCTTTAAGTAGGGATAAATTACTCTAAAAGAAATTAATCCTAGATAGTTTTCTTTTCAAGTCAAGCATCTTGTTGTTTAAAAAGATTTTATTTATTTATTGGCCAGAGAGAGAGAGCTCGTGCATAAGCAGCGGGAGGGCAGGCAGAGGGAGAAGCAGGCTCCCAGCTGAGCAAGGAGCCCAATGCGGGACTTGATCCCAGGACCCTGGGATCATGACCTGAGCCAAAGGCAGAAGCTTAACGACTGAGCCACCCAGGTGCCCATAGATTCTGTACTTTATTCTCAGTCTCTAACCTACTAAAAAGGGATAAATTAGAAAATTATTTAAAAGTTACATTTTGGGAAAACAAGAATTGAATGAAAGGAAATAAAATTCATTGTTGGTATTTTATGTCAAATAAACACAAGGAAATCCTTAAATTGTGTCACCTAGCAAAATTACTCTTTCCCTTCCCACCCAAAACTGAAGTAAAATAGCTAGTAAAAGGTACATTTGTGTTACCAAAAATTTGTCATCATTGTCTGAATCCTTTTAAATCAGTAGGTTCAAGATTCCCAATCACCTTTCTTTTTCTATCAGTTGTCTTTAGAGCCTTCTAGAGGCAAGTTGGTTGTTACAATAAACTGCTGCTTATAAACATGCCATTTATTGTAAAATGTCTTTGAGGAAAATACACATCTGTTTGATGACTTTATTTCTTTAAAACTCTTGAAAATGTTGGGTCTGAGCAATCATTTGAATAAATATGTAGTGCTTTGCTAGATTTTAGGCAACTACAAAGGAGTAAAGGAGTTGATGGTACAATAAAATGTTAAATATGAAATAGTATAAAAGAGAAAGATTGTAGGAATTTGTAATAGTATTTACTTTTTTTATTCATTGTAATACATTTTCCAAATGTGCATATGTTTATTTTCAGTATCCAGAAGAATGCCTTTGAGTGTAGGGGGATGAATTGAGAAATTATTTTCTATTTTAGAGGTGTAGAACTGGATCCAGAATAGTAGTAGCAATGTATTTTGATTCTTCTATTGTCTGACCACTCAAAAAAAAGACATTATTTTATAATAATAGTGGTATACTAATAGCTGGAGTTTGACCCTGTAAAAGTGAAAGTAATGCATTCGTTCACAGTAAACATCAGTAGTTGGTGATACAATAGTTTGTAGTTTCTAGACTTAGAAAAAAAGTTTTTTCCCCAGTCTGATTTCTCTTCTCTTTTTCAGATTAATTCTTTCCCAGACTAGCCTAGAAGTTCTAGCTCTCAGATTCAGTTAGCCAGTTAAGGTTAGGCAGATCTCACAAATTGGATGTCAGGGGGTTGAATATTAGACTATCTAAAAGGAGTAGATTGGCAAAATAAACAGAAATATTCATCCTTTAGCATTCTCTCCCCATTTCCCCTTACTCTCTGCCCCTGGCAACCATTAATCCACTTTCCATCTCTATGAATTTGACTATTCTAGATGTTTCATATAAATGGAATCATAAAATATGTGGTCTTTTGTGTTTGTTTTTTTTACTTAACATAATGTTTTCAAGGTTTTAGCATTTAATAGTACTTCATTCCTTTTTATGGCTGAATAATATTCAGTTGTATGGATATACCACATTTTGTTTTTCCATTCATCAGTTGGGGACATTGGGTTGTTTCTACTTTTTGATTATTAGGAATAATGATGTACAAACATTTGTGTGGTTGTGTTTTCAGTTTTTGGGTATATACTGTTCCAGGAGTTGAGCTGCCAGGTCATACAGTTATTCTATATTTAACTTTTTGAGAAACTGCCAAACCATTTCCAAAGCAGCTGCATCATTTATATTCCACCACCAATGTAAAATAGAATGAAATTTCCCCACATGCTTGTCATGCTTGTTATTATCCATCTTTCTGAGTATAGCTATTCTAGTGGATGAGAAATGGTATCTGATTGTGGTTTCTTTGTTTTTGTTTTTCCCTTGGGGGCTAATCCAGTTTACTATTTATGGGAAACAAGTGTTTCTTCAGTCTCACTACCTTCATACTAATCTGCTCTTTCAGTTTTAAAGGGTGACAGGCAGATGGCAACTCCCAGGAATCTCACAAAGTAGGCAAGTCACCTTAGGGGAAAAGTTAGATATATTTGAGATAGTATTTTTACATTAATATTACTGCTTCTTGTCTGTGACAAGGAATATCTTTCAGTTTAAGTCTTTAGTCTCTCTTAGCGATATTTCATAGTTTTTAGTATACAAATTTTCATTTCTTTCATTCCCAAATATCTTATTCTTTTCATGCTGTTGTAAATGGAGTTGTTTTCTTATTTTCACTTGTGGATTATTCATTGCTAGAGGATAGAGATACAGTTGATTTTGTATTCTGAAACCTAGATGAACTTGTTTTTTTGGCTCTTACAGATTTTTGTGTGGATTCCTTAGGATTTTTTATATATAAAATCATGTCATTTGTGAATAGAGATGTAATGCTTCTTTTTTACAATTTGTATGACTTTTATTTATTTTTTATACCTAATTTCTTTAGCTACTCCTTCCAGTACAGTGTTGAGTAACGGTAGCAAAAAGGGGCATCCTTGTTTTGTTTATGTTTTTAGAGGTAAAGCTTTCAGTCTTTTACCAGTCAGTATGAAGTTAGCTTTGGATTTTTTCATAGATGCCCTTTATCAGATTGAGGAAATTTTCGATTCCTAACTTTTTGAGTGTTTTTATCATGAAAAGATGTTGTATTTTGTTACTTTTTCTGTGTCTATTGAGACAATGATGTGGGTTTTGACCTGTATATTAATATGGTGTATTGCAATGATTGATTTTTCTGTGTTGAACTGATCTTGCATTATGGGATAAATCCCACTTGGTCATGGTGTATAGTACTTTTTATATATTGCCATATTCAGTTTTATAGTATTTTGTTGAGGATTCCTGTGTCTGTATCAGTAAGGGATATTTGTCTGTAGTTTTCTTGTAATGTCTTTGATTTCGGAATGAGGGTGATACTGGCCTCATAGAGTGCGTTGTAAAGTATTCTCTCTCTTTTGGAAGTGTTGATAGGATTCACCTATGAAGCCATTTGGTCCTGGGCTTTTCTTTCAGATCAGTTTTCCTTATTATCAAATCAGTCTTTTTACTTCTTACAGATATACTGATATTTTCTCTTTTTGAGTCAGTTTTGGTATTTTATGTCTTTCTAGGAATTTGTCCATTTTATATAGGCTATGTAATTTGCTAGCATACGGTTGTTCGTAGTATTCCCTTATGATATTTTTTTTTTATTTCTGTAAGGTTGGTAGTAATGTCCTTTTTTCCAGTCCAGATTAGTAATTTTAATCTTATCTCTTCTTATCTTGGACAGTATGACTAAAGGTTTCTCAATTGTGTTTTCATTGATGTTTTTGTGTTGTTTTTTTCTTCTCTATTTCAAATATCCTCACTCTTTATTGTTTCTTTTTTTTCTGCATGCTTTAGAGTTAGTATGCTTTGTTTTCTAGTTTCTTAAGGTGGAACATTAGATTATTGATTTTGAGATCTTTACTTTCATTTAGGCATTTAAAGCTGTAAATTTTCCTCCTAGCACTACTTTAGCTGAATGCCATAAATGTTATGTTCTCATTTACATTTCAAGGTATTTTTTTCCCCATGGATTTGAGTTAGTCTAGAATCCTTTCATTTCAGCCTAATGGACTCCCTTTAGTATTTTTTTATAGGACAGGTCTGCTAGCAATGAATTCTCAGTTTTTGTGTATCTGGGTATGTCTTTATTTCTCCTTAATTAAGTTTTGCTAGATATAGATATTTTTATTGCTAGCCTTTTTCTTTGTGCTCTTTGACAGGGTCATCTCAGTGCCTTCTGACCACCACGTTTTCTTTTTTTTTTTTTTCATGTGTCAGTACTTTTAATGTTGTGTACATCAAATTATAGTAAAAAGATGACTATAAACAACATGCAGCCCCTCTATTTTCATGAACAGCACAACAGTTTACAGTAAACCGAGTTTATATTCCACCATCAAGTGTGGTTCTCCCATTAGTTCACTTTGTGACGGGTCATTAAGAATATCTTCAAATCCAATAGTCTCATCATTACCCCTCAAGATACCCAGTGAAAGGTTTGAACTTGGAAGAAATGGAAGACGCTGCACCTGCTGCACTGCCTTGAACTCCATTTGTAATTTTAGTGGAGCAAACAGACCCTGGATGTTTCTTAGTGTGGAAAAATTCATTTTATCTTGGTTGAGCTGGAAATTTTTTTCTGATAATTCAAGAGGATGACTGGGCAAAAGTTCATTTTTCACACAAGGAAGGCCTTTTCGAAGAAGATCATGACCTTCAAAATGTCCACTTGCTGAAAGTTCAGTAACTGGAATACCGTCCTTTAACTGAGATCCAAGTCCTCTGGCATTCATCTTCACTTGCTCTGTGAATAGCCTCTCAGCCCCGTTACCGTCCACCACGTTTTCTAATGAGAAATCAGATCTTTTTCTTATTGAGGCTCCTTGTTAAGTGAAACATTGCTTCTTTCTTGGTGCTTTCCAAGACTTTGAGAGTTTTGTTATGAGGTATCTAGGTTTGGGTCTCTTTGGGTTTATTCCACTTGGAATTTGTTGAGTTTCTTGAATGTGCACATAAATGTTTTTAATCAAATTCAGGAAGTTTTCAGCCGTTATTTCTTGAAATAATTCTTTTTTTCCCCTCTTCTCTGGGTCTCCTGTCGTACATGTATTGGTATGTTTGTTTGTGAGCCACAAGTCTTTTAGGCTCTGTTCATTTTTTTTTTCATTATTTTTTCATTTTATTCCTTAGATTAGATGATCAACTAACCTATCTTTGACGTTGCTGACTTTTTATTTTGACAATTCAGATGTTTTTCAGTTTGTTTCTCTTTTTTTTCCTTCATTTGTTTCTTAAATTCCACATATGAGTGAAATCATATTGTGTTTGTCTTTTCCTGACTGGCTTATTTGACTTAGCATTATACTCTGTAGATCCATCCATGTTGTTGGAAATGGCAAGATTTCATTCTTTTTTATGGCTCCAGTATACATACACACACACATACACACTACATCTTCTTTATCCATTCATCTATTGATGGACACTTGGGCTTCTTCCATCGTTTAACTATTGTAAATAATGCTGCCATAAACATAGAGGTGCATGTATCCCTTTGAATTAGTGTTTTTGCATTTTTTGAGTAAATACCCAGGAGTGTGATTCCCAGATTATAGGGTAGTTCCATTTTTTAAATTTTTTAAGGAACCTCCATATGGTCTTCCCCAGTTGCTGCATCAGTTTGCATTCCCACCAACAGTGCACAAGGGTTCCTTTTTCTCCACATCCTTGCCAACACTTGTTTAAGTTTTTGATTTTAGTCATTCAGGTAGGTGTGAGGTGATACCCATGATGGTTTTGATTTGCATTTTCCTGATGATGAGTGATGTTGGGCATCTTTTCATGTGTCTGAGGGCCATCTGTATGTCTTTTGAGGAATATCTGTTGGTGTCTTCTGTCCATTTTTCAGTTGGGTTATTTGTATCTTTTTGGTGTTGAGTTGTGTAAGTTCTTTATATATTTTGTACACTAACCATTTACTGAAAATGTCATTTGCAAGTATCTTCTCCCATTCAGTAGGTTGTCTTTTGGTTTTGTTGGTTGTTTCCTTTGCTGTGCAGAAGCTTTTATTTTGATGTAGTCCCAATAGTTTATATTTGCTTTTGTTTCCTTTGCCTCAGGAGACCCATCTACAAAGATGTTGCTATGACCAGTGTCAGAGAAATTACTGCCTATGCTCTCTTCAAGGATTTTTCCATAAAAATGGTCTCACATTTAGATCCGTAATCCATTTTGAGTTTATTTTTGTGTATGGTGTAAGAGGATGGTCCAGTTTCATTCTTTTGCATGTAGACTTTTTCCTATTGCATATTCTTTTTGTTGAAGATTAATTGACCATATAATTGTGGGTTTATTTTGGGTCTTTTTATTCTTTTTTTTTTTTTTTTTTTAAGATTTTTATTTATTTTTTGACAGAGAGAGAGAGACAGCGAGAGAGGGAACACAAGCAGGGGGAATGGGAAAGGGAGAAGCAGGCTTCCCTGCCGAGCAAGGAACCCGATGTGGGGCTCGATCCCAGGACCCTGGGATCATGACCTGAGCCAAGGGCAGACTCTAAACGGCTGAGCCACCCAGGCGCCCCTGGGCTTTGTATTCTGTTCCCGTGATCTGTGTGTCTATTTCTGTGCTAGTATCATACTGTTTTAATCATTACAGCTTTGTAATATAAGTCGAAGTCTGGAATTGCGATACCTTCAGTTTTATTTTTCTTTTTCAAGATTGTTTTGGCCATTCAGGGTTTTTTGTTTTGGTTTGGTTTGATTTTTGTGGTTCCATACAAATTTTAGGATTGTTTGTTCTCATTCTGTGAAAAATGCTGTTGGTATTCTGATAGGAAATGCATTAAATCTATAGATTGCTTTAAGTAGTATAGACATTTTAACAATATTTGTTCTTCTAATCTATGAGCATGGAATGTCTTTCCATTTCTTTGGGTCATCTTTAATTTCTTTCCTCAGTGTTTCATAGTTTTCAGAGTACTTTCATCTCTTTGGTTACATTTATTCTTAGGTATCTTATTCTTGGTGCAATGTAAATGGGATTGTTTTCTTAATTTTTCTTTCTAGTTTATAGTTGGATAAACTTTTTAATAGGAGATAGAAGACTACTAATAAAATTCAGGCAAGAGACCATAAATACAAAACTAAATGGCAGGGGGATGGGGAATAGAGAGAAAGAAAGGTACTGCAGAAGTATTTAGGAAGGTAAACTTGGCAAGAAAATGAACGATTTGTTGAGGGGTAAGGGGTGGGATGGGAGGAGAGAGTTAAAAAGAGGGGGGGGGGCGCCTGGGTGGCTCAGTCGGTTAAGCGGCTGCCTTCGGCTCGGGTCATGATCCCAGGGTCCTGGGATCGAGCCCCACGTCAGGCTCCCTGCTCGGTGGAGAGCCTGCTTCTTCCTCTCCCTCTCCCTGCTATTCTGCCTACTTGTGCTCTCTCTCTCTCTGTCAAATCAATAAAATCTTTAAAAAAAAAAAAAAAAAAAGAGGGGGAATGAGTCTGAAATTGTCAGGCTTAAGAGATAAGTGATACTACCAACCGAGGAAGGGAATACAGAAGCTAGAGAAGATGAAGGGAGGTGGATTTACTTGGGGGTCAAGATGAATGTGAGATACCTGTGAAGTTTGTAATTGGATAGGTAGTCCTCAGGAGAGGCCATGAAACAGCACCTATGGATTTGAGAGGTATTTGTATATAGATAGAGTTCATTTTGCAGTATTTAATGAAGGTGGAAGAGGAGATATTCCTGATAGACCCCAACATTTAAAGGGGAGGGTACAGAGGAAGAGAAGTTCATAATGGAGATGGAAAAATGTAGAGGAAAAAAAAAAAGGAGTGCTCACCCCCTTTTCTGATCCCATCGAAGTTTTAATTGGTCAGTGTTGCTAATATTCTCCCAATAATTTTTCTTATACTTTCCCTTTAGCACTCACTGTCCTGTTTAGCCCTAAACTTTAATATCACAGCCATTTACCTGTCTTGGGAAGTGGCATAGAGTAAGACATAGAATTTTTACCTTACACTTATACGAACTTGGTTTTGTCCTGGTTTCCTTGAATCTTTTCAGTTTAGTTTTAAATGAAGAGGTAGAATGAAGTTAATAGGGACCTATCCTTTGAAGTTTCTGGGAGAACTAAGAAAACAAAGAAAAGTGTTTCGCTCATTCCTTAGAAAACAGTGGATGTTCAATAAATATTACTTTCTTTCCTTCACATCTTTACAGCCATATCAGAATTCTTTTCTTTCTTTGCTCTGTTATGAGGAAAGCAGCTTATACCAATTTACACTAACACATGAATGGTGTTTAAATCCTTACACGATGTGTTGGAATGGATTGCTTTCACAAATGAATTTAACGAGTAAAACTTTAAGTATTGTGATAAAGTGAAGGAGGATATGATTAGCCAAGATAAGGAGAGATACTTTAGGGCAGTATGCATACAAGTGGACTAAATCCTCTGAATTCTTGGTATCTTTCACTCTTTACTTGTTCTGAATCTTCAAACAATCCACCTCAGCCTCTGTGTAGCTTTCAAATAATTCTTTAAAAATACTATTCTTTCAGAAAGAGTTTGATTTAAAATGGTCAGGAGGTTATTCTATGCTATGGCCTGCTGCCTGAAGTGTGGCTATTCTAATATTATTGATTGAGGACATAGAAGAGCTGATTTGGAGCCATTTAGTAGTTTAGGATGACCTGGGCAAGTTACCTAACTTCTCTCAGGCTTAGTTTCTTTATAAAAGGGAGATAATATACTTGTTTCAAAAACATAATTGTGGAGAATGAGTAAGGTCATGTATAAGTAACTGTAAAAGTGTTATCTATGCAAATGTGAAATACTAAGTAAGCATAAGTGATTATAATTGCTTTTGTCTTATACTCACGCTTAGCTAATAGTATAATGTTTGATAAAACAAAATTGATTTTGCTCTTAAATGAGACATTGTATCTTTGTGTAAGTTAGATTCTCTTCACTATGTCTCATTTTCTCTATGCTCGTTGTGGAATCCTTGAAGGCAGGAGAATAATTTTTATTGTATTTTATTTTATAGAGTTGGATGAGACTTAGAAATAATTACTTTGAGATCATGGTCACTTACTAATGCTTCCTTTAGTGTTTTCTCTTTTCCTTTTTAGTTCCAGAAGTTATTATCTTGCTATCAGTTGTAACCATAATCACATGTCAGGAACTTTTCTGCAGTTATTTTGAAGCATCAGTTTGATAAGGAGATAAGCTACGTATCTTAAAACTATTTTGCTTGCTTTGAAATTTTAGTAGGTTTTTAGTATGGTTTCCAGCAGGATGTTTGTTATTTGTATCTGCTTTTTATAGTGAAGGAATAATGAATAATATATATTTGAAAGATAAAAACAAACATCTTAAGCATTTGAACAGGAGAAAGGTCCCTAGATTTATTTTTATGAATTAAATCACTCAGGACAGTTATCAATAGAGAAGTTAACTTGCCTGCCTGCTACATTGTTAAATACGAGAATGAGCTTGCCATTTTTGTTTACTTTAATATTGGTTCATTATATAAAAATGAAAATCAGTTTTAATGATTATTTTCTAGGAGTCAGTATTTCTAGTTGAAATTACTTCTTATGATTAGTGTTGAGTCACTAGACTATACTTGTGAAAACATTAAAAAATGGTCATTTTGGGGTTTTGTTTATGTTGCTTTAAATTCCTTCATAAATGTATTCTGAGTGCTTTCAGAGATTCTTAAATTTTTTTCTTGTGAATAATACATTCACATGTGTAACAGGCTTCTGTGGGCACAGATGGTCATAGGTTTAGGTATTAAGAAAATACTCTGTGGATCATGGCATTTCCTAGAATATTACTTACTCCAGTTTTGGAGTTCCATTCCCCTCCCTCCCTTCACTTCAGAAAACATAATGGAATGAAAATGAATGGAAATTGTCTTGAATCTGTATGATTAATTTTTTAAATAGGTTTATTGAGGCATAACTGATACATAGTAAACTGCATATATTTTAAGTGTACAGTTTTTATTTCTTGTGGGCAGTGTATAATTGGGTTTTGCTTTTTTATCCAATGTGACAGTCTTTGACATTTTGGGGGAATCATTTTTATTTTATTTAGTGTGATTATTGATATGCCTAGATTAGAGTCTGTTATCTATTAGAGGTCTGTTATCTATTCTTTGTTATTTATCCCTATTGATCATTGTTTCTCTTTTTCTGTCTTCATTTGGATCCATTAAGTATTTTTTGTGATTTTATATTATCTCCTTTTTTGGTCATTGCCAGTACCTTTTCTGTTTTGTTTTAGTAGTTGTTTTAGTGTTTATAGTATATATCTTGAACATATTAAAGTCTGCCTTCAAGTGTGAGTACACAACTTGTCATGTAAGAATGTTACAATAGTTGACTTTCCAACCTATATACTTTTATTTTCGTGCATTTTACTTTTACATATGTTTACATATATTATAAACTCCACAATGAATTGTTATTATTTTTGTTTGAGTAGTTATCTTTGGAAAAGTTTAGAAAAATAAAAAAAAATCTCAGGCATTTACTCTGTTGTTACTATTTTCAGATCCATATTTCTGTCTGATAATATTTCCTTCTGCTTGAAAGACTTTATCATTTTTAGTAGTATTTGGGTCTGTTGCTGATGAATTCTTTCAGCTTTTGTATGTTTGAAAATGTCTTTATTTTGCCTCTGTTTTTGAAAGATTTTTACGGGATATAGAATTCAGCTGGACAGTTTTTTTTTTTTTCAGTGCTTTAAAGACACATATTGTTTTTATTTGCATTGTTTCTAATGAAAAATCTGATATCATCTTTATGTTAGTTACTATGCAACATTTTTGTTTTCTTTTTTCCAGCTGGTTTTAAGATTTTCTTTTTCTCACCATTTTGAGCAATTTAATCATTATGTGCCTTGGTGAATTTTTCTTCATTTTTCTTGTTTTGGGGAGTTTTTTGAGGTTCATGCATATGTGGATTTGTGATTTGCATCAAGCTTGAAGATCTTCAGCCAATTATTCTCCAAATATTTTTCTGCTCCTTTGGAGCAGAATTCCTTGGAGTTTTCAATTACTCATATTATTAGGCCACTTGAAGCTGTTCATTAATGTGCTTTTCAATTTTTTGGATTATCATTTTTCTGTTGTGTTTCTTTTGGGTAGTTTCTATTGCTATGGCTTAATTCCAGCTAGTTTACTTTACACCATCTACACTGTAGTTTTTACCTATAGAAGTTTGATTTGGATGTTCTTTTTTTATGTCTTCCATTCTCAACTTTTTGGATATATGGAATACAGTTAGAGCAACTATTTTAATGCCCTTTTCTGCTCCTTTTCGCCCCTGTGTTAAAATGTAGTTTAAATCTGATTTAATGATTACTCTCTTCATTATGAATTAGGTTTTCCTGCTTTGCATGCCTGGTAATCATCAATTATATATAAGACATTGTGAATTTTACCTTGTTGGGTCCTGGATATTTTGTATACCTATGAATTTTCTTGAGGTCTTTTCCTGTTCTGGGATTCACTTATTGGAAGCAGTTTAATCCTTGTGTATCTTGCTTTTCTGATATATTGGGTGGCTTTAAGTAGTGTTCTTCAGTCTAGGGTAAATTGCTCTATGAAATATGAGTCTTTCTAATCTAGTTTGTGGGAATAGGCACTCTTTTTGGCCTGTGTGAATGCCTGGGACTTTTATCTTTATTCCTTTCTGTTACACTCCTCCTTTAATATGGGGGTTAGCTTTCGTTACTCATGCTTAATTTATTTCCTTTCCGTCAGAGAGCATAGTTTGTGGTATGTGACTCTTGGTAATTTTTCTGTTTGTGTCCTTAATTAGTTTTGTAAATATACCACTTTTGCATGAAAAGATTTATTCTCTGTTGGATTTAGAGTTTTATTTAGTAGAGTTTTATTAGTTAATACTAAGTGTGTTGTTCAAATCTTCTGTGGACTTACTAGTCTTGCCTCTATTAAATAGGAAACAGATATATAAAATCTACCACACAATTAGTGAGTTTGTTTCTCCTTAGAAATTTGTTGGTCTTTGCTTTTTACATTTTGAAACTTTTCATGCAAATTTGGAATTAAAGCTTCCTGGTAAATACAATCTTTTATCAAAATACATTGACCCTCTTTAATTGTAGTAATTCTTGCCTTAATATTTGCTTTGACTTTTATCAAGGAATCAACATTGGTATTTTTGGTTAGTATCTCAGTGATATATTGTATTTTATTCCTTTAATCCTTTTGGGTTAAAATTTTTGTTCTTAGTAAATACCTTAGTATTTGTGGGTGTCTTAAAATGCAGTGTGATTACAACTATCTCTTAATTGAAGCATTTAATTCAAACTTTTTTTGTAAATACTATGTATTTATATTTATCACCTCATTCATCTTTATTGGGGTGCTTTTCTTTACTCATTTCTGTTAGCATAAACTTTTCTATATTTTCCTCTTCCAGTGGTTCAAAGTTTTGCATTCTGTTATTACTCTTTTAGTGGTAACTCAAAAAATTTCACTAGTATACTAATATTAAAGTCAGAATTCATCAGTATTTCTATTCTTTCAACAAAGATCTTAAAATATTCTTTCTAGCATTTGTTTCATCTTTGACATTATTGCCTATTATTTTACTTCCTCCTGGTTAGTAACCTTTTGTGTTACGAGTTTTTTGTTTTTTGTTTTTAACCATTCAGTATTCGTTTAGATTTACCCATGCATTTTCCAGTTTTTTGCTCGGTTTTGCTTTTTTCACTTCTATATGAGTTTATTTCTCCTCTTTCAGAAATCTCTTATATTTCTTTGAGTTTGAGTGAGGTTTTTCAAGTTTTAAACTCTAAGGATGTTAGAAAATGCCTTTTCTTCATTTTCATGTTCATGTTACTGAACAGTACTTTAGCTGAGTATAGAACTTCAGATTGACTATTATTTTTCCTTAGTTAGTTTCAATATAAAGTTGCATTGTCTTCCTGCTTCTATTGGGCTGATGAGAAGTCTGCTTTTAGTTTTGATATTCTTATATAGGTAATTTTTGTTGTTTTAATATTTCCATTTTGTTTTTGGTGTTAGGATGTGTCCATCCTAACATAAATAAATAGATAAATAGATTTGTATTTATCCTGCTTGAGACTCAATATGCCATTTTTAGTTTGAAGATTTTAGGTAGTTCATAGATATTTTTTTTTTTAATATTGTACATTTTCTTCCTGGAACTTCTTAGGTAGTCTGTTTTCCTTATCTTTATATTTTCCATCTTGTTATTATTCTCTGTCTTACTTTTGAGTAATAACTTCAATTCTGTGTTCCAACTTACTTCTTCTCAGTTTCCTCCCTTTGTCCTTTTTTCTCTTCCTCCCATTTCTCAATTTATTTTCCCTTTCCCATATATCCCCTCCCCCTTTTTTGGGAGCCTAATTGTGTATTATTTATAATTTATCCAGCCTAATAGTGTATGATTTGTAATTTATCCATTTGTGTTTTTAACCTCTCCCTCCTCCCTTGTTTTTTTTGTTTTGTTTATTTCCTACCCTGCTTTCCCCCACTATGTAAATTTAGTGAACTGGTGATCAAAAATATTTGTAGAAGAGTTTTTATTTGCTGACTAGTTCATTATAAATAGATAGGGAGTCAAAAGGAAATTAGTCTAATTTTGATTCAGTATCTTTTTAGCAAGTATGTAGTTACCAGGCTTTCCTAACATGCTGTGTGAAAAGGAAATCAAGAGACTGTCTTGGCTCCTAAATTAGGTCGTAAAATCTTGAGTTGATTCATGTTTGCTTTTGCTTTGTTTTGATTTTTTTGTTTTGCTTTGTTATTCTCTCATTTTCTTCTTTCCTCTGGAACATTAGTTGCATTTGAAACATTAACTTCAGGAAATGTAGAGCTAATTATAGTAGCCTATTTATTCTAATTTCATAGTCTTTGTTACTCTAAACTACTATGTGGGGAAAAATAGAATACTTTTCCTGTTTTTCTCAGTTGTGTATGTTTTTATTTTGAAAGTCTATAAAATATGTTTAGTATTTGATGACTTCATATCTTCCTATGGCAGATAATAAATTACTAGTGTTCTATTCCTATTACACTGGAGGCTGAATAACATAAGGTTAAGAGCATGGGCAGTGGATCCAGGCTGTATTGTTTAAATCCCTGTCTCTGCTTTTTACTAGCGGAATTACTTAAACTCTCTGTGCCTGTTTCCTCATCTATAAAATAGGGATAATAATAGTACTTATTTCATAGTGTCATTGTGAGAATTATAGGAATTCATTTCTGTAAATCACTTACAAGAGTGTCTAACATATAGGAAACATTCAGTTTATGTTAGCCATTATGTTTTTCTAGTTCTGTGAAAAGTCACACAGGTAGTGTTACTGATAGGAGTAGAATCTGGGTGTCCTAATTCCAGTATAGATGAAGCAATGTTTTACCTGTCAGGAGGTTATGCAGTCTTTTCTAGTATAAAAATTTCTAAGTTAATAAATGAATCGAATAAAGTTAAAATAACTTGTTTTATCAGTAGTAAAACATATTTGAGTACATATGGGCTGAGCACTGTGTTAGGTTTTGGGAATACTAAGGTAGACACAGTTTATATTCTAAAAAAGCTATAGACTAGTCCTGGAAAGAAGACAAAAAAACATGTAAAACAGTTATTTCCATAAGATAGAAATGTAGAGAATCCAAGGGAATAGAGAGGAGAGGGCATCCATCCCTTCCTTTGGGAGGGTGGAGCAAAGGGGAAACAGTCTTGGAAAATTCCATAGACAAGGTATCACTAAAAAATCATTATGATTATTCACAGGGTAAGATAATACATGAAAGAGTTTAAAGTGCTGTCTATATGTTGTTCACTATTTAACTTTATTCTGAAATCTTCTATTGAACCTTAGAGCATTTCAAGAAATTAACTGATAATTACCTTTGAGTTTCATAACAATTAGTAGTTTATTCTTCATCTCACTCCCAGCTTCAAAAATCTTTTTTTTCCAGTGCCTTTTATACATTTATTTCTCATTATAAAAGAAATACAAGCTTTTTAAAACTTTTTTAAAAGATCTTATTTATTTGAGAGAGAGTGAGAGAGAGAGAGAGCACGAGCAGGGGGAGTGGCAGAGGGAGAAGGAGAAGCAGGCTCCCCACTGAGCAGGGAGCCTGATGTAGGGCTCCATCCCAGGACCCCGGGATCATGACCTGAGCTGAAGGCAGACACTTAATCGACTGAGCATCCCAGGCGCCCCAGAAATAGGTGCTTTTTGCAAACAAAGTTGAATAATAGGAAGTATTTATTAAAAGTAAAAGTTCTCTATTCCCCATTTTCTTCAACCTTCTCAGTCTCCCTGAAGATAAACCAAACAACAAAATGCATAATATGTATATGTCTGCATCTTGCTTTGAATAATAATTTGTCTCCTTTACTTTGCATTCAAGACATTTTACAACATATTTCAAGGCTATTTTTTCAATTTTATTTTTATCAAAATGTTTTAGGCTCTAACTAAAATGAATTATTTTTTCTGTATCCTATCATGCTTCATACTTTCCTCACCTTTTTGTCTTTGCTTATGCCTAGAATGCCCTTCACCGCTTCATGTTCAAAGTCCTTTCTGTCCTTAAAAGTCTTTTTATTTTTTTTTTATTTTTAAAAAATTTTTTTATTGTTATGTTTATCACCATACATTACATCATTAGTTTTAGCTGTAGTGTTCCATGATTCATTGTTTGTGCATAACACCCAGTGCTCCATGCAGAACGTGCCCTCTTTAATACCCATCACCAGGCTAACCCATCCCCCCACCCCCCCCCTCTAGAACCCTCAGTTTGTTTTTCAGAGTCCATTGTCTCTCATGGTTCGTCTCCCCCTCCAATTCCCCCCCTTCATTCTTCCCCTCCTGCTGTCTTCTTCTTTTTTTTTTTTCTTAACATATATTGCATTATTTGTTTCAGAGGTACAGATCTGAGATTCAACAGTCTTGCACAATTCACAGCGCTTACCAGAGCACATATCCTTCCCAGTGTCTATCATCCAGTCACCTCATCCCTCCCACCCCACCCCCTACTCCAGCAACCCTCAGTTTGTTTCCTGAGATTAAGAATTCCTTATATCAGTGAGGTCATATGATACATGTCTTTCTCTGTTTGACTTATTTCGCTCAGCATAATACCCTCCAGTTCCATCCATGTCATTGCAAATGGCAAGATCTCATTCCTTTTGATGGCTGCATAATATTCCATTGTATATATATACCACATCTTCTTTATCCATTCATCTGTCGATGGACATCTTGGCTCTTTCCACAGTTTGGCTATTGTGGACATTGCTGCTATAAACATCGGGGTGCACGTACCCCTTCGGATCCCTACATTTGTATCCTTAAAAGTCTTTTTAAATAATAAATCCTCTGTTAAGCTTTCCTACTTTCCGTACTTTCACCCCTCTTTTAGTTTTGAAAGTAGTTTTGTGTTTCTAAATTGCCATTATACTTTGTAACTTCACTTTCAGTACCTAACACTTTCTAATGTGCATACAGCTATATGTTTGATTTTGTGTGCCCTGGACTATACTGACAATTCCTTTAAAGCAATATAATCTGTATTTGAGCTTTGTGATACTTAAGTGCCTATTTATAAACTCTGTTGTTATGTACCTATTTACTGAATAAATGTGTTTTAGATAAGATATATAATTACTCTTAGGAATACTGATTTTAAACTGTCTTGGGGATAAGTTGAGAGAAGCATAGCTGTGAATTGAAACTAAAACTTGACTTCTTTCCTTGGTTTGGTTAAATATTCAAAATAAATTTTGAATAAATCTCTGAGACATTGTGTTTTTTTTTTAGGAAACAAAGATTATGATAACCTGATTTAACCTTTTTTTTTTTTTTTTAAGATTTTTTTTTTTTGGGGAAGAGAAGGGGAAAAAAATCGGGGGGGGGGGGTCATGCAGAGGGAGAGGGATGCAGGGCCTGGATCCCAGGACCAGGACCCTGAGATCAGGACCTCAGTGAAGGCAGACACTTACCTGACTCAGCCATCCAGGTGCCCTTTAACCTGTTTTTAAAATTAAAACTAAAATTTTTAAAAACTAAAGTTGTGATAACAAGGATATAAATAAATGCATGTCTCAAATATTTAATAGGATAAAATTTTAGGAGCAGTTCTTTGACTTTTTTGAGGGAAACTCGCCACTATGACTATTTGCTTAACATGATTTAACATATATGTAGTCACTAAAAACTTTTCGTTTCCTTTTCAGAGAATGCAGAGTCTATTGATCTTAAACAGTTTTTTGACCAACATTTTTCACATATATATTACGTGTTCTTTGAGAATTTTGTGACTATTGAAGCTAGTCTTAAACAGAAAGGTAAGATGTTATAATTGGTCCTGGCGTATGTTGATGTTTCAAACAATTGTCATAAGTAACCACTTAAAAATAGACTCTTGGACATTGGAATTTTAATGTTATTTCACTTTTTTTTGTGAAACATCTTTTAGATACCCTTTCAAAGTATGGGTTAGTAATACTGTCTTCATTCTTTTGAGAAGGCTTGGAAGATTTGCTTTTTACCTGGTCAGATTTATTTACCCGTTTCCTCATTTTCTTTGCTCTGCCTTTAGATGCCTGTGAAGTTTGAGCAGTCATTCTCATATTTTCATTTTCAGAATTTATTCTAAGTTCTCCCCGGTATATTTTTTTGTTTGTTTTTTTAAAAAAGATTTTATTTATTTATTTGAGAGAGAGAGAGCACGTGCACACACACATGAGTGGGGGAAGGGGCAGAGGGAGAGGGAAAGCATACTCCCCACTGACCAGGGAGCCCCAGGCGGAGCTTAATCCCAGGACCCTGAGATCATGACCTGAGCCCAAGGCAGACACTTAACTGACTGAGCCACCCAGGCACCCTTCCACAGTATATTATTTGTTTTTAGATATAAATATGTAGAATCTAAATTTAATTGTTGAAAAGAATAGAGATGCTACAATATTATCTATACATTGAACAGAATATGCTTTAAACATTTTATTAAAGAATCACTGAGAAAATACTTTAGTGCTTGAAATACTTTAAGCTTTTTAAATGGTAACAGTGAGGACAAAATGATAATGATTAAAATATTTTTCTGTAAAAATGTTTTAGGTCACAAGTCTCAGAGGGAGGAATTGGATGCTATACTTTTTATTTTTGAGGTAAGTATCTGCCAATCAACTTTTTTTCCCTCCAAAATAATTCTTGGAACATACAAAGGAATATATTGAAACTATAAAATAGCATATATCAAAAGACTGAATTTGCTGTGCTAAGAACTGAATCACATTTTTTGACCTAAAAATATATCTGACTTAATTCTTAATTATTTTTTGAAATACATGTGTTGTTTTTAGGTAGAAATAGAATTATGTTTTTATACATTTGACACCACAAAATTGGTAATACTATAAAATAGTTAAGTGTTTTATAAATTGTTTTTCTGTATTACTTTGGATTGGGTTGGGACAAGTCTTTATTGTTAAATAAACAGAAGGAAGTAGCAACATTTGATGCTCTACTAAAATTTATATTTTGTTTTTGGCATACTGATAAAAATTAGGGTCCCTTCACTTTTAAAATAACTCCTTGCTTCTTCATTCTGTCTTTCAAATCGAGCAATGATAGGAGTATTCTGATCTTTAGCAAGAATTCAGAGATCTGGAGAAAGCCAGGATTAGATCTTGTGACTTGAAAGACAGTAAAGAATATGGAAATCTGTGTCTCAACATTGAGCTATTTTGTCTGTTGGTAATTAAAGATAATTCCCTGTTTTATACTTTGGGTACTTTGATATGGTTTAGAAGAATTTGAAGAATCTGATATCTCTCTTAGGTATTGATTTAGTTGTTGATTTAGTCACAGTTAAAAAAAAAAAGAATGGTTTTTGTTTTTGTTTTTTTTAAGAGTTCTAGATGGAAGTAACTGGTGTTGGTACCTATTGTGCTGTTTATTTTCAGTAATCATTGTCCCTGAGGAATTGGCTTATGTTTATCTCTCCAGGTGTTTGCATGAACTATTTACAAGGGGAATGTTAAAACATAGATGTTTTGAGAAAGAATGAAAGTATCAGAAATCATTCAAATTATGTTCTCTAATATGGAATTAAATGAGGAAATCAGTAACAAGGAAATTTTGTAAATTCATAAATATGTGGAAATTAATGAACACACCCCCAAATAATCAGTGGCTCATAGAAAGATATGACATACCCAGACTTAGGGAATGCAGCTAACCAAGCACTCAGAGGAAAATTTATAGTTATAAACTTGATATGATAAAAGGAAGAATTATATCCCATCAATTACCTAAGCTTCCACCTTAAGAAACTAGAAAAAGGAGCAAATTAAACCTAAAGCAAGCGGATAAAAGGAAATAATAAAGATTATAGCAGAAATAAATGGAAGAAAGATTTT
The DNA here is from genome assembly GCF_004348235.1 of Phoca vitulina. Taxonomy (NCBI): domain Eukaryota; kingdom Metazoa; phylum Chordata; class Mammalia; order Carnivora; family Phocidae; genus Phoca; species Phoca vitulina. The sequence goes on along the minus strand of NW_022589710.1, from coordinate 11,882,837 downwards.
AAAAATGGAGAAAACCAACAGAACTAAAAATCAGTTCATTGAAAAAGATCAAGAAAACTAATAATAGTTAGCCATACTGACTAAGTAAAAAGAGTGAAGAATTAAATTACTAAATTCAGGAATTAAAAAGGAATATCACTACCAACTTCATAGAAATTGTAAGAGAATACTATGACCAACTGTATGCCAACAAATTTGATATATAAAATGGAAACGTTTCTATAAAGACAGAAAGCAGTGAGATTTAAAAAGAAATAGAAAACCTGAAGGAGTTAGAACTAGTGAAAAAAGGAATTAGTATTTAAATAAAATCCCACCAAGAAAAGCCCAGACCCAGATGACTTCACTAGTGAATTTTAACCAGACATTTAAAGAAAAATACCAGTTCTTCACAAATTCTTTAATTAAAAAAAGATGGTATTTCACAGTTCATTCAATGAGGCCAGTATTACCCAACCAAAACCAGACAAAAACAAGGAAAGAAAATTCTAATAAAATATCTTCATGAGTATTGGCACCAAAAAAATCCTAAAAAAAAAAAAAAGTAAACCAAACCAAGATACATATAAAAAGGATTAAAAGGATTATACAACATCACGAAGTGGGATTTATCTACAAAATACAAAATTTAACATCTAAAAATTAACCAACTAGTAATAATAATTAAAGACAAAAAAATGCATGTTATTATCAATAGACAAAGAAAAAGCATTTGGCAAAATCCAATACTTTTTCATGATAAAACACCAAACAAAATGGGAATAAAAGGAAACATCGTCAGTTTGATGTAGGACATCTATAAAAATATCATTCAAGACCATACCTAGTACTGGATACTGAGTGCCTCTTTCTTAAGATTAGGAACAAAACAAGGGTATCCACTCTTGCCATTTCTATTGAATATTGCACTTGGTTCTAGCTAGCCAGGGAAATTAGGCAAGAGAAGGAAATAAGATTGAAAAAGAAGTTAAAAAAAAAGGTATCAGCAGAGAAGGCAAGATAATAATTTCTGGAAAGTGTTCCTTCAGGCATTCATGCTTGCCCTGTGTCCAGGAAACTGAGGTGTATTGATTAGTTAATGGAAGATCTCTCAGGATCTTCCTTCTGTTAAAAAATAGTGTTTATTTTCCTCTATGTAATATATACTGATCGATTGTCTTTAATGAATGACTGAATTTTCTTAGAATAAAAAGATGTTAGATACAGGGCTTTCATCTTTTGGAAAAAATATTTAACCTTTGTGCTGATGTTTTTTTACTTACAAGGGGACAATAATATCTGCCTGACCTCTACCTTTAGAGACTAATGATGATTTTTAAAAATCAAGAAATTTATAAATTAACTGACTTCCTCTTTTTGGAATAAAAAGCATCATTATGTAGTGTTAATAATATGATGCAGGATTTATAATCTGTTTTCTTCTGTTAAGACTACACATGGTTTCTTTCATCTTTATAGTAACCACATAAAAATAAAGACATGTTTATTTACATTTTATAAGAGGTTAAATCTGAAGTATAATAGTCATAATTTAGGAATGTTTCTGAGTAGTTTACAAACTTATCTTTTCAACTTCTAATTTTATCTCTTTCCACACCAAAATAAATACAATTATACAATTGTTGGCTAGAGAACTTTGAGGAGGGCAATGGTAAAGAAGTTTGTTTAATTCATGTAAAATTTCCTCATCATTCTCTTGTATGAGATGGACTAATAAGATCATATCAAGTGGAAGATAGGTGTAAAACATGCATACTATCTTTTGGGGCAGAATAGTATAAAAGTACATATTTTGGAATTAAGCATAACAAGATTGGAATCAGTTCTTCCACTTTCTAATTTAAGCACATTACTTAACCCATTTTCTCATTTTTTAAATGAGATTAATAAACTCTCTCTTTAGGATGGTTCTGAGGATTAATGAGATACCATTACATGTAAAAATATCTAGTGTTTGGCCCTTATGAACACTTTGGTTCATGGCATTTCTGAAGTATAACAGTATAGTAAGAGCAGCAGTAACAACAAACTCACACACACAAAACTCATTCAGCAAGCGGATGAGTACTGGGAGCATAGTTCAGTACCATAGTAAGGCAGCTGTTGAACTAGATTAATTCACACAGTAGAAATTTGTAAAGGGAATTAAAGGTAAAATTTTGAAAGTGTTATATGTAAAAAGTGTTTACTTCCAATTAATGAAAACCTGTATTAGTTTAACTGTAAGGATCCTGAATTTTTAAATATTGTTCTTATACCTATAGCCATCGTAAATATAAGTACCTTTGGGTTCACATGAATCAAATCAGTACAAATATTTGATGTGATTTTTGTGAAATCAAAATATTTTCCCTACTTTTATCAAAACAGGAGGAAGAACTACTCGAAGTGAGACAAAATGTCACACAAATAGTAGTATCTGAAAGAATTCAGAACTTATCAGTAATACCCACAATATGGAAATTCTAAGAATAGTAAATGATCATTTTGAAATATGCTAGAGTTCGTTATTTATTTATTTAAGATTTTATTTATTTATTTGACAGAGAGAGACACAGCGAGAGAGGGAACACAAGCAGGGGGAGCGGGAGAGGGAGAAGCAGGCTTCCTGCTGAGCAGGGAGCCCGATGTGGGGCTCGATCCCAGGACCCTGGGATCATGACCTGAGCCGAAGGCAGGCGCTTAACGACTGAGCCACCCAGGCGCCCCTAGAGTTCGTTATTTAATCCATAAAGAGGAATATACTTACTTTCCACATCATTGTAAAAGATAAATTTCATTAATGTCTTGTTCCAAGTCTTCGTTAGTATAGCTTGTTGGGTTTTGTTTTTGGTGTTTTCAAATACTGATCAATGTGTCAGTGCTGAAATAGTGCAAGTACTGTCAGATTAACTCAAATGCTATTTTGTGTTTGTGATGCTATCTTTTACATAAGAAACTGTTATAGGCTTATTATAAGCTCTTTAATTTTTCACATTGCACAGAATGTGGACTCATTACTTGCTTTTCATTCTTTGTTTTATTCATACTGATTTTTAGAAAATTTTACAACTTCTTCCAGAGAGAATTCATCAGCGATGGCAGTTTCATAGTATTGGTAAGTGATTTAAATATGTATTTCACATTTGACATAAATGATAATATATGAAAATGCTCTGTAGTGGGTTAGTCATTATTTGAAATGAATTTCTAGTTTATGTTTTAGTAAAAACAAAGAATACAGGACTTATCCTTAATGGGAGTATGAGATAAAAATGTAGATGAAGGATTTCCAGTCAAAATGGCATATTAAATTTCTTTGATCTGTCTGTTCCTTTACTTTAGTAATGATAAAACTAAAAAACCAAAAAAATAAAAGGCTCAGCATCACAATAAACATCTCAGAATCAGAAATGTAAAGTGCCAAGTAGAGTGAATACTTGGGCTCCAGATTTGAAAGCAAGCGGTGTCATACGGCAGTTTGCTCCACAGAAAATAGTGAGGGGAACTAGAGTTAACTTTCTTGCTTGAAGGGCCAGAGGAGAGCTTTCCAGATCATGGAATGAAGCCAAAAAGGAAAAAGGGCAAAAAACCCCCTGCTGTGGATTACTGTCAGAGACTAAGTAGGGAGGAGACCACAGACTTTGTTTCCAGGAACTAAGCCAAGGTGCTTGCCGGTTTGGAGTCTGGTCTTAATAACAATAACAATATCACCACAGGGCTCTTGAGCTCTTGTTCTCAGACATTTTCCCCCTCTGTGGTTAGAAAGGAGTCTGCAGGTAAGGATTGTTGGCTTTGGTTTGGGTGTCTCAGTGATGGCAGTTTTGATTGCTAATGATTCTCATGACCCTTCTCATGGGGAATATGTGGACGGCCATCCTGTCTACATTGTTGAACTAGAATGTTATAGGCCTTATATTCATTTGTAAAACGTGTATTCGTTTCTCTTAAAAAGGAAAGTCATAGATTTTACTTAGGCCCCACATTTTTTAATCCATTATAGCAAGTGAAATCTTTTTGGACACAGTTTATAAATGGGCAGAGGATTCGAATAGACATTTCTCCAAGATATACAAATGACCAATAAGTACATGAAGAGATGTGCAACGTCATTAGTCAGTAGGGAAATGCAGATCACAACTCTAAGGAGATACCACTTCACATCTACTAGGATGACTATAAGCCAAAAAATAACAAGCATTGGTGAGTCTGTGGAGAAATTGGAACCCTCGAACATTGTTGGTGGGAATGTAAAATGCCGCAGCTGCTTTGAGAACCAGTCTGGCAGTTCCTCAGAATATTAAACATAGAGCTCCTCTATGACCCAGCAATTCCACACCCAGATATACCATACCCAAGAGAAAGGAAAACATATGTCTGCATAGAAATGTATACTCCAATGTTCATAGCACCATTTTTCATAGTAGCCAAAAGATGGAAATTACCCAATGTCTGTTAACTGATGGTTAGATGAATAAAATGTGTTTTATTTTAAAAAAGAAAAGTCTCTTGTGGGGCTTTGAAACTATAAGTTTTCAAAAACTTTTATAAGTTTTATTTATTTCTCAGAGACAGCGAGAGAGGGAATACAAGCAGGGGGAGTGGGAGAGGGAGAAGCAGGCTTCCCATGGAGCAGGGTCCCCAATGTGGGGCTCGATCCCAGGATCCTGGGATCCATGACCTGAGCCGAAGGCAGACGCTTAACCGACTGAGCCACCCAGGTGCCCCTAAGAGTAGCTTTATTGAATTATAATTTATATAGGTAAAATTCATCTATTTAAGTAAATAATTTAGTGATAAGCCTTCCCAATTAATTCCAGAAACAAAAGGAACTCTGGACATCTAGGAAGGATATTGATGCAGGGGCTAAAAAAGACAAAATCCTAAGTAGTAAAGTCTTTTAGAATGAACTTTTTGGATAAAGTTTGAGACTAAATATAACATACCCATTATATATAAACAACTCTTACAACTTGATAATAAGATGATAAGACAAATATTTTTAAATTGGCAAAATATTTGACTAGGTTTTATATCAGAGAAGAGATATGAATTAGTAATAAGCACTTGATAAGGTACTCAATAAAATAGTGAAATCCTATTTTGTGTTTCATAATCATAAAAATGTCTTTGAAGGTTTTTATGAAGAAAGTTTTTTTTGAGACATCTGAACTTCAAAAGTTTATTGTATCTTCTAAGGAATGTAGCCTTAAATCTTCAAAAGAGCTTTAGGCTCTCTACGTGTCATGATTAATAATATCCCAGTAAATGTCTAACTTTGAGAAGACACGTAAGTGGTCATTTTTCTTTGTCATCCAGAAAAATCCTAAGACTGTTTTCTTTCATTTTTGTCTTATATATAAAGGAAAATAAATCAATGAATCTAGTTGATTTTTTAAAAGTAGCTTTTTTTTTAAGAATTTTTAAAATTTATTTATTTGACAGAGAGAGAGAGTGAGATGCTTAACTGACTGAGCCACCCAAGTGCCCCTAAAAGTAGCTTTATTGAATTATATTTTATATAGGTGTAAAATTCATCTATTTAAGTAAATAGTGATTTTCAGCAAATCTTTAGAGTCACCACTGTCTAGTTTTAGAACATTGCCTCACCCTGAAGTATTCCTTCAAGCCCGTTTACAGTTAGTGCCTTTCCCACCACCACAGTCTGCTTTCTGTGCTCAATAAATGTCTTTTTTTTGACATTTCATATAAATGAAATCATATAATTTATAGTAGTTTGCATTTGGCTTCTTTCACTTAGCATAATTTTTTTGTTTGTTTTCCATATTATAACATGTATTATCATTCCTTTTTATTGCTGTATAGAGTACTATGATATGGCTATATCATGTTTTATCTACTCACCAATTCATGGGCATTTATATTGTTTCTAGTTAATTATACCTCACTTACTCTATTTGTTTTATTGTAGATTCCTTTCAGTTTTCTAAATATAGGAACATGTCAACTGCAATTTAAGATAGTTTTACTTTTTTTTTTTTTAAAGATTTTATTTATTTATTTGACAGAGAGAGATAGCGAGAGCAGGAACACAAGCAGGGGGAGTGGGAGAGGGAGAAACAGGCTTCCCGCCGAGCAGGGAGCCCGATGCGGGGCTCGATCCCAGCACCCTGGGATCATGACCTGAGCCGAAGGCAGATGCTTAATGACTGAGCCACCCAGGCGCCCCGATAGTTTTACTTTTTTATTTCCAATCTGGTACCTTTAATTTCTTTTTTTTCTTTTCTTTTCTTTTCTTTCTCTCTCTCTCTTTCTTTCTTTCTTTCTTATTGTTTCTCTAGTATAGTGTTGAATGAAAGTGGTGAGAGCAGACACTCTTGTATCATTCCTGATGTGTGGGAGAAAGCAGTTACTCTTTCACAATTATGTATGGTGTTAGCTATTTTTATAGCTATGACAAGAGCCTTTATTATAGTATTCCTGGGAATAGCAAAAATTTGAAAACAAACCAAATGTCCTAACATAAATAAGATTAATAGTATGGAATGAAATTGTATACAGCAGTTAAAGTGAATTAATTAGAGCTATATAGATCACTATAGATAAATTTCAGAAGCTAATGTTGGTTGTAAAAAGTTACTTAGGTAGGGGGGCCCTTGGATGGCTCAGTCATTTGGGCGTTTGACTCTTGATTTCGGCTCAGGTCATGATCTCAGGGTCATGAGCTTGAGCCCCAAGTGGGGCTCTGCGCTGAGCATGGAGCTTACTTAGGATTGAGCAGCACCCCCAGCCCCCTGCGCCGCTTTCTTGTGCATGCACTCTCTCAAAAAAAAAAAAAAGAAAGAAAAGTAACTTACAGGAAGGCTTGTTTTGTATATCATATATAAATGTTAAGGTTTTTGTTTTAAAAAACAATTAAACTTCAGACTTAATCAGATTTGGTATTCTGTTTATGTTCTTTTTCTGTTCCAGAATCCAGTCCACGATACCACAGTGCGTTTAGCATACATAGATTTTTTTAGGGGAGCTGATTAAAGACTGGGGTTTACATAGTATTGTTTTAAGAAATTGAATTTGTGCAAATATAAGGTAGAGAATTGCAGATAAATCAACACAGTTTTATTTGAAATATTAAAGCTTGGGGCGCCTGGGTGGCTCAGACGGTTAAGCGTCTGCCTTCAGCTCGGGTCATGATCCCAGCGTCCTGGGATCGAGCCCCGCATTGGGCTCCCTGCTCAGTCAGAGGCCTGCCTCTCCCTCTCCTACTCCCCCTGCTTGTGTTCCCTCTCTGTCTGTCTCTATGTCAAATAAATAAAATTAAAAAAAAAAATTAAAGCTTATTTTTGTATGACAAATGAAACTTAACCAAATAAAATCCAGGCTTGATCTCTGTGTGTGTGTGTGTGTGTGTGTGTGTGTGTATGTGTGTTTTGTATGTGTGTGATCTTGATATTATTAGAAAGAATAAAAAAATAGGATTAGAATAGCTATGGAAGAGATTCTTGTTACTGACATAAGGTTTTAAATATATAAACCAATTCTAAATATTTTATTAATTTATAAATAATAACCCTAATATAAAAATATTTTGGAAATAATACCACAAATCTGGATAATGTTTTTTTCTGGGGAAGGAAGGAGAATGATTTGACATGGTTTCAAAGGAGGCTTCAATGATACTTGTTAGATAAAACATCAAAGATAAGGTAAATAAATGAAATTTTGAAATTATAGGAAACATGGGACTGTGTTTAGATTTGTTTAGACCAAATGGCGGGTCTCTGGATGTTTGTTAATGTAATTTCAATATTTTATTATAGAGTTGAAAAATTGTATAAAATAAAAAGGAATATTAAAGATGGCTTTGAATATTCTGAAAAAGAAAGTACAATGAAAATGTTTGTTAGGAAATATTAGAATTATAGAAGTTCATGTGGTTAACTAAATGGAAGTTCCCTGCAGTGGTTTTTATTTGTCTTAGTGATGCAGAAAGTATTTAATTATATTCTTAATCTTAAGTAAGAGATATACAGAGATAATGTTGTAGTAAATGCAATTTTGGGATTAGGGTTTGTTTCAATAGACTAAATCATGTTTAATTCCAATAGAACATGTGTTGAAAAGGTGACTACATGCCCTTCTAGTCCCAAGATTATGGCCAGAGGGATATCAGGGTCACCAAGAATAATTTGGAGGTTGCCAAGGACTTGTTTTAAAGTGTTTTCAAGTCTGACCGAGAACTCTGACATTTGGAAACAACTAAGAAAATATGAGTATTTTAAATCATGTTTCCTTTTCAGGATTAATTTTAAAGAAACTACTCCACACAGGAAACTCCTTGAAGGTATAATTATATTTTTTTTCTATGACTTTTAAAAAAACTGTCTCTTCTTCTACTTTTCCTACATCAGCTTTTTTTCTAAAGAATTTGAGTTGTCTTTAGTTCACTTAGTTGAAGGAATTGACTTAAAATAAAATATAGCAACATACTCAGTATGTGTGAAAATACATACTGGGTTGACCAAGCTATTGAAAAACTTTTGCCACTGCATTGGGTGATTCACTAGAAATACTTTGCTCTCTGGTCCCCAGAAGACAAAAATTATTTACAAATTATTCTTTATATTACTATAACTATTTTTAGATGTAGGGAAGAATGATGGATCTATATTAAAAAGTTGATTTTATTTCTTTTCTTTTTCATTATCTCATTGTGCTCTGGTAAGAGAAGCTACCCAGTGCAAAAGCATCTTGTAGGTTAAGTGAAAGTTTCATATGGTGGGTGGTTTTGGTGTCAAGGCTTGGTATAGCAGTACAAAGGAATAAGCCTTCCTAATTGTTTGTTTTCTTGTTATCTCCCTAAACTGTAAGGGTGGCAGCTGTTGAACAGCTTTGACAGTGGCCATTTACCAAGCTGTGGTAAGGCAATTTCCAAAGCTACCAGTGAGATTAGCTTAATGAAGAACTTTGTGTTTTGCTTGTCAGAGATTGAATGTTTTTCTGTCTTTTCCTGTTTTCTTCCTGGGAGAGAATTTTATGCATTGATTGAAATATTTGTTGTCTTCTGTATATGGGGTATTGTTCTAGGTACTTAGAATATAGTAACCAGTCAAAATTTCTGCTTTGCAGGTTAGCAGCAAATAATAAGTAGATGACATAATTTCAGAGAGTGGTAAGCTTTTTTAAGAACAAGAACATTGATTTAGCAGGGTACCAAGATCCCCATAACCATTCCACCTTTTACCACCAAAGTCACTGTACAGGGAACAGTTATTGCCCTCTTTCTTCTTGGTTCTTGGATTAGACCAGTGGTGTTGGGAAAGAGGGAAGTAAACAAGAAGGAAATAATTTTCTGATTTTTTTCTTTTACCAATGGAAATTAGAGAATAAAGATTACCTTATGGCTTTAAGTAGTTAGAGGCCAAATTTATTCTGTATTTGTTCAAAATCAGTGAATTTAAATTTACAAATAATGAGGGCTCAATAAATGACACGGGTATAGTAGCCCTTCCTCTTTCCTTCCCTCCCTCTTTTCCTTCTTCCTTTTCTTTTTCCTTTACCTCTTTCTTTCCTTCCTCTCTTTTGCAAAGTAACACTCTCTAATCATCTTCTAGAGAATTTTGGCCTTAAAAGTAAGAAAATATTTCCCTTATTAGTAAAAATACTGTTTTTCATTTTATTTATTTTAGATCAGACGGGAAGGTGTTCGTCTTTTCTTATTATGGTTGCAAGCTCTTCAGAATAACTGTAGCAAAGAACAGCTTTGGATGTTTTCATGCTTAATTCCCGGATTTTCAGCACTACAATCTGAACATGGACCTCGAACTTTAGATAATCTCATTAATCCTCCACTCAACCTTCAAGAAAGTAAGATTCATGAGATCTTATCCATCAGTATTTTAATATTTCCTGTGTAGTTTATTAATGTATTTTTAAAATGTCCGTATGTTTATTAACTCGGTAATTCAAGGCCATGTTATAAAATGTAGGTTTTATTATTTTTCGCCTATGATGAGGCCAACAGATCAGAAGATGATTGACATAAAAAAATAGTTACAGTTCCCAAGGGAGAGGGCATGCCACACCAGGGAGGGTGGCCACATGGGGAAGTACCAGGGTCAATCAGGGGTAGGGCATCAAAGGCAAGAGCCCTTATTGTGATTTCTGTAAGTAGAAACATGTGAGGCAGTGTGAGCAGTCCTGTGATTGGCTCGTTTGGATAATTCCAGCAGGCTTAGGTGCATAGGGGCTGTCCCTCATTGTCACCCATGTACCTGGGTGATTAGGTCAGGGGAATAGTGGCCTTGAATGTGAGAGCTGGATAGAAGAGGGGTAGAGGTGTGGACTCTGGACTGGTTGGTTTGTGTATGGAAGGCATGTTCTCTGGCCCATCTTTACCATCTCTGGGAATTGGCTGGGGAGGGACTTTCTCTTCCTGGCCAGCAAGGCTTCTGGTGTCAAGCATCAGAAACACATGGTTAATAGAAGCCATTTTACATTTATCTTTTATTTCTAATTCTCATGTGTCGTCTTGTATCCTTGAGTTAATTTGGATGTATATTGAAGTACAAGAGTATTTACTTTGTGCCAAGAGGACTGTAACAAAATCTATTTTTGTGAGCTTAATTACTTGGCTAATATTTACTAAGAAACAGGTTTAGGAACCTGCCTATATCAAACTAGGTGCTGCTTAGGAAATATTTAAGAGAGTTCAGCTAGTTGTTGGTCAGTTTTTTTGAATTTGCATTTATTATAATGAATGTTTTTGAATATCGGAACATTTTCGAAAATGTGAAAGTTTCTTATTTTATACATGGACTTTTGTAATCAAGGAACTAAGATGCTATCCTTTCTTTTTGAGAGGGAAATAGCATTTTATTCTTTGAATAAAGGAGCTACCTTAAACAGTAAGCGTGGTCATTACTAGAGTAATAAGTCCTTTAATTGATAAATAAGGTCATTATTGTTGAGGCTTCTTGTCATATTATGGAATTTTTGTAATGGGCTGGAATTTTTGTAATGGGCACACTTAATGTAAATTTTAAAATATGAGTTTTTTTTCAAGTAAGATTCACTCTTAAGCCCTTTGTTATCTGTCTATCCATCCCTGTCACATTCTCTCAGTCAAGGGGTTATGAAACAGCTGATTATTAAACTTTATGGCTGTTGTGATGGGCTGTTAGGATGATCTCAGATTTATTTCAAGGTTCAATCATTAGAACGTTTTCAAGCAGTATTCATTGCATATATGTCTTACAGTTAAATTTTATTTGGATCACATTATTTCATTGTTAAATTTGTTTTGTGATTATACTAAACTTTTGTCTCTGTATAGCTCAAGTCACTATAGAGGAAATCACTCCTCTTGTCCCTCCACAATCAGGAGACAAAGGTCAAGAAGATCTCACAAGCTATTTTCTTGAAGCACTTTTAAAATACATAGTAATTCAGGTATGTGTTATCCTCTTTGATATCACCCCTCTTACCATCTTTGTGTGGGTAATTAATTTTTCTCTCTCTTACCATTATTATGTTGGAGTAGATATTTGCTTATTTTCTTGAAGGAAGACAAATTTTTACTTTTGAAAATGTATGTTAGTATGCCTTTCGTGAAATAAAAATCATTGGCGGGATTATGAGTCTCTTAGAAGGGAAGCTAGAGAGAAAAAATCTTGAAGTAGACTCTTTTATGTATATACCTTCCTCTGTGGGCCAGTTGGGTTTACTTTCCAATCCTTTCCTTTATAATCAGTGGTTGTGGTCTTTAAGTAATAACTGTTTGATTTAGGAATCAACCTGCCAAGAGGCAGCCAGTAGGGAGATAGGCTGAGAATGGGGTTGTGGGTGGAGGAATGTAATTTACACTTTAACCTGTTTGTACTCTGTAAATTTCTAGGTGAATGTATTTTTTGTAAGGTAACCTATTCATCCCTACATATGAAATGTGCATGCCCTGGTTGATGAAAACAATCTTAGCATATACACATTTCTTGTAACTATTCCAAACACAAAAATTCCCTATGCCTCAGAAACTAACATTAGAAAGTTAATTTGGACCCTGATTGAGATTGCCAAGGTTTAAATCTGATAGTACATCTTACTGATAGTGTCACCTTTGGTAAATTAACCTCCCTGGCTTAAAATAGACATAAAAATAATACCTATCCTATTTTGGTGTTTGAGGGTTAAATGATTAGTAAAAGTACTAGAAGAAAAAAATACATGACACAAAGTGTTCTGTGGGTGGTAGTTGTTACTGTCATTATTATTACCAGTTTTTCTTTTTTAAAAAACAACTTTTATACCTCATATAGATTTTTAAAATTGTTTTGCTGGTTTATTGAGATATAATTGACATATAGTAAACTGCAATATTTGAAATATACAATTTGATGACATTTATTTCATGTATACAGCCATGTAACCATCACCATAATCAAGATAATGACCTGTCTCCCCTAAAAGTTCTCACATGCCTTTGTAATACATCCTTTTCCACTCCTAACCACTACCTCATTCCCAGGCAGCTGTTGATCTGATTTATGTCACTACAGTTTGCATTTTCCTTATTTTCATATAAATGGAATCATATGGTACATACTTTTTTTTTTTGGTCTGGCTTCTTTTTCTATCATAATTTTTTTGAAAATCATCCATATTGTGTATCAATAGATTGGTTCTTTTTATTGCTGAGTAGCTTTTCATTATATGGATATAACATGCTTTGTTATTCAGTCACCTGTTGATGGTGATATGAGTTGTTTCCAGTTTTTAGCTATTACAGATATAACGGCTGTGAATATTGATAAACTACTCCTTATGTGGACATAAAATTTTTTCTCGTGGGTAAATACCTAGTAGTGGAATAGCTGGGTTGTAGAGTAGGTATATATTGACTTGTTTAAGGCACCGCCAAGCTGTTTTCCAAATGGTTGTACCTTTTTACATTCCACCAGCAATCTTTGAAGCTTAAAAGTTGCTTCACATCCTCACCAACAGTTGGTATGGTCAGTATGTAATTTTAGTTATTCTAAAGTGAATAATGTAGGGGCACCTATTAGGTGGCTCAGTCGGTCCTGGCTCGATCCCAGGACCCCGGGATCATGACCTGAGCTGAAGGCAGACGCTTAACTGACTGAGCCACCCAGGCACCCCCCCCATTTTTTTCTCAACTCCCTCCAAGTTGTTTAATAATAAAAAAGAAGATAGTACATATACATAAACCTGATCTCCCACCACCACCCCTCCTTTACTTCCAGTGACTAGCTCCAAAATGTAAAAATGTCCCTTGTCCTTCCTGGGCACTAACTTCCCACCTCCAACCCCCCAAATAGAGAAACAAAAGAATAAAGAGTGTGTAGGAGGCCACCCACCCCAAAACTTCATCTCACTCAGTACCCTCAAAGAAAGAAGCAGGAATTAGGGGTCCAGAGAAATGAGAGGAGCCCTATATTCCAAGAAGGGGCAAGAAGAGAGGTGAACCCACTCATCTCCAATTAAGTACTTAACCCCAGACCCTGTCTTTCCTTTACCAATTGCTCAAGCCCAGAGATCACAGAACTTAGAAAAACCCCACTTGGTCATCCCCACGTCCCTCCCGCTCCCCACCAGCTCTAAGTCAGTGTGAGTTGCAGAGGTCAGGGGTGACTGAGGTAGGGGGCCTGGTGGGCCTGGCTGGCTGCAGAAGCTGGCAGGGGACCACTTGTGGCATTGCCGGGGCCAAGGACGGCTGTTTTCGGAGTGAGAGGGACACCATGGAGGTCTTGGTATGAATCACCCTGATGTTCGGCTCAGGTCACGATCTCAGGGTTATAGGATTGAGCACCCCATGTTGGGCTCCCTGCTCGCAGGTAACCTGCTTCTCCTTCTCCTCCCTGCTCGTGTGCGTTCTCACACTCTCTCTCTCAAATAAATAAATAAAATCTTAGAAAAAAATAGTGAATAATGTATAGTGGTATCTCAATGAAGCCTACTCTGGGCCTTTGCCATCCCCCTACTTAGCTATCTTCTTCACCCTACTGGAATTGTCACACCCTATATTTTACTGCTCTTTCCCTCTTATCCCCCACCCCCTTACTCCATGGACACTGTCCTCACCCCTCTTGGGCTCTAAGTCTCCACTGGGCTTCCGCCTCTGCTACATCCCCTTCATGGATGCCCTGCATTTTGTGGTTAGGCTCTAATTATCTGCACTTGACTGCCACTGCTTTCACTCTTTCCCCCACTCCCACTCACATATGCCTATTTTGTATGACTTTTAAGGCTGAATTATTCAGGACAGGGCAAAGGGGGAAAGAACATTAGTATCTTTGTCATTAGTAGAGCCAAGTCTGGGTCAACTTTGAAAATTTTCAGAGCACACTTTAACTTCTAAGATTTTTGTAATTTAACATATATAATGCATTTACATGGCATTATACCAGTTTTTGCTATTTGTCCTTTATATATATTTAGCTCTGTATCTTTAGAGTATAACAGATTAGTATATCGCTTAAGTAACCTTTTACAACCTTGTTTGTGATAGCTAATAATTGTTTCTGTCTCATGGAATGATTCTGATTGTATTTTTTATTTTTAGGTAAAAAGTTTAGAATGGAAGAACAAAGAAAACCAAGAAAGGGGATTTTCATTTTTGTTTTCACATTTTAAGAAATATTACTTGCCTTATATTTTCCCAAACATCTGCAAGGAGAATAGTTTATATCATCCTGTACTTGGTAGGTAGTCTGTGGAATTTTCTAAAAGATCACACGTAAGAATAAAATATACCTCAATGTAAGGTTGGCATTTGTTACCTGCAGAAAACTGATAACATTTAATATTTGCATTGGTTGTTTAGAGATACTATACCTTGATTCATAGAGAAAGTAGAATTTTATTAATAGGAAAGTTTCATTGAGAGTAAAGAGATTTTTTAAAAAAATGTCTTCTCTGGATCTCACTGATAGGAAAAGTTAACCCACCATAAATATTTGATATTATACATTAAACTTCTGCTATTTGGTATGATCCTTAAACTATATTATAAATTTTCTCTTTAAGGTCCCCCAAGGATTCAATTTAGTATGTCTTATTCAAGTTCTGTATGAATAATGACGTTGTCATATATTTTGATGATGTCTTGTCCAGTATTTAGTGGCTGTGCCAAAATGGCTGAGCCTTGAAACTAGAGCCTTTCTGACAAATCTTGGTTTAAAAGCAGACCTCTTCCATATATAGAAGCCACTGCAGTGTGTATGTAGAAATTTTTTTTTTTTTTTTTTTTTTTGCAGAAAGATGTTCCTATTTTAAGCTTTGCCAAGTTTAGGCAGCTAATAGACTTAGGCATAACCATTAAGGCTTGTAGAAAGGGCTTAAATTAGAGTAGCAGATCTTTGCCATTGAGAACAGTATTTGCTTTAAAAATCTTTTTGCTATAAAAATCAAGGAAAAATTCTCATACTTTGTATTCAAAATTTGTATCTCAGTCGTAGGTTAATTGAAGTGAGTTCTCATTAATTTTAAATGGCTCTGGAAGCCTTTCTGTACTTAGACAGGATTCACCGAGCCTTTTAGTGATATTTTGCAAAAAGACATGTTTCCATATATCAGCAATATATGGTTCACTCTTCTAGATTGCATGTTAATATCTAGCAAATTATTTTAAAATGTCATTTTAAATCTACTTTTAAAACAAGGGTATCATCACATCTCAAATGTTTAAAAATGTAGATTTAGCTAAGCATAATAATTTTCTTATTTTGGTTTTTGTTTTCCTTTTATTTTTCTGTAGATATCCCACAGGTGAGACCAAAGCCACATTATGTTATGATAAAGAAGGATGCCGAAACCAATGAAGCAATCTATTGTACGAAAGAACCTTTCATTAAGGCTCGTGTTATTGTCATTCGTTGGCTGGTTTCTTTCTGGCTTGAGCCAAAGCCCCATACAGGACCTCATATTCCTGGGATGGAAGGTGAAGTCTTGCCAAAGAATATTCAGGTAATACACCACAAAGGGCAAACTTTAAAAATGGCTTAAGAGATGTGCCTACGGATTTCAGTTGCCTTAGATGTAGAACAAACTTAAATGATGGTAATATTTTCTTTGTATAAATGTATTTTGTAAATCCAAATTTTAACAATTATTATAGAATCAGTAGTCTTCTTAATAAAAAAAAAAACTTGGAAGATATAGAAGATAATTCTAGTCATGTATGAGTCTCAGCTTCTAATTTATTACTATATTTTATGTTAACTGTGCTGTACTAAAAATATTCTGAATTGTACACACAAGTTCTTGCAGTTGGAAATGATTTGTAATCATAGTTCTTTTTTGATTTCTGAGCATTCACAGAATGCTGATTTAAAGTCTTGTCTCCCAGGGCGCCTGGATGGCTTAGTTGGTGGAGCATGCAACTCTTGATCTTGTGGGTTGTGGGTTCAAGCTCCATGCTGGGTGTAGAAATTACTTAAAAATAAAATCTTTCAAAAAAAAAAAAGTCCCCATCTCATTTTCCCTTTTTTCAGCAAGGGCACTGAGTCTAGAAATGTGATATAAAATTATACCCAGCTATACAATGGAGGGGCTAATATTTAAACTTCCGGTATTTTTTTATTAAACAGTTTCCCTGTTTTTCACACTTTTTTTTTATCACTTTCTTTTTTCTCAATGTGTGTTTTTTCTGAACTTACCTCTATTATAGTATTTTTAAATAATTTTTATTTTCCTTTTCTCAGACTTTCTTTACTTTTAAACATCTTAAACTGTGTGTGTTTTTGTTATGACTTCTTAGATCTTTTACAAATTAAGTGGGGGAATAAAGTGTGTGTTTAATTAGTATTCAGGAAATATAAAATTTTTATATTCCCTTTAACCTTTTATTTGTAGCCAGCTATGGGTATGTTTTCCCTAAAACTTCATTCTAAGGTCTCTACAAATAATTATTAAGTGTAGAAACTCTCAAGCGGAACTATTTTTCATGATCCCAGAACTTAATGCGATAAAACCACAGAGTTTTTGATTGGGAAGGCATATTTGAAATCATTTACTTAAAACCTTTTGTTTTATAGATGACAAAACTGAGACCAAAAATTGAGTAACTTACTAGAAAGTAATTTGCTATACCATGGAATAGCTACTACTATCATACCATGGTAATAATTTCCTCATCACCAACCTTAAGACTTTTACTTTATCCCTAGGTTGTCTTCATCTTCAGTCATGGTGAAAATTCTTTTTTTTTTTTTTAAGATTTTATTTATTTATTTGACACAGAGAGAGACAGTGAGAGAGGGAACACAAGCAGGGGGAGTAGGAAAGGGAGAAACAGGCTCCCTGCCGAGCAGGGAGTGCAACTTGGACTCAATCCCAGGACCCTGGGATCATGACCTGAGCCAAAGGCAGACACTTTTTTTTTTTTTTTGAAGATTTTATTTATTTATTTGACAGAGACACAGCAAGAGAGGGAACACAAGCAGGGGGAGTAGAAGAGGGAGAAGGAGGCTTCCTGCAGATCAGGGAGCCCGATGCGGAGCTCGATCCCAGGACCCTGGGATCATGACCCGAGCTGAAGGCAGACACTTAACCCAACTGAGCCACCCAGGCGCCCGATGGTGAAAATTCATTTAAGAGAATATAGAGTGTTCTCTTGAGTTTTCTTTCTTTCAAGATTTTATTTTTAAGTAATGGCTACAGTCAATGTGGGGCTCAAACTTACAACCCCAAGATCAAGGGTCACACTCTGTACCGACAGAGCCAGCCAGGTGCCCCATTCTTGAGTTTTCTTATATTTTCTTTTGGCTTCCTTTCTACTTCTGTCATAACTTTTCTTCCATTCCTTTGTGTTTTTTTGGTAACTTGTTTGTACTGCAAACATTCTAAAATCAAATTATAGGTGGATAGATGATTAGTGAGTATCACTATATTACTTAGATGTTGAGTTATTTGCATTGCTACTTAATTATTTAGAATGGATTCTAAATGAAATCTATGCCCGATTTTAAACAATGGTGTAAGTTATTTGTGGAATGCTGTTAGAAAGCAAAATGCCAAGTTGAATGATTATGATATTCTCCCCCTTTTGTTTTTATTGTAGAGAGCAGCTGCTAGTTTGGTATCCAGAGAAGAAAACAAAAATGATAATGCTGATAAAGCGGATAGAACTACAGAACCAGAACAGTCTCATTCCAATACAAGCACTCTGACGGAGCGAGAACCTAGCTCATCCAGTCTCTGCAGTATTGATGAGGAACATCTCACAGACATTGAAATAGTTCGCAGAGTTTTTTCTTCTAAAAGAAGTAATGTAAACTTTGTCACAGAGATATTTCGTCAGGTAAAGTACCTCTCAGTAATTTTAATTTGTAGTACAGACTTTGGTTTTTAATGTTGAATATACTGGCTTTCAGCTTTTCAAAATTCTTAATAAAATTTTTTTTAAAGTTTATATTTAATTTTTAAAATTTATTACATCTAATCCTTTAATATTTTCTATTTATATTTTTTAGTTTATGATGATTTTAGTTTAATAACTGTCCACCTCCCCTCTTACTCCTTCTGTTATTAGAACAGTTTTCTTAGTTACTCACTTTATGGTTTGAAACTTTTCTTCTTACCATTTCATTAGTAAATTATAGTAAAATTATTTTATCTTCCATTCTCTATAATCAATAAAAAGTGGTTTTTGAATAGAAGAAGCAATGTTTTCATTGCCTTTATTCTCCTTCCAGAGGCTGTTTTGTCCTCTAAGGCATTCTGAAGTTAAAGTTGCTTAAGGCAGATATTTGGGGACTAAAATAAAGAAATGGAGAGAAAGAAAAAGAATAAAAACTATTTCACATAAAGATAGCTAGAAATTCGTAAGTGCACATTCTCAATTACATAGAAATTTTGTGGAAAATAAGCCTTATGAAAACCAATCATTTGCTTTTAATAGCAAAGGTACTTAACTCTTGCAGGTAAACATCATTGAGTTTTATAGCTGAAGGGGATCATTCAAGTCTCACAGCAAGTAAGTGGTAGATCTGGGACTAAAACTCCCAGATCCTGGTTCCCATGTCAGTGCTGTTTATTCTATACCACATGCCTTCACATGCCAGGAAGCTGTCTAGGCAAAGCAAATCTTCACCTTGTACACATGTTTATTGATATGTAAAACAAAGCATGACGCAGCATTAGTTTTGTTAACCTAAGTTAAAGAAACAGACTTGCCTTGTGGTTGTTTCAGCAGCACATATACTAAAAATTGGAATGAGACAAAGAAAGTTAGCATGGCCCCTGCATAGGGACCACCAGCAAATTCATGAAGTGGTCTATATTTTTGTGTTAATGAGTACAAAATGTATACAATTATATACAAATAGACTCAGTTTCCTACAAGCTCAATAAAATGAATATCACAATAAAAAAAACAAATTTGCCTTAACATCTTTTCCAGTTTTGACAGTGGTTCTAGTTGCCAAGTTTAAGGTTTGTGTTGATAGAATATTTGACAAATGGGAAAGGAAAGATATTTGGCAAATAATGTTGGAGAACTTTACATGTGGGAGAACTTAAAGCAAACTTCTAGAACCATTAGGGCTTTCGAGTTCTTGAGTCCCTTTGTGTAAGTTTATTTTTCTAGGAATTTGTTCACTGCATTTGTTTTCAAATGTGACAAAAGGTTCATTCCATTCTCTTAGAATCTTTATAATCTCTGAAGCATTTATATTCTTGTTCCCCCTTTTCATTCCTGTTAGTTTTTATTTGTTCCTTGTTTTTTTTTTCTTGATGATTCTTGCTAGAGATTTGTCATTTTTATTAGTCTTTTCAAGAATGAGCTTTTGGCTATTAGTCTTCTCTGTTTTATACTTGTTTTCCTCTTTTGTTAATTTTTGCTCCTTTTATTTCCTTCTTTCTACTTTTCTTGATTTCTTTTTTTTTACTAGCTAATTAATTTTAGTCTCACATTTTTCTCATATGAACTTTCTTGAGGCTATTAATTTACCACTCAGTACTATTTTAGCTACATTCTACAAATTTTGTTATATAGCATTTTTGCTGTTACTCACTTGTAAGTATTTTCTAATTTTCATGTTAATACCTTCTTTGACCTATGAGTTATTTAGCAATTTGTATCTTCCAAACAGAGTTTCCTGATTTTCCTTTTTCTTACAAATTTCTGATGTGATTCTTTTGGACAGAGAATTCTTTTGGACAGAGAATATAGTTTGTACAATCCTAGTTGTTTAAAATGTATTGAAACTTATGGTTCAGTTTGTAGTCAGTTTTCATAAATGTCCTGTATGATTGAAAAGAATGTATGCTTCTCTGTTGAGTTCAGTGATCATTAGAGCCTGAACTTTTCTATATCCTTACTTAAGGTTTTTGGTCAGCTTGACCTCACAGTTACGAGAGGGGTGTGTTAAAATCTTATACTCTGACAGTGATTTGCCAGTTTTTTCCTTTGTACCTCCGTAAATTTTTCTTTGTATATTTTGAAGCTATATAATTGATAATTAAGTACATACAAGTTTAAAATTTTATACCTCAATGTGAATTAAACATTTTATTTATGGCCCTTCTCATCTGTGGAAATTATTTTTGCTTAGGGTCTGTTTTATTTACTATTAGTAGATTTACACCACTCTCTTTTTATTAAGAACTAGCATCTGGGGCGCCTGGCTGGTTCAGTGGGTAGAGTGTGGGACTCTTGATCTCGTGAGATCAAGCCCCATATTAAAAAAAAAAAAAAGTACTAGCCTCATGTATTTTTAAAATAATCTTTTAATTTTTAACCCTTTTATATCATTAGATTTTGCATGTCTCTTGTAAATATGGTTTGATTTTTAAAAATCTTTGTCTTTTGTAAAGTGTTGAAGGAATATCTGATGACCTATAGAATATAAGGGGATGGACGACCTAGGCTGACTGGGATTTTTGTCTTGGGCAACTGGGTGCATGGTGTGAACCTTCACTAAAGAAAGGGCATCCTAGAGAAGGAACAGGTTTGGGGCAAAGGTTTGGGGAAAAGTAATGAGGTCAGTTTTAAACCAACTGACACCTGGAGCATATCCAAGTGAAGGTATCCGATGGGGAGATGGATGTAAGGTTCTGGGAGAGGGAAGTTGGGATTGGTAATCCAGATTTGGAAGTCACGGCAAACCTGTTGTACATGAAGCCGTAAGAGTGAATGAAGGGGGGGAAATCGGACGGGGAGACGAACCGTGAGAGACTACGGACTCTGAGAAACAAACTGAGGGTTCTAGAGGGGAGGGGGGGAGGGGGATGGGTTAGCCTAGTGATGGGTATTAAAGAGGGCACGTACTGAATGGAGCACTGGGTGTTATACGCAAACAATGAATCATGGAACACTACATCAAAAACTAATGATGTAATGTATGGTGATTAACATAACGTAATAAAAAAAAAAGATGTCAAAAAAAAAAAAAACCAAGCAGTAATAACCAGTTATATTTTACTGTATTTAGTGTCAAGGTATTTTTTCTATAAATCCATGCACATGTATACATTATTAAAAGACTCTTTTTTGTTTATATTGTTTGGGGTCTGCTTGTGTTATTAATGTGATCTGAACATTTTCCAATAAGACTAACCATTCTTCTACAACATTGTTTTTAATGGCTGCTGTACAATCCCAATACATAGACATCCATCAGTTATTGAAACCATTACCTATTGATAGTTATCAAAATTTTGCTATTAGATACAGTGCTGAAGTGAGTATCTTGGTATAAAATCTTTGTGTACATGCATAAATATTTCCTAAAAATAAATTCCTGGAATAAAAAAAAAAAGTGAATGAGGTCGGCCTGGAAAAACAGGAAGGTCATGAAGAGAAGAAGGCCAAGGACAAAGACCTGTGAGCACAAGCAAGGGGAGCTGGCAAAAAAGACGGGCAGGGCAATCAGATAGAGTGGGAAGGTGAGCCGGCCTTTTATTAAACTTCTTGTGAATAAAAAGAAAAAATCTTTGTCTTTTAACTGGAATATTTATATTTATTATAACTACTGATATTTTGGATTTACTGATACTGTCATATTTTGTTCTGTTTTTTTTTTTTTTTTACCATGTCTGTATTTCTTTTATTACATTATTGTCTTATTTTTTCCTTTCTTTTTAATTGATGTTTTCTCATTTTGTATCCTTTTCCTATCACTTGGTTCGAAAGTTATATATTATTCCTTTTTCTTTAGTGATTACTATATAAATTTTAACATATATACTTCACTTCCCAAGGTCTAAAGTTATTTTTTTTTTACCTTTTTTCTAATCAGTATAAGGAGCTTGATCCTTATTACTCTAATTTCTGCCCCCCACCCCACTTAACATACGGTTATTATCAAATCAGTTCTGTTTTGAAGGTTTGTGTTTTAACTCCAGTATTATTGTTTTGTGCATTCAGTGTTGATTTACATTTAGTTATGTGGTTTATCACTTTCTGTGATTATGATGTCTTCCGTCTCAGATCTTTCATTTAGAATCACTTTCCTCTGCTTGAATGAAGTTCATCATTTAGAATTTTTAGTGAATGTCCATTGATATCAAATACTTACAAATTTTTGCCTGTCCGAAAATGTCTTTATTTTTGAAAGACTTTTTCCGTTGGACATAGACTTCTAGATTGACAATTATTTTCACCCAGCACATTTTAGATGCTCAGATTCTTTCCCACCATTTTTTGCTTTACATTGTTGCTGTTGAGATGTCAACCAGCAGTTGAACTAATAAGATAATTATCTTTTCTCCACCTCTTTTTTTTTTTAAAGATTATTTATTTGAGAGAGAGAGAGTGCATGAGAGAGAGAGCACAAGGAGGGAGAGTAGCACTGCTGAGCAGGGAGCCTGACAGGGGGCTCAATTCCAGGCCCCGGGATCGTGACCTGAGCTGAAGGCAGACGCTTAACCGACTGAACCACCCAGGCACCCCTTCTCTGGCTCTTTTTTATATCTTTTTTTAGTATTTGGCATTTTACATTTTACTGTGGTGTGTCCAGGTCTAGATTTCCTTTTATTTATTCTTTAGGGGATATTTGAGGCATACTTCATTAATGGATTAATATATTTTGACAATGCTGGAAAATTTTCAGCCATTATCTCCTTAAATATTGCCTCTGTCCCATTTTTTTCTTGTCTTTCCAGGACTCTGACAAGATGTATGTTAGACCTTTTCACTTTATACATGTCTGTTAATCTCAAGTTCATATTTTCCATCTCTTTGTCTCTCTGTCCTACATTCTGGGTACTTCCTTTTTAATTACAACTGCTTCTGGAAGTTGGCCCGTCTGCTCAGTTTTTGTCTCTTGTTCTTTACTTATATTTTATTTATACTAAGCATAGTTATTTTATACTGACTGATCATTATAATATTCCTGAGGTCTTTGTAGATCTAATTCTGCCATATATGCTTTCTCATGGTGCTCTGTTCTCTAAATGTTTTTCACAGTAGTTTGTGATTTCAGAAATTTAGAATTTTGATTCTGAGCTTTTGTATCTTATGACTTTATTTGCTGATTTGGTTGGTTAAAGGTTAATTCCTTCAGAGAGGAGTTGCATTTGCTTCTTCTAAATGCAAAGAGACACTACCAACCTCTCATTAAACTGAATTCTTGATTTGAAGTTCAAGCCAGCTACATAATGTGAACACAGAGTATAAACCTCTGTTACGGCTAGCTTTTTTTTTTTTTTTTTTTTTTTTTTTTAAACATTTTATTTATTTGAGAGAGAGAATGAGACAGAGAGAGCATGAGAGGGTCAGAGGGAGAAGCAGACTCCCTGCTAAGCAGGGAGCCCGATGTGGGACTCGATCCCGGGACTCCAGGATCATGACTTGAGCCGAAGGCAGTCGCTTAACCAACTGAGCCACCCAGGCGCCCTGTTACGGCTAGCTTTTAGTTCTAATGTCTCTGAGGAGATTTTTGTTGTTATCGTTATCTCTTCCCCATTTAGGTATGGGCAGTTTACCTTACTAACTTTTAATGGGTTGGGTTTATTTAACTCAGCATCGCACTGACAAAATGTATTCCTTTGAAAATACAACTTTGTTTAGAGTTTTACTGTTGTTCTCCCTGATTTGCCACAATAGGTCAGTGGAAACCAAAGTAATTGGTGCCACTCAAAGTGAAAGTCAGCTTTATTGCTCCCAGTAAAACCTGAGTTTGGATTTCATATAGGTTTTTATTTTTGAATATTTTTTTCCTGCTTTTTGGCTCATCAGTGCATTTAAGATTAAATTTATCTTTTAATCTGCCATTTTGTCTTTTCAATCAAAAGGTTGGTTGGGTTACCTAGTCCACCATAGTCTTGGAAGCAGTTCTCCTGTCATTGAGTTTTTAATCATGCTCCTTATATTTTAATTTTTAAAATTTGCGTTTGGTGGTTTTTCCACTTTTTGCTGTGGCTCATTCATTCTTTATTCATATTGATTTTCATTTTCTTAATTAAAACATATTAAAAATACTCATTTTATAGTCCTTATTCCACTAATTCCACTAACTTAAGTTTTTACAGTTTGGGCTTTTTGTTGTTTCTGTTTATTTACCCTTGTTTTTTTGTTTTGGATTTTTGTGATATGGACTTAGATTTCGTTGGACTTTTGTGGGAATTACTTTGAAACCTGGGTTGAAAGTTGTGTTCCTCCAGAGAGGAATTGCTCTTGCTTCTCCAGGTATTTGGTGGTCCTGTCAACCTTGGTTTACGTTATTTATTTATTTATTTTTAAAATTTTTAAGTAAGCTCTATGCCCAATGTGGGGCTTGAATTCACGACCCCGAGATGAAGAGTTGCATGCTCTACCAAATGAACCAGCCAGGCACCCCAGTCTTGGTTTACTTGAAATTAGAATTTTCAGCTTATGATTCTTCCTGCTTTGCAGTACTCAAAGTTATGTGATGGCCAGCCTGAGAATATGAACTTGCAGGAAAGGCTATTCTTCCCTCTTTTCCCCTACCCCAAGTCAGTAGACAAGTTTCATCACTGACTCTTCTCTGAAGTTGAGTTTTTTGCCTTCCCCTCGTAGCGTGCCTTGAGTTTGTAGCCTCCATTGGTGTCAGTTTTACATGTAGGACTCTGATCTGTCTCTCCCGTCTGCACAGGTGGCTATTTAAGCCAATACTCTGTAGGCTCTCCAGGGCAGCAGCCAGCAGCTTCATTGCTCACTTGCCTGTCTGGATTAATACTCACCTTTTGTTCTGGACTCAGAATATCCTTACAAGCTGAGCCATTAATTTAAAAAGGTATACTGTATTTTTTTAGATATTTTATGCAGGAATATTCCAGGATATCTTTAAATGATATTGCTGGGAACTGAAGTTCTCTGAGATGTTTTTATTCTGATAATTATTTTTATTTATTTTGTTTAGAGAGGGATGGGGGCTGAGGGGTAGAGGGAAAGGGAGAGAGGGATCTCAAGCAGAGCCCAATGAGGGGCCTGATCCCACGACCCTGAGATCATGACCTGAGGGGTGCCTGGGTGGCTCAGTCAGTTAAGCATCCGATTCTTGATTTTGGCTCAGGTCATGATCTCGGGGTTGTGAGATTGAGACCCGCGCTGGGCCTGGAGCCTGCTTGAGATTCCCTCTCTCCCTTTCCTTCTGCCCTTTGCCCCTGCTTGTATTCTCTAAAATAAATGAATAACTCTTTTAAGAAAAAGTGATTTTTAAGGCAAAACTTAAGGAAAAATAAATTTTAGGATGATGACACCAATGAATCATTCATGTTTTGAAAAGGGATCAATTTCTAAGATTAGATTGTCATAGGAAAGCTTTTTTACCTGCTTAGTAGTTCTGATAAATTTTCAAAAATTGAGAATTTGTGAAATATTTCTTCCCTTATTTTGAAGGTTCATATGTTCCACAATATAATATAGATAAAAATACTCCCCATTAATTATCAGGTATATGGCCATATAATGACTTTGCCCTTAGCAGGCCCAGCTAGAGCACAAGTCTTTCTATAGGTAAATAAGTTTAGTAGAAATATGTTTACTTAACATTTCTCAAATAATTCCATTCTCATAGCTTTCACAATTATTATTTTCCCTATCTTAACTTTTGTTCTTCAGCCTTCCTTTCTTTCCTCTCTACCTGTTTCCCCTTCTTTTTTTTACCTGCTACTCATCTCATCCTTTAGATCACAACTTAAATATGATTACACCAGAAAAGTCTTCCATGACCACCTTCACCCACCCGCTCAAAGACAGATGCACCTGCATGCACATGCACACACACAGACACACACGTAGTAAGTACGTCTTTATGATGTTTTTGAAAATTGTCCTCTTCTTCATAGTACCTCTTCTGAGTTTTATATTTATTATAAAAAATTATTTTTAGGATTCTGATCTTTCCTGCTACCCTCCATGAATGCTTCTCTTATTCATTTATCATTGTATCCTTAATGCCTGGCATAAGTAGGCACCTAGTAAATATTTGGTGAATGAATCAAGAAGTTCTATAACTGTTGGGGCACCTGGGTGGCTCAGTTGGTTGAGCATCCGACTCTTGATTTCAGCTCAGGTCATGATCTCAGGGTCTTGAGATCGAGCACTGTGTCTGGCTCTGTGCTGGGTCTGGAACTTGCTTGGTATTCTCTCTCTCCCTCTTCCTCCGCCCCTCCCCCAGCTCTTGCATGCGCGCTCTCTCTCTCTCCCTCTCTCAAAAAAAAAAAAAGGAAGAAGAATAAGTTCTGTAACTGTTGAGTGCCAGGTACTTTATCATTGCTACCTGAGGGGCTAACATTTATTTCTAGAAGCTAAGTCCTCAGATAATTTGTTAACCATAGTTGATGATGTTATTTTAGGGCCAGTATAATGATTCTGAGTTCTGTCTCAGATGGGTATTTATATTGTTATGTGTATTTAAAATAAAGATTTAACTAAAAAGCATAAATCCCCAAATCATTTGAAATGATAAAATTATTCTCCATGTCCAATAGAATAGGCATAGATGCACTGCAGGCATTAACCCCCTATTTTATAAGTCAACCCAGTGTACTTCATGTTGTCATTATTTGGAGACTACAATGAGGAGCCCTCACGTATTTTGATATGAGGTAAATCTAACACGTCAATAGTCTAACCTTTAAGAACACAGATTTTATATATATATAATTTTATATATAGATATTATATATATAATTTTTTTCCCCAAAGTCATGTTAAGGCAGTGGATCACAAACTGTGGTCTTAGGCTTCTGGGAAGTCTCCAGGACCTTTTCAGGTCCATGAGGTCAAAACTGTTTTCATGACAGTACTAAGATTTTACTTACTTTTTTCCACTGTCATTTTCTTACAAGTGTATGGTGAAGTTTTCCAGAGATACCTGTTATGTGATACTGTATTAGATTGAATGAAGAAACAAGCAGATAAGAGAATCAAACCATCTTTTATTAAGCTAAACATTAAAGATGTTTGCAAAAATGTCAAGCAATGTTACTCTTATTTTAGAATAACTGTTATTCTTGTAAACATCTGGTAGAGTAGGGGTTCTGAGACCATTGCTTTAAGAAGACAAAAAATTCCCAGGTCTGCTAAATGCTCACTGTACTTCATTAAATCTTAAAAGAATGTGTCCATCACAATCTGGGTTGATTAATAATAACAGAATATTAAAAATATCAGAAACCACCATGTTTTGTTACTGTTTTTCACTGAAGAAGAGAGTTGCAGCTACCAGTAAATCACATCCCATTGGCAGAGCCAGTTGTTAGAAAACTGGATCAGATTATCTTAAGCTAATACCATTAAATACTGGATTTTTCTATCTCCTCTTGTTTTGATTCGTTCTCCATGTAGTTTTTGGTTGTGTAGTAGTTTTATGGTTATAGAATCAGAACTGGGATGACCTCATGCAGGTCTATCTACAGACAGAAAATTTGCTGAGTACATAGATTCAGAAATATTTTTTGAATGATAACTTGCCTTATTTTCAGTTAATATTGGGGTCTGAGTGGTGCTTCTTCATAGGGATAAGGTGCTGACGTATGGATTTAATGTTCTGGTTTGTGTGACAGTTATTTCTCGTCGTAAATGTATAAATTGGCACTCTGGTTTTTATGTATCAGTTTTTTTAGCCATGGCTAATATCAGTCTTTCCTTAAGATCCATATTTAGTGTGTTGGCAAAATCAGACTTTGGGGCTTATAAGGACAAAGGTTATATATACTCTGGGCTTTAGTAAATTCATCAAGCCACTTGGGATATAGTGTGACAATTTATGCATTAATAAATATCTTAGCTCTAGAGATTACTAATATTTTTTAAATGATTAAACTTTGTTTTAGATCAGTTTTAGGTTCACAGCAAAATTGAGCAGAAACTGCAGAGGGTTTCCATGCCAATTTTAAAAAGTTCATTTTTCAGTATCTGAGAATAGAATTTCTTTGAGATTGAGATTTTTTTCTTATACCTTGAACCTTTTTAAGGAAGGCTGAGTTTTTCCTAGAATTATAAAACAAATATTTTTAGAGCAGAAGGTGATGATCCAAATCATGCCATTGACCATTAGGCTGCTAGAATATGAGAGTGAGAATTTTGGAATGGGTTTGTTAGATGAAAGAAAGTAGCAAGTAATGTAGATTGCTAGGGAATTAATAATAATAAATAAAAGGATTACCAAACTACATTAAATATCGTGTTGATATTACACATTAACTTTTCATCATTATCTTGGAAAGCTGAATTTCTTGGCTAGTTTCATTCAGATAAAATAGTCATTTGAGCCCATTATTATTATTAAATACACCTACTGATAGCTGTATAGGAGGAAGTGCCAGGTTTTTAGGTAAAGGTCTTGTGACTTTTAGAGTTGAAATTAATAAATAGTGATTGTAAAAGGAAAAATTAAAAGCAATTTAATTCCTTTTTTTTTTTTTTTGTAAAGAGAAAGTCCAGTGAAAATGTTAACACATGAACACAAGCATGCATGATGAAAGGAATTTGGGTCGTGAGATGGAGTACTTTTACTGTTTATTTTTGCCTGTCTGAATTGTATAAAAAAGTTTTTTTATTGTGAAAATGTAGTATTTTTGTGATGAAGAGTATTTACTTTTTTTAAAAGTTAAGGCAACCCAGAAAGTACATAAAGGAAAGAATAACTGTAAGGTATTCCTTTTAATTATTTAAGTATTTTGCCTTATTGTTTAACTTAACATTATTTATTGTATGTAAAATGAAATAAAGCTGTAACATTTTTTCTTATGTGCTTATAGTTGCCTTTTTCATGTAATTTGTATTACTTCTTGGAATCAGATTTAATTTTTAATTTAACTCATCGAAATTTATTTCAATAGTAATCTAAAAAAAACAATGTTATAAAACTGATTTATTATGAAAAGTATTTACATTGAGCCTTGTAGGAGTATAGTTATTTCATGAAACACGGAATATTTTCATTCTGAGATAGATAGTACAAGTGAAACAAATCTTTGCTCTTGTACTTGAAATCCATGTCTATCTACCAAAAGCATTTCTTCCTTTTTTTTTTTAAAGATTTTATTTTTAAGTAATCTCTACACCCAGTGTAGGGCTTGAACTCATGACCCCGAGATCAAGAGTTGCATGCTGTATTGACTGAGCCAGCCAGGCACCCCTGCTGAAAGTATTTCTATGTCAACATATTTACAAATTTTTTGGAAACAAAAGGCTTTTTCTGACAGTGGATTGGTTGACTTTTAACTCTTTAAAAATCATTTATATCATACTTTATAACAAGATAAAAATGTATGTATTAGTGGTTTGTAGCAAAGTGAAATGTATAATTATGTGTGTTCTCTGTTTTTTTCACTAGGCATTTTTATTACCAATTTGTGAAGCAGCAGCTATGAGAAAAGTGGTAAAAGTATATCAAGAATGGATCCAGCAAGAAGAAAAACCTTTGTTTATGCAAGAACCTGAAGAAATTGTGATCTCTTCTTCGGACTTACCTTGTATTGACAATGTCACAGACCATGTTATTTCAATGGAAGAAGGAGAAAAGAGAGAAGAGGTAAACTCATAAGACTTAACATATTTTAGTATAAGTTTAATAGATTAGATTTTCACAAAAGTGTAATAATACGTTGAGATACATATACTTAATAAATGGGAAGTTAAAGATACCTTTTTTTTTTAAATTTTATTATGTTATGTTAGTCACCATATAATACATCATTGGTTTTTGATGTGGTGATCCACGATCCATTGTTTTCATATAACACCCAGTGCTCCATGCAGTACATGTCCTCCTTAATACCCATCACCGGGCTAACCAATCCCCCCTCCCCCCTCCCCTCTAAAACCCTGTTTGTTTGTCAGAGTCCATAGTCTCTCATGGTTCATCTCTCCCTCCAGTCCCCCGCCCCCATGTTTCCCTTCCTTCTCCTAATGTCCTCCATGCTGTTTCTTATGTTCCACAAATAAGTGAAACCGTATGATAATTGACTTTCTCTGCTTGACTTATTTCACTTAGCATAATCTCCTCCAGTCCCATCCGTGTTGATATAAAAGTTGAGTTTTCATCTGTTCTGATGGCTGAGTAATATTCCATTGTATATATGGATCACATCTTCTTTATCCATTCATCTGTTGAAGGGCATCTCGGCTTAAAGATACCTTTTAGTATATTTTGCAACATAGGTAATATAACAGTTAACCACAGTACCCTGTCCTAACGCTCTTTGATGTCACAACTTTAAAAAATTACTATTGAGATTGTAGACTGACTCTTTAATTCATTGTGTAGATCAAAATTAGATGCCATTTTAAAAGGTGTAATATTTGAGACTGATAGGAGGATGGCAGAGTATATGCAGATCCTGAGCTCACCTCTTCCCACAAACACAGCAAGACTGCAACTACATAAAAAGGAACTCTCACTGAGAAAGACCTGAAGACTAGGAGACCAGCTCTTGCACAGCTAAAGATAAAAAGAAAAAGCCACAGGGTGCCTGGCTGGCTCGGTTGGTAGAGTGACTCTTAATCTCAGGGTTGTGAGTTCAAGTCCCATGTTGGGCATAGAGCTTACTTAAAAAAATTAAAAGAAAAGAAAAAGAAAGGGGAAAAAAAAAAGCCACCTTGAGAAGGGTAAAGTGTGGCAGAGATGCAGTCAGGTTGGGAACCAAACCCCCAGTCTGGTGACCCACAAGTGATTTCATGTCGCAGGCCCAGAGATCCTCCCTGAGGAGCAAGGGATTTAAGCACCCTGTCATACATCCCCGCTCTGGAGATCTGCACAGGAAAAATGAGGACCCCCCCACAACATCTGGCTTTGAAAATCAGCAGAGCTTAACTTTAGGAGCTTTTAAAATCATTGAAGCTTAACTCTGGGACAACCAAGGGGCTATAGGAAACAGACAGTGCTCCTAAAGGTCCCACCCACAATCTCACAAACTCTGAGATACAGCACAGAGACAGCAGTTTGCAGAGCTTTGAGTTTGAGATGTACATGAAGGATATTTTTTGACTGAATGAAAAGTATACCAGAGGGAATCAACAACTGGGGAGAGGGTACAGAAGAATGGATCAGTGATCTGGAAGACAGAATGGTGGAAATATCCAAGCTGAGCAGCAAAAGGAAAAAGAATTTTATATAGATAGGGTGAGGGACTTATGGGGCAACATCAAAAGTATTAACATTTGCATTATAGGGGTCCCAGAAGAAGGGAATGAGAAAGGGGCAGAAAGCTTATTTGAAGGAAAAACAGCTGAGAAGTTTCCTAAACTGAGAAAGGAAACAGGCATCCAGGTTCAGGAAGCATAGATAGCCCCAAATAAGATGAACCCAGAGATGTCCACATAATAATTAAAATGTCAAAAGTTATATAGAATTTTAAAAGCAGCAAGAGAAAAGCAACTTCCATACAAGGGAACATTTACAAGACTCTCAACTGAGTTTTCAGCAGAAACTTTGCAAGCCAGAGGGAATGGCATGATGTATTTAATGTACTCAAAGGAGAAACCTACAGCCAAGAATACCCGGCAAGGTTATAATTCAGAACTGGAGATAAAGAGTTTCCCAGACAAACAAAAGTTAGAGATGTTCATCACCACTGCACCAGCCTTATAGGAAATGTTAAAGTGACTTCCTTATGCAGAAAAGAAAAAGCCATAACTAGAAGTAAAAAAATTATGAAAGAAAACATTTCACTGGTGTTAAAAAGTAGGGGAGGGACAGTAGAGTACTCCCCAAACTGGGAAGACACTTTGAGACTGGAAATCAAAGAAGGCAACTCCATATGGTTTACAGAGTTTTATTCAGGGTAGCTTATTGATGAGGTGATTAGGCAGATGAGGATCCATGTGCTGTACAGCTATCCTCCAAAAAGTCTAGACCTTAGTCCGTAGATTTTATAGAGCAAGAGATATGCAGAAGGGCATTACTGTGTGATCAGAGGGTTCACATGCACTTAATTGACAGCTGACCTTTTAATTAGATCGTGTGGTGCCACCTGTGCATCAGAAAGGAAAAGACTGCATCATCTCTAACAGATTCATGGGCAGTCAAAGCAAGCTTCCCCCATCCCAGCCTTGGCAGGCATTTCTAACATATGTATCTTAATCTCCAAGGGCCTGGAACATGCAGCCCCAAGAGAGGTCATCAAGCAAATAAGAACAAGATGGAGGGCCAACAGTGGAGTCAGTATTGTCAGCACTTCTACAACTGGTAAAAGCAAACATATAATAAAGGAAGTAGGTCAGTCACTTAAAAAGCTAGCATGAAGGTTAGAAGAAAAAAGTAGTAAAGTCAACTATATTTACAGTAACTAGGTAAGGGAAACACAAAATAAAAACATGTAAACTGTGTCAGACACATAGTATGTGGCGAGGGGGAGGTAAAAATGTAGTCCATTAGAATGTGTTTGAACTTAAGTGACCATCAACTTAAAATAGATGACTAACACATAGGGTGTTATACATAACCTTATGGCAACCACAAACAAAAAACCTGTAATGGGTACACAAAAAATAAAGAAATCCAAGCACAAAACTGAAGATAGTCATCAAATCACAAGAGAAGACAGCAAGAAAGAAGGAACATAGAAGAATTATAAAAACAGCTAGAAAACAATGAACAAAATGGCAGTAAGTACATACCTATCAATAATTAATGTACATGGACTAAATGTTCTATCAAAAGTCATAAAGTAATTGAATAGATTAAAAAAAAAGAGACCCATCGGTATGCTGCCTACAAGACACATACAGACTGAAAGTGATGGGGTAAAAAAGATACTCTATGCAAATGGGAATGATCAATAAAGCTGGGGTAGCAATACTTGTATCAGACACAATAAACATTAAAACAAAGACTGTAAAAGAGAGAAGGGCATTACGTAATGATGAAGGGAGCAGTCCAATGAATATAAAATTTGTAAATATATATGCATCTAGCATGAAACCATCTAAATATATAAAGCAGATATTAACAGACATAAAGGGAGAAATTGACAGTAATACAATAATAGTAGGGAACTTTAACACCCACTTAACATCAATGGATAGATTGTCCAGACAGAAAATTAATTAAAAAATAGTGGCTTTTTTGAGACATTAGATCAGATGGACTTAAGCAAATACGTACAGAACATTCCATCTAAAAACAGAATACGCATTTTTTATAACGCAGATGGAACATTCTGCAAGATAGGTCACATATTAGGCCACAGAACAAGTCTCAGTAAATTTAAGAAGATCAAAATCATATCAAGCGTCTTTTCCAACCACAATATTTATAAAACTAGAAATAAATTAGGAGGAAAAAACACAAAGACGTAGAGAATAAACAACATGCTGCCAAATAAGCAATGGGTCAATGAAGAAATAAAAAAAAACACCTTGAGGAAAAAAAATACCTTAAGGTAAATAAAAATGAAGACAACATTACTAAATCTTTGGGACCCAGCAAAAGTAGTTCTAAGAGAGAAGTTTATATAAATACAGGCCTACCTAAATAATCAAGAAAAATCTCAAATGAACAATCTAACCTTATACCTAAAAGAACTAAAAAAAGAAGAACAAAGCCCAAAGTTAGTAGAAGGAAGTAATAAAGATCAGAGGAAAAATAAATGAAACTGACTAAAAATACAATAGAAAAGATTGATGAAACTAAGGGCTGGTTCTTTGAAAAGATAAACAAAATTGACAGAACTTTAGCCAGACTCGTAAAGAAAAAGAGAGAGGACCCAAATAAAATGAGAAATGAAGAAGTAGTAACAACCGATACAATAGTAATACAAAGGCTTATAAGAGACTACTACAAAAAATTATATGCCAACAAATGGGACATCCTAGAAAAAGAATAAATTCCTAGAAACATACAGTATTCCAAAACTGAATCAGAAAGAAATAGAAAATCTGAACAGAACAATTACTAGTAACGAAATTGATTTTGGTAATCAAGAAACTCCCAACAAACAAAAGTCCAGGACAAGATAGGTTTACAGTTAAGTTCCATCAGGCATTTAAGGAAGAGTTGATACCTGTTTTTCTCAAACTTATTCCAAAAAATTGAAGTGTAATGAAACCTTCCAAATACATTCTATGAGGCTAGCATTACCCTGATACCAAAACCAGACACAGATGCTACAAAAAAAGAAAACTATAGACCAATATCCTTGATGGATATAGATGCAAAAATCCTCAACAAAATATTAGCAAACTGCATTCAGAAATACATTAAAAGAATCATTCACTATGTTCAAGTGGGATTTATTCTGGGGATGCAAGGATGGTTGAGTATTTGCAAATCAATCAACATGATACACCATATTAACAAAAGGAAGGGTAAAAACCATATGATCATTTCAATAGATGCAGAAAAAGCACTTGACAAAATTCAACATCCATTTATGATAAAAAACTCTCAACAAAGTGTGTTTAGAGGGAACATACTTTAATGAAGACCATATATGAAAAACCCATGGCTGACATCATACTCAATGGTGAAAAACTGAGAGCATTTCCTCTAAAATCAGGAATAAGGCAAGGATGTCTACTCTTACCACTTTTATTCAGCATAGTATTGGAAGTCCTAGCCACAGCAATCAGATAAAAAGAAAAGGCATCCAAATTATTATTATTATTTTTTAAATTTTTATTTATTTGATAGAGCAGGAACACAAGCAGGGGAGTGGGAGAGGGAGAAGTGGGCTTCCTGCCGAGCAGGGAGCCCAATGCGGGGCTCGATCCCAGGACCTGGGATCATGACCTGAGCCGAAGGCAGATGCTTAATGACTGAGCCACCCAGGAGCCCCAAAGCATCCAGATTATTAAGGAAGAAGTAAAACTGTCACTATTTGCAAATAACATAGGGTTATACATAGAAAACATTAAAGATTCCACAAAAAACTGTTAAAACTAATAAATTCAGTAATGTCACAGTATACAAACTTAATATACTGAAATCTGTTGCATTTCTATACATTAATAACAAAGTAGCAGAAAGAGAAATTAAGAAAACAATTCCATTTACAATTGTACCAAAAGGAATAAAATACCTAGGAATAAATTTCACCAGTGAAATGAAAGACCTGTACACTGAAAACTGTAAGACACTGATGGAAGAAATTGAAGAAGACACAATGGAAAGATATACCATGCTCATGGACTGGAAGAATTAACATTGTTAAAATGTCCATACTTTCCAAAGCAATCTACAGATTCAGTGCAATCCTTCTCAGGATACCAGTAGCAATTTTCACAGAGCCAGTAATTCTAAAATTTGTATGGAACCACAAAATGCTCTGAATAGTCAAAGCAATCTTGAGAAAGAAGAACAAAGCTGGAGGTAATTCAACCTATACTGTACACTTCCTGATTTCAAACTATACTACAGAATTGTAGTAATCAAAACAGTATGGTAATTGCACAAAAAGAGACACATAGATCAGTGGAGCAGGACAGAGAGTCCAGAAATAAACTCACCCTTATTTGGTCAATTAATTATTGACAAAGGTGGCAAAAATATACAGTGGAGTAAAGACAGTTTCATCAATAAGTGGTGTGGGAAAACTGGACAGCTACATGCAAAAGAATGAAACTGGACCACTTTCTTACACCGTACACAAAAATAAACTCAAAATGGGTTAAAGACCTAAGTGTAAGACCTGACACTGTAAGACTCCTGAAAGAAAACATAGGTGTTAAGCTCTTTGACAGCTGTCTTAGTAATGTATTTTTGAATCTGCCTCCTCACGCAAGGGCAACAAAAGCAAAAATAAACGGTCGGGACTACAACAAACTGAAAAGTTTTTGCACAGCAAAGGAAACCATCAGCAAAACAAAAATGCAACCTATTGAATGGGAGAATGTATTTGCAAATGATATATCCAGTAAGGGGTTTATATCCAAAATAAATAAAGAACTCCTACAACTCTACACCAGCTAAACAGTCTGATTAAAATCTGAATAGACATTTTTCAAAGAAGCATACAGGGCCAGCAGACACATGAAAAGATGCTCAACATCACTAATCATCAGGGAAATGCAAATGAAAACTACAGTGAGATACCTCCTCACACCTATCAGAATGGTCGTATCAAAAAACAAAACAAAACAAAAACAAGTGTTTGTGAGGATGTGGAGAAAAGAGAACTCTTATGTCCTGTTGGTGAGAATGCAAATTGTTGCACTCTGGAAAGCAGTTGGAGATTACTCAAAAAATTACAAATAAAAATACCATATGATCAGCAAATCCACTTCTGAGTATTTAGCTGAATGGAAACACTAATTCAAAACGATATATGCACTCCTGTGTTCATTGCAGCATCATTTACAGTAGCCAAGATATGGAAATAACTAAGTGTCCCATCAGTAGATGAATGGATAAAGAAAATGTTCTGTCTCTCTACACACACACACACACACACACACACACAGACACACACACACACTCTTAGATATTACTTAGCCCTGAGAAAGAATGAAATCTTGCCATTTGTGACAACATGGATGGACCTAGAGGGCATTATGCTAAGTGAAATAAGTCTGGGAAAGAGAAATACCATATGATTTCACTTATATGTTGTTTATAAAAAAATAAATGAAAAATAAAATAGGAATAGACTCATAAATACAGAGAACCTGTTGGTGGTTGCCAGTGGGGTGGAAGTTGGAGAGATATGCGAAATAGGTGAAGGGGGGATTAAGAGCTACAAACTTCAAGTTATAAAATAAGTCACAGAGATGTAAAGTGTAGCATAGAGAATATATTTAATAGTATTTTAATAACTTCGCAAGGTGACATGGTAATTACACTTATTGTGATCATTTTGAAATGTATATAAATGTTGAATAACTATGTTGTACACCTGAAACTCATACAAATACTGTATGTCAATTATACTTCAATAAAAAAGGTGTAATATATAAAACTGTGGTACTAGATAAAAATTAATGTTGTAGTACATATTTCTTAAGGATTATCAAACTACAGTTTCCCCTTACCTGTCTTATTCTAGGAGTTGGGTACTTACAACAAACCAGAATATTCTGAATTCTTTCTTGGAAAGTTTTGCACTATTGCACATTGCAGCATAGAAAACATCCTTAACTGCAGAATAAACTGGTCTGTGATAAGAAAGGCTGGAGTTTACTCATAGAGGAGAACAGATGAGGGAAGACAGAATGGAAGTGAAATTTGGGTACCTGGTATCATTTATTCTTTAAGTGTAAATTAATTCTTGTCCTTCAGTTTTTTAATCCTTGTCATAGGCCAGGTTCTAACCAAAAACGTTCCATGCTCATGGATTGGAAGAACAAATATTGTGAAAATGTCTATGCTACCTAGAGCAATCTACACATTTAATGCAGTTCCTATCAAAATACCATCAAGTTTTTTCAAAGAAATGGAACAAATAATCCTAAAATTTGGTCAGAAAAGACCCCAAGTAGCCAGAGGAATGTTGAAAAAGAAAAGCAAAGCTGGCGGCATCACAATTCCAGACATCAAACTCTATTACAAAGCTGTAATCATCAAAACAGTATGGTACTGGCACAAAAACAGACACATAGATCACTGGAACAGAATAGAGAGCCCAGAAATGGACCCTCAACTCTTTGGTCAACTAATCTTTGACAAAGCAGGAAAGAATGTCCAATGGAAAAAAAGTCTCTTCAACAAATGGTGTTGGGAAAATTGGACAGCCACTTGCAGAAGAATGAAACTGGACCATTTCCTTACACCATACACAAAAATAGACTCAAAATGGAGAAAGACCTAAAGGTGAGACAGGAATCCATCAAAATCCTTGAGGAGAACACAGGCAGCAACCTCTTCGACCTCAGCCACAGCAACTTCTTCCTAGAAACATCGCCAAAGGCAAGGGAAGCAAGGATAAAAATGAAATATTGGGACTTCATCAAGATAAAAAACTTCTGCACAGCAAAAGAAACAGTCAACAAAACCAAAGACAGCCGACAGAATGGGAGAAGATATTTGCAAATGACATATCAGATAAAGGGCTAGTATCCAAAATCTATAAAGAACTTATCAAACTCAACACCCAAAGAACAAATGATCCAATCAAGAAATGGGCAGAACACATGAACAGACATTTTTCCAAAGAAGACATCCAAATGGCCAACAGACAACATGAAAAAGTGCTCAACATCGCTCAGCATCAGGGAAATCCAAATCAAAACCACAATGAGATACCACCTCACACCAGTCAGAATGGCCAAAATTAACAAGTCAGGAAACGACAGATATTGGCGGGGATGCGTAGAAAGGGGAACCCTCCTACACTGTTGGTGGGAATGCAAGTTGGTGCAGCCACTCTGGAGAACAGTATGGAGGTTCCTCAAAAAGTTGAAAATAGAGCTACCATACGATCCAGCAATTGCACTACTAGGTATTTACCCCAAAGATACAAATGTAGTGATCTGAAGGGGCACCTGCACTCCAATGTTTATAGCGGCAATGTCCACAATAGCCAAACTATGGAAAGAGCCTAGATGTCCATCGACTGATGAATGGATAAAGAAGATGTGGTATATATATACAGTGCAATATTATGCAGTCATCAAAAAAAAAAAGAAATCTTGCCAGTGGATGGAACTAGAGGGTATTATGCTAAGCGAAATAAGTCAGTCAGTGAAAGACAAGTATCATATGATCTCACTGATATGAGGAATTTGAGAAACAAGACAGAAGATCATAGGGAAAGGGAGGGAAAAATGAAATAAGATGAAACCAGAGAGGGAGACAAACTATAAGAGACTCTTAATCTCAGAAAACAAACTGAGGGTTGCTGGAGTGGAGAGGGGTGGGAGGGATGGGGTGGCTGGGTGATGGACATTTGGGGAGGGTAAGTACTATAGTGAGTGCTGTGTATTGTGTAAGACTGATGAATCATAGACCTGTACCCCTGAAACAAATAATACATTATATGTTAGTTTAAAAAAAAAAGTTGGGGAATGTGACACTGACACATATTTTACTAAATCTGGATAGGAGTGATTTGGTAATTTTTTTTTTTTTTTACCTTGGTGTTTAATCTCATCAGTGGATTAACAGGATATTAACATAGGAATGAATAGGCCACATTCTGCAGGAATTCAGTGAATCAGTATTTGTATATGCATATGTATAATATATATATATGTAGATCATCCTTCCCTATTTCTAAAAAGAGAGAAATGTAACTAAGAAATGTAACTAAATGTAACTGAGAAATATAATTGAAGTAAATTAAATTTACCATGTAAATTATGAAATAATTATAGTTCTGTTTTTTATGCATCAGTTAAAACATCCAATTTTTGCATCAATCTAGAAAATAAACCTATCAGTTTAAATAATTTGTTTTTCCCCAATTTTTGTCATAAATTTATGCCTTAATACTGAGCTTACCCTGTATCATTTACTATCCTTAAATAAAAATGATACATACAAAAATAATACACCTACATACCTAATTAAATAAACAGTGGAAAGGAGGGAGAAAGGAAAGAAGGAAGCTACAAAAGCCTGGTGATGTAGGTGTGTTTTATAGATAAAACATGATTACTCAAATCCTGCAACTAGTTTTATTATTAGAAATGTGGATTTTTCAGAATGCCAGCAACTCTTGCTAATGGCATGAACAACAAAAAAAGATATAATCATTCACTGATTTATATTTCTGATAAGTTTAATATATATAAAAATGATTTAAAATTTGGTTTTATTCTTTTAAAAAATTTTATTTATTTGACAGAGGGAGAGATATCGAGGGCAGGAACGCAAGCAGGGGGATTGGGAGAGGGAGAAGCAGGCTTCCCGTGGAGCAGGGAGCCCGATGCGGGGCTCGATCCCAGGACCCCAGGATCATGACCTGAGCGGAAGGCAGACGCTTAACGACTGAGCCATCCAGGCCCCCCCCCCATTTTTTTTTTTTTTTAAGATTTTATTTATTTATTTGACACAGAGAGACACAGTGAGAGAGGGAACACAAGCAGGGGGAGTGGGAGAGAGAGAAGCAGGCGTCCCGCCGAGCAGGGAGCCCAGTGCGGGGCTCGATCCCAGGACCCTGAGACCATGACCTGAGCCGAAGGCAGACGCTTAACGACTAAGCCACCCAGGTCCCCCCCAAATTTGGTTTTAATTATAAAATGGAGTTAAGTTATAGATTCAGATAGTGGCTTTTTATTCTCTTAGTGTCTATGGGACATTTGAAAGACGTGGAATACAAGACAGTTTCTGTGTGTGCAGACAGACTGTCATGCATCTTGTAGTATGTTTAGCATTCCCTGGCTCATCCCATTAAATCTCTGTGGTATTCTCAATTTTTGTGACAATAAAACACTCTGAGAGTGCCCCGTAAAACATGATAATGTCCATATGGAGAACCAGTGTTGGAAATAGAAACATGAAAAAGACCTCTTTTCTACCTTCACATAACTTACAGTTTAGCAAGAAGACAAACATGCAAAATAAGTATTACAAAAGAATATTGCTATGGTCTTAGAGTGTGAAAGACAGAATCCCTAACTCTGCTTGGGCTTAGGGAAGGCTTCATGGAGGAGGTAGTATAATATGAAGTGCAGGTAACGAAAGGGAAAAGAACCACATGGTGTGAATAACATCTACAAAGATGTGAGAGACCCTAAATTTTACATATATGTATATATATATATTTGGCTGTAGTAAAGAACAGGTGGGAGAGAGTGCTAGAAATATGAGATAGGCAAGAGCTAGACTCTGTTCAGAAACTTGTATGCCTACATTGTAGCGACTGGGATTACATGCTAGATAGATACTGGAAAACCTTTGAAGAACTATAAATAGAAGAATGGTATGGATAGTTCTGTATTTCAGAAGATCATATCAAGCTGAGAGTGGAAGATAGGTTGGAGGCCAGCCTGGAGGCAAGGAGACTAGTTAGGAAATATTAGCAATGTTCAAAGGGAGAGAAGTACCAGGACAGTGGAATTACAGTGGAAATATAAGGAAGAAGACAGATAAAAGTTTCTTTGGTGGTAAAATCAGTAGGTCTTGATGATTAATTGGGTGAGAGAAATGAGGAGTTGGAGGAGTCTGAAGTTTGTTTCTTTCGCAGCAGGGTGTAGCTGGAATTCACACATGAATAGAATTTTTAAAAATGCAAGTTTGGTGGTGGTGACTATGGTGGCCAGAGGGGTTGGTAAGAATGGGAGGACATGGTTAGTAAACTTAACTTCTAAATATTTTGAGTTGGAGCTGTTTTTGGGTCATTCAGGAAGAAGTGTTCAGAAGATATCTGATCATAGGAGTATGAGGCTTAAGAGAGGAGTACAATATACTATTGTATATTGTATTGGCTACGGAGACGGAGCTGATTTCAGTACTTTGGTAATAGTAGAGTAGTTTGTATTAGACTAAACCTCCTGCATATTACAATTATAAGCTCTAGACAAAATATTAAAAAAAAAACAATGAACTATTTGAAAATATTGGTGAGTGACCGCAAGCAGGAAGAAACTAGAAAGAAAGTTAAAAAAAGGGAACAACTCTGAGTGAAATGTCTGCTTTTGTGGCTTTTCACCTGAGGGAACTCCTTAGTCAGCAAGACTTTTGACAGCTAAAACTCAACCAGAAAGATGGAGTCTTAGGGGTTTGAAGTACCTAATATTCTTCTCTGAGTAATAAGAATTTTAATACTCTAAAATAAATAGAAGCTATTTTCTATTGTTTTATTTAAGTTGTTTGGTTTCTGGCATTTACTTTAGAACAAAATTCATGTTTTACAGAATTTTAAGTAATAACCGTTCTTAAGTGTGTAAGTTACAGAAGGGAGGTTTATACATTAGCTACATAGAAAAATGTCTCTGTATATAAAATGATAAAATTTCTGTCTGACCCTTATGGATGATTTTTTATTTTCTTTATATTTTTATTAATGAGAAGAACCTTTTTTACATATATTGCTTTTCTAATGAAATGAAACTCTATTCTGAGAAGATGCTTAGCAGAAGAACCCATAATTTCCAGTTTACTTCTTCAGCTTACTGTCTTGTTGCAGCATTCTTAATGAAATATGAAAACTTGATACATTTTTTAGGAAGATGGGACTGATACTGCTGATCATGTTCGAAATTCCACTTGGGCAAAAAATGGCACCTACCAAGATGTTCTTCATAACGCCTCCGAAGAAGTCACAGAACAAAACATACGAGCTGGTACCCAGGCAGTTTTGCAGGTGGTTCACTTTTTGGTTATTTAAAAAAAATACAATAAAGTAATTATTAAATATTTCAAATATATGGTTCAGTATTTGATTGTACAGTATAATTTTTTAATAAACTCAACACCCACATTTAATCAGTTTTCATTAACAAATATTAATTTTGTTTTTTCCTTAACTTTTACTTCCTGATGTATATGTATTGATAAAAATTACATATTATTTTTCTAGACAATTGCAAAATTTATATAAATTGTGTCATAGTGTACTGTCATCTGGTACTTTCTTTTTGCATTAACCATTATGTTTTTGAGTTGTGTTGTTGATACATAGCTGTAGTTCATTCAGTTTAGCTACTTTCTGGTATTGCAATTTAGGATTATTTCACATTTTACTTATTTTTCTGTTGATGTTTTTTAAGTTGTTTCCAATTTCTCATTATTCCAAAGAGTGCTACGCTGAATGTACATTCTTATGTATGTATTTCTTTTGCACATGTGGGAGAATTTCCTTAGGATATATACCCAGAAGTGGAGTTACTGGGTTGGAGGAGTTGTACATTATCATCCTTACTTTACTGTTATTGCCAAATTGTCTTCCAACATGATTATAATAATTTACATTTCCTTTAGTAGTGTTTGTGAGTTCTTATTTCCTTATATCTTCCTTCTTTACTT
The DNA here is from genome assembly GCF_004348235.1 of Phoca vitulina. NCBI lineage: Eukaryota > Metazoa > Chordata > Mammalia > Carnivora > Phocidae > Phoca > Phoca vitulina. The sequence continues at coordinate 11,839,623 of NW_022589710.1, read as the reverse complement.
ATAGAGTCACGTTTTAATTTTTGCTGCCCCAAATATGTGAAATGTTATTTCATATTTTTGTTTCCTTTTTTTAATTTGCTTTTTTTCATCAGTACTGAAATTGAGCATCTTTTTATGAATTGCCTATTCATATACTTTTTCCCATATTCTGTTGGGTTGTCTTTTTCTTGTTGATTTGTAGGAGTTCATTATAGTCATTCATTTTTTAAATCAGACTGTTCTTGTCAAGACCACATGTGATCTCCACATTGTTAAATCAGATGTACATTTTTTCTTTTTTTTTTTTTTTAAGAGAGAGAGAGCATGTGCACAAGTGGAGGGAGGAGGGGCAAAGGGGGAGGGAGAGAATCTTAAGCAGGCTCCACACTCAGCACGGGGTGTGACGTGGGGCCTTATCTCATGACCATGAGATCATGACCTGAGCCGAAATCAAGAGTTGGATGCTTAACCGACTGAGCCACCCAGGTGCCCCAGATGTACATTTTTCAATCCTAATCTTACTGGATTTGTCAGGAGCATTTTATAGAATAGACCATTCCCTCTTTATTGAAACTCTTCTTCGCTTGTCCTTCTGAATAGCATGCTTCCTGTTTTTCTGCTAACTCACTGGCTACTTCTCAGAATTTTTTAATTTTTCATATGTCCCTAACCATTTCATTGTTGAAGGGCCCCAGATCAGTTCTTAGATCTCTTTTCTACTTATTCTGTGGTTCATCTCATCCATTCCTCTGGCTTTAAATGTCATCTATATACTGCATCATCTACAATTTTATTTCTAGTCTGAGACCTCTTGTCTGAATAAGAGTTTTTTGTTTTTGTTTTTGTTTTTTAAGATTTTATTTATTCATTTGAGAGAGAGAGAGAGACAGGGCACAAACGGGGGTGGGGGGGGTAGAGGGAGAAGCAGACTCCCTGCTCAGTGGGGAGGACCCTGAGATCATGACCTGAGCTGAAGTCAGACGCTTAACTGACTGAGCCACCCAGGCACCCCGAGTCTTAAACTCAAATATTCAAATGCCAACTTAACATCTTCACTTGGATATCAAATAGACATTTCAGACTTGACATGTCTAAAACTTCTGTTCTTGCTCAACAAACATGCTCTTCCTGCAATTTTCCTTGTTTCATTTATAGCACCGGTTTCCAATTGTTCAAGCCATCTTGTTTCCTGATTTTCTTTTACTTTTAATTAATTAATTAATTTTAAAGATTTATTGATTTATTTTAGAGAGCAAGGGATCGGGGGGAAGTGCAGAGAGAGAGAGGGAGAGAGAAACCCAAGCAGACTCTGTGCTGTGTGTGGAGCCCAACACAGGGCTCCATCTCACGACCCTGAGATCAGACGTGAGCCAAAACCAAGAGTAAGACGCTCAACTGACTGCACCACCCAGGTACTCCCCTGCCTTCTTTTATATCCTACATCTAATTTGATAACACATCCTGGCCATCTTCAGAATGTATGCTGAATCTAACTATTCAACATTTACACTACCTCTTATGTCCAGGCCTCTGTGATCTTTCATCTGGATTATTGCAGTAAACTCCTAATTAGTATCCTTGCTCTGCTCTTGCCCACTCATCACTCTGGCATATTCTCAACACAGTAGCCAGAGGGATTCTATAAAGTGTAAGTCAGATCATATCATTTTTCTGCTCAAAATCCTCCACTGGCTTTGCATTATCACTAAGCATAAAAGCAGAAGTCTTTCTAATGGTCTATAAGGCTTTACATCATTGCTCCTCAAGGTATGGTCCACAGACTGGTGCTGGCCCAGAAGATAATTAAAAAATTGAGACTAAGAGTTTAGAAACTAAGTCATCTAATATCTCTTGATTTTGATGGTTTGCATTTATATTTTTGTATGTCTGTTTTCATTTCCTTTTTCTTACTCATTTTTTTTTTTAAGATTTTTTTTATTTATTTGACAGAGAGACAGTGAGAGAGGGAACACAAGCAGGGGGAGTGGGAGAGGGAGAAGCAGGCTTCCCGCGAAGCAGGGATCATGACCTGAGCCAAAGGCAGACGCTTAATGACTGAGCCACCCAGGCACCCCTTATTAGTTCATTTTTCTTGTATTTTACAATAGGATTGGTCTGCGAAGTGTGCGGTGAAAAATATATTCTTTCACCACTGGCAGTGTGAGAAGTTCTCCACATGCTCTGGTTCTGTTTCTCAACATCATTTCCCAACTGCTTCCCCACTTCTTCACTTCATTCTGTACTCCTTGCTGTTCCTTAAACATGCTAGAGAGGCTGTCAACTCAGGTCCTTTAAATTTGCTTTTTCTTTTGTCTGGAATGCTTTTCTCTCAAATTGCTCATAGTAATGTCCTTATTTTATTTCTAATTATTTATTATTTATTTGTGCCTCTTGCTTTTCTTGGTCAGTGTTGCTAGACTTACAGTTACCTCTTTTCACTATTCTAAAGTTAGCTTAATAGTCTTTTTTCTCATTTTACAACTATATTTTATTATGTAATTCATCCAGGGATTTAAATTAGGATTATGGGTATAGAAGATGTAAATATCCTAGCTTCACAATAGATGAAATGTTCCATACCTCCAAAGTATCTTTGAGAGCCTTTGTACACACCTGTCACCATTATAATTACTTTGTCTTCAATAACAAAATATAATGATTTGATTATAATAGTTCTTTAAAAACTTTTCTATAATAAAAGATGCATATTAATGGCACCCCATTAGTAGTACTATAATATGTGATCTATTCATTCAGTTTGTTACTACTAAAGCAGATAAACACACATAGACTATAAACATGAAAAGAGTAATAGATGGTATTGAACATCTTATTCTGAAAATTCTTAATTTAGGTATCCTCTTTTATCCTAAACTGTATTTTTTATTGTTTGTTTCATTTTATGACAGCAATAGAGTTATTATATTAAAGCTCTCAGTTTTAAAAAATGCTATTTTTCACTTGGTTTCTTTTCCTTGGGTGCCTAGTAGTGATTTTATATTTGTCTAGATAAACATAAAAATAAAATGGTTTAATGGGTTTAAATTTCACATGTCAAGCTAGTGGTAGAAATAGGATCAGAATTAACCTGTAGTCTTATGCTTTTAAGTTCATTGTAGATCACCTAGTGATCAGCATCTGAATTTATTTTTTTTAAATAAATTTTAATTTTATAATGAATAGCTAATGATGTCTTTTGTCTTAGGTGTTTATTATAAACTCATCAAACATATTTCTTCTTGAACCTGCAAATGAAATTAAAAACCTTCTGGATGAGCACACAGATATGTGTAAACGCATTCTTAATATTTATCGGTTCATGGTTGTACAAGTATCAATGGACAAAAAGACTTGGTAAAAAATATTTATCCTTTATTTTTTTTTAATTGTGTATATATAATTATAGTTAAATTTTTAGAGGAGTAGTGTCTGTGAACAGGGCTTGTCGCAATATTGTAGAGGCTTCTATTAGCAAGTAAATATTTTTTGTAATAATTATGATGACAATAGTAGCTCCACTTTATCTTAGACACCTTTGATCAGCCTTCCTGGATTAGTTTTCTAAAGTGGACATATGATGCCCCTCCCCCCCGACCACTCTCAGGAATGAATACATGCGTGAATAAATGAATTTATGCATGTGAGAATAAAAGAATAAGTAAATGATTAAGTGTGTGAATGCCTGATTTCTCAACCTGGCATTTAAGACCATGTACAGTGAGGTCCCTGCCTAATTTTCTGTCTTCTCTCAAGCCTAAACTCTACCCTGCAGAATGGGATCCAGCTCCGAGCTTTACCAGATTGCTGTTTCCTGTGCACGTTCTGAACTTTTTTTTTGTTTTTTTTTTAAAGATTTTATTTATTTATTTGACAGAGAGAGACACAGTGAGGGAGGGAACACAAGCAGGGGGTGTGGGAGAGGGAGAAGCAGGCTGCCTGCGGAGCAGGGAGCCTGATGCCGGGCTCGATCCCAGGACTCTGGGATCATGACCTGAGCCGAAGGCGGGCGCTTAACAACTGAGCCACCCAGGCGCCCCCATTCTGAACTTTTCTATAGAATATCTCATTCTTGCCATCTATTTCTGTTGTCACAGTAACTCTTTAGATTCCACCTTCCTTTTTCCACATATCCTTACTTATAATTTTCCCCCCACTTCTTTTCAGTATGTATTTGTACCTCTGTTTTAGTTCTTTTCAAAATTGTCTGAATCCTTAAATTACTTGTATAAATGTCTGTTTACCTCTGAATTGAAAGGCCCTAAAAAGTATGTCTCTGTTGTCTTTGTTTTTATATTTCCTACATTCTTAGGATAGTATTTTATATATTATTTGTACTCTATAAATATTTAATTGAATGGAAAAATAGGCCTTTTGGGGAAAAGAACAGTTCTTCAGTTTTTGTAAAAATGATACATGTTCATTGTAAAAATCAAACAAAGAAAAGTTTTAAAAAGAAAATAAAAATTGCCCCAAAACTCATTCTCTGGAGGTAATCATTGTTTGCCCTTTGATGAACATCTGGTTCACCAAACCATTTATATAGTCACATAGTATTATGCCATTTGTATGTGCCATAATTTTCTTAACCAGTCCCCTTTTGATGGATATATAGTTATTTCCATTTTATTTTGGGGTGGAGAGAAGACAGTGATCATCCTTATACATACATAATTTTTCTCCTTTGACTTATTCTTAAAAAGTGGAAGTACTTAGTGAAAGATTATGCCTAGTACATGTTTTGCTGCATATGAAAAAATGGCTTTATTTTGAAAAAATTCTTTATTAGCAGTATTAATAGAGTTACATCAGGAAGTATTATTAACTTAATTGGAACACTTTTCGATGCCAGGTATGTTTTTAAGCACTATACATGCATTTTCTTTCTTAATTCTTGTAGCACCTCTCAGGTAGATAATATCTCTATTTTACGTGGTTGTTCTTAGGCACAAAGAGATTAGTTCATTTATCTTTGTTTACGTAGCTGAGATTTGAACTGGTCCTTCAGACTGCAGAGCCTAGGTTGTTATTATCCAGTAACCGTACTACTTTGGACCATTCTTTTGTTAGTCTCCGCCCCCCCTTCCTTTTTTTTTTTTTTTTAATGTACTTTGCATCAGTGCTGTTGAGCCAGGTTAAAGTGAGGCCTGCTATATGGAACACAATTTTAGAATTAAAAAAAATTTTTTTATAAGTTCCCTTGAAGTCATAGCATTATGAGAGATTACTCACATATTTACATTGAATTTATAAGATTTTATGAATTAAAATCATTACTATCATATTACAAAGTGAAAGGTTATATATGAATGAGTTTTGATTTGACCACAAGTCAGATAAGATTTATTTGGAAAATCTATACTTTATTGCATATGTGGTTGATTTCAAAAAGTTCTTCATTTCATACAGCTAAGCCAGAAGACTGAGATTACAAATGTGGCAACTTTGATTTTTATCTTATGAATAAATACATGTATTTATTTGTTAATAAATTCAGGATATTTTTCATTGAGTGATACTTTTCTATTTGATTCTGCCCTCCCTTCCCAGAAAAATGATGACTTCTAGGTCTGTGATCTCTTGCTACTTCTGCCACATTTCTCACATGGATTGTTCCACGTCCCACATGTTGCTGTGTCTGGAATGGGCCCACAGACAAATCAGAGAGGAGGCTGTGATAGGGACTTGGGCTGGTAGTCTGGCTGTACATCCAAACTGAAATACCCCTTTTCATATGTGGTTTAATCAGTTTCCAAATTATCAAGTGCAAATAAGGTGGTTTTATGGTCTTAATAATAAGCATCTAGGAGAAAGGGGCAAGGTAGAAATATTATTAGGATTGTCTTGACTTGGAGTACACAAGGAGAATAAAGGGTTAAAAAATGGCCAAACTTAAAAGGGTGGAAAGAGGCAAAAGAGTGATGGTCCTTGATTACCTGTCAAGATCACTGTGATCTATTAATCTTAAAAATCATGTAGTTTTTGCAGTTGCACCTGGTACACTTCTGGTTATGTGCTTATTTTCCATATTATAAAGATGAAGAATAGATATATAGGCATCAAGGTAGAACTATATTATATAGATAGAGGAATGTTCTTCAAACAGCTTCGTAAGGTTATTACTTGATTTTTGGGGGTCGGGGGATGGGAGCAGCCCCCACATTCTCACCTCCCAATAATGAGCTTTTGCATACATTTTTAATTGATGAGAGGGTTTTGTGATTGAAAAATGTTTTTTAAAATGGCTGGTATAGTTTATAAAATGGAATTTTAAATTTTAATATTTAAAGAATTCTAAAAATTGGAAAGATATTTGATATTTGACTTATTGAAAGATAATACATTTTATAACAAATATTAATTTTGAAGTTATTCATTAACCAAAAACAAACATATGTGAGAAGGAAACATTAATTAATTTTTTTACTTTAAGGGAACAGATGCTGCTTGTGTTGCTCAGAGTCACGGAGTCCGTACTGAAGATGCCATCACAAGCTTTTCTACAGTTCCAGGGGAAAAAACATATGACCTTGGCAGGTCGACTTGCAGGACCACTTTTCCAGGCAATAAAAAAAAATAAATAGATAGATAAATAGATGGATAGATATGTATTTTTATAAGATTCATTGAGCCCTGAACTTGTTACTTGGGGGAAAAAAGCTTTAAATCAAAGATCATTTCATATTAAAGGAACTTTTGTAGAACTAAATTTAAAGTTGCTTATCTAAATAGGCTATTTGCCATGCATAGAAACTCACAACCTAGTATAAGAGTGGAGGAAATACCAGGTCTATGTCAAGAGTGTTGAAACAGGCTGATGATATTTAACTTTTTCTCTTGTGTGGCATACTTACATGATTGCAAAAAGCTGCCAGGGAGCTTCATAAGTAATGGCCTGATTGTTTGCTTTATGAGTTTCCAAGTCTCTGGCATTGTTAGAAAAACAAAACTTTCTTTTAAGTTGTTCTATAGTAATGGAAAAGTAGTTAATAATCAAGAATCTTTCTTATCATGCTGTTCTGTAAGACTTCATTCACTTCTGTATTTTAAGTATCAGTGGTAGTTTGAATATATAAGAATTATGTATTGTGTTTTCCAACCTGAGGATAGAGTATTGACTTTAAATGTATTATGGATTCTTTGGAAATACCAAAATAATATGTTCTTAAGATGACACATTAAATACAAATACATGGATAAAATGGTTCTTAATATCAAAGATAAAAAGCTACTCAGATCTAATTCTTGGCCATAAGTATAGTCATTCAAATCATTTTTTAAAAAATATTCTTATGCCTAAAATTTTATGCTAGTAGTGAATAATCTTTTGAAACCAGTTACATTTATTATCTAAACTCCTCTTAACTTCATTAGCCCTTTTTATAAACATTTCCCAATTGTTAGAACTAACCCAATGTTGAAACTTATAGGAAGGCAAAATTTTAGCTTGCTATGTAGAATAACTTTTTTGTAGTATAAATGTTTCAAGATAGAATAGAGAGTCACTAGTTTTTACTGTTCTATACTGTAAACTCTGTTCATTTCATCTTGCATTTAATGTATAAATTTATGTGAATTCCTTAGTAAAATTTAGAGTTAAGCTTTTGAAAAACTTTTTACTATTCGCTTCTTCAATAGGAGGTTATATCTTCAGTAGAAATCCCTAAAATCTCAGGGGTAATGGCTGATCAGTAATTTCTGCCCTCAGTGAATAAGTTGTATTCTATGATTGGATATTTCACAAAATGCCTTTAATTCTTCTGGTATCTTCAAAATGAAATTTAATTTTATTCTTTACATACAATTTTTCAAAAACATTTCATTAAGTGTATCTGCAGTAACTTGTTTTTAGAATATTCAAATTATATACTGAGTTTCATCTTCAATTTGAGAATGTAGGTTTTGGTCAGTTTAGCTCAATAAGCATTAGTAAATAATTCAACATAATAATTTCAAATTTTTAATAGTGTGGAGACTTTTCAAGCAGCATTTATTTAACATTAATGTAATACAGCATGAAGGATAGTTACACTTAAGGATATTTCTTTTCAGTTTTGATAACTTGTCCTAATTGCTAGAATGTTGGGTGTTAGCAATTGTTGAAATGAAATTTATAGTAGATATTAATGATTGCATGAATTCCTTTATAAGTATTATGTACCAAGAAAGGGTCATGGATACTACGTGATTTAAAATTCTGCTTGTTCTTAGGGTTTTTTTTTTATGATTGAATATCTGAATTTGAACGTATTTCATTGTTATTTATTTGTCTTTATAGACTCTTATCGTTGCCTGGATCAAAGCAAATCTTAATGTGTACATCTCTCGAGAACTATGGGATGACTTACTCTCAGTATTATCGTCATTGACCTATTGGGAAGAGTTAGCCACTGAGTGGTCTCTGACTATGGAAACTCTAACTAAAGTTTTAGCTAGAAATTTATATAGTTTGGATCTCAGTGATTTACCATTGGATAAGCTGAGTGAACAGAAGCAAAAAAAGCACAAAGGGAAAGGTAAGAGTTGTCCACAGAGATGCTCCCCATAAATTTGTTTAAATAATTTGGTCTGGGAAAATCAAGCTAGGGAGACAGGTGACGGTAAAAAATTATGTTTTCTCTTAACTGTTCCCTCCTTCATTTGCCCTGCAGATTAAAAATTTTCAACAATAAAACATGTAGGTACCTTGTAATTTTTCTTGAAGAACCTTAAAATCAGTAATTTTGATGAGAAATAAAGTGTTCTGTATATATCTAGCTAAAATTTAAATAATTTATAATCTTAAATATTTTATTTTAAATAATTAACCAAAATGGAAATTTATAAAATGTTCTTCCTTTTTATCATATGCAACTTTTTGTTAGAATTTAGAAGGTGATTTCATGTTACTCTATTTAAAAAGAATTATGTGAAAAATTCTGTTGAAAGCATTTTCTTAGTTTTAACTAAAAGCAAACATTCCCTAGATGTGGATTATGTATCTATTGAGTGTTAAAAAGGGGGAGAGGGACAATGACATAGTGATTAAATTGTTAATACATGTTTTTATAGTCCTTGATGTGTTAGTATTTTTCACTCTTAATAAGTAGTTGCTGGCTAGAGATTATGCCTGAGTCACACTTCCTATTTAAAAGTAGTCCATGGTAGTTAATTCTGTGACCAAAATACTTTTTCCTAGACTATTTATTTCCCAACCGCTATTATTGGCAGGTAGAGATTTAGTAACTTCCATCACAGGATGGCTTTTGGTTAGCTCATTTCTCAAACTTTTTTGCTTATCCAAATGTTTCTTTTTTAATGGAACAAGTGGATGGCAAAGGATTTAATAATAGTTTATTTTTGATGGTGTAATTTTAGAATTCTGTATCAGTTTTGGAATATGATTTTTACATAAATTGAAGTTCAAAAAAGCCTTATGGTACACAGGCATTTAACTTGATACTTCGTAATGCATTATGAGTAAACCTGAGAATCTGAGGCAAGGTAGCACGCATAATTTGAAGAGATTATTAATCAGGTGACAGTATACTGAGATTGAAAATCTGCATTTCTAGGAGTTGGACATGAATTTCAGAAAGTTTCAGTTGACAAGTCATTTTCTAGAGGATGGAGTCGTGATCAGCCTGGCCAAGCCCCAATGAGGCAGAGAAGTGCAACAACCACTGGTTCCCCAGGAACCGAAAAGGCAAGGAGTATAGTACGGCAAAAAACCGTCGGTATGTACTCTTTAAAATAATGAGAATTGTACAGGGCAATACGTTTATAGTCCTTAGTAACAATCTATGTAAATACATGGTTACCTTTTAACTTTGATCCTTAAAGGAAAAACTTCTATAGCAAAACCTTTTTTTTTTTTTTTTCAGTAGTATTCAAGAGTCTAATGACATGCTGTTACTCGTGTATGCTATTAAGATTTATCTTACATTAGCATTTTTATGTAGTTTATTTTACTGTAGGTATCAATAATTTTAAACTGTTTTTTACAGAATTGAAGAAATAGAACTCTGATTCGCTTTACAGAACTCATGCATTAACTGGTAGAGGTTCTACTAAGTGAATATACTCACAAACGGGAAATTAGGGTAGCTAATTTTCAGTGCTACAGTTATATAATTAGATTGGCTTCACACACTTCCAACTAGGAATCTGCTTGCAGATAGCTGAGACCAAGGTGGAGGTTGTTGCTAGATTCCTTGCAGCTTTTAACAGACATGGAAGAAATTTCTATGATCTTGGAAGTAGCAGCAAAGGAGCAATAATGGGAAGAATTTCTGGATGTAGGATCGCTCAGTATACTCTGGACCTAGCTACCATCTTATTCCTCTTCCTCTCAGAGACTTATAACTTGGTCTGAATTGTAGTAGGAAGAGTGCTGCAGTGAAAATTAAGAAGGCTTTGTCCTAATCTCTTTTTTTACTCTTACTTTCATCACTGAAAGCTAGATAATCTTGAACTTCCTAGGCTTTATTTACTTCATCTGTGTAATGGGAATAATAATACTTTATATGCCTGAAACAAAATTGCTTGAAGTTACTTTAGGTTTTACAATTTATAATTTTTTAAAAGATTTTATTTATTTATTTGAGAGAGAGAGAGAGAGAACGAGGGTTTGCGAGTGCACCAACAGGGGGGAGGGGCAAAGGGAGAGGGAGAAGCAGACTCCCCGCTGAGCAGGGAGCCCAACTCAGGGCTTTAGCCCAGACCCCTGAGGTCATGACCTGAGCTGAAGTCAGATGCTTAAATGAGCCACCCAGGCACCCCTACAGTCTATGATTTTTATGGAAGGAGCATTTTTTTGTGGAAATATATCTATATTTAATGGTAATCATGAAAAACACTATTTTAAAGAAATTTAAAAGAATTAAAAATCACAGTTAATTTTAAATCCTTCAAAAGACTTATATTTTCACAGTTGTTTTCTGCCTATAAAATAAGCATAGAAGTGTCTATGTCAAGAAGAATAGGGGCGCCTGAGTGGCTCAGTCGTTAAGCGTCTGCCTTCGGCTCAGGTCATGATCCCAGGGTCCTGAGATCGAGCCCCACATCGGGCTCCCTGCTCGGCGGGAGCCTGCTTCTCCCTCTCCCACTCCCCATGCTTGTGTTCCTGCTCTCACTATCTCTCTCTGTCAAATAAATAAATAAAATCTTTAAAAAAAAAAAAAGAAGAATAAATGATACAAGGATAAAGGGTATGGATGAATTAAAATTAATATAATCAAAGTTTTGGTATAGAATCACTTTTTGAGATTCTTAGGAAGATGTTGATTACATCTGAAATGCCTTTCTTCATTTTATATTAATGTCACATTTAATGAAAATATTTATGTATTGGTTAGGACAGAATTGTTCTTTTAAGTTTAAAATTTTACTTTGTTTTACTTAAAATGTATCTTTTTTAAGTTCCTTATATAATTTTTCTGATTATAGAAGTAATTTATGCTTAGTGTGAAATGTAAAGTTTAAGGAAACATCAGTGAGCTGTCTAATGAGAAACAGTCATTAGCATGTTGGCATATTTCTAATCTTTAAAAAGCATATAATGAGCAAAATACTCATCTTCAATTCCTACCTGACTGTGATTACTTTCTGGTACCTATGCCAAAACAACCTTGTCTGGCTTGTTCACTAAACAAACCTATCAAATAAAAAGTTGAAGTGTTAACAATTTTGTTCAGAAAAGTACCTGCATAAGTTGGAAAATACTAAAAGGGGCAGCAGATTAATTTAGGATAGTGTTTGAATATATATTGTCTTAAAATATTAAATTTTTATGTTCATAGTGAGTGTACACAGTTAAAAATTCAATCTATGATAAAGTGTATACATTCTAGTAAGTCCCTCATCACTACCCCTAAGGTTTTGCTTATGCCAACACATTATTAAAGGAGATGCAGTGAATTTAGGACTTACATTAGACTTACTTTAGAATACGTTTATGAGAAGTAATAACTTGTTTGCAGTTATGATTCAGGAACTGGTATTCAACTGTTGGAACAAATATATCACTGTTTCTGTTTTCAGATTTTCCTTTTACTTTATTTTTATTATAATCTTTAGCCTTAGTTTGGGGACTTATAAAGGTATTTCTGCCAGTGGACAGACATGTATGTATGATGTGAATTTTATTTAATTATAAATATGGAGAACTATGTGTAATTTTAGAAGTGAGAAAAGACCAAGACTTGCCTTCCTTCTATTTATTTTGTATTTGTGAGCTTTTAGTGATTTAATACATTTGCTGTTTTTATGAATTTCTTATGTTGCATGGGAACTCTTGAATGAAGGTTACAGTTTTTGACATAATGTGTGTACTTTATGATCCAAGATGAATTCATGTGGAATGCATCTGGTTTTTTTTTTTTTTAAGATTTTATTTATTTATTTGACAGAGAGAGAGACAGTGAGAGAGGGAACACAAGCAGAGGGAGTGGGAGAGAGAGAAGCAGGCTTCCCGCGGAGCAGGGAGCCCAATGTGGGGCTCAATCCCAGGACCCGGGATCATGACCTGAGCCGAAGGTAGACGCTTAACGACTGAGCCACCCAGGGGCCCCCTGTTTTTCTTTTTTATTCATTTTTTTGAGACGAGTAAAGATACAAAGCCTTTAAAAATTGGCATGCTTATATGTTTGAAAATTTGTTTTTACTTCTTGATTTCTTGATGTTATATTTTTTATACTGCCCTTTCATTTACAGATTTAAGATCACTGATATGGGTGGCTTAGGAATGTATGTGGCATTAGGAATTTCAGTGGCTTTCTGGAGATTTCTGACCTAAGCTTTAGATTAGTAAATCCCCAAAAATCCTAGTAGTTATTTCATCATAAGTAATTTTCTATAGTGTAGGATACATGGCTGTGAGGCACTGGACAGATTTTCAGGTATGCATAAAGACCTGTAGTATAGTGAAAAAAATAGAGGGGTGCATTTTTGTAGAATTCATTTAGGATCATAACAAACTTAAACCACTGCGATTATGGAAAGTTCCAAGGGAAATGCCCAAGCTCTTCCTTCAGGTTGGTGGTAGGAAAGAAGGAATAAAAGGAATTGTTATATGCAAGGAATTATCTAACCCAAGGGAAAAAAACAGAAGAAAACTTGTAATTCTTCTGTAGAATTGAAAATTGAATCAGATTAGTTTTAAAAGAGTCAATTTAGTTTTAAAATAAGTATCCTTTTTTGATTTATTCCTCTGTATGTTCGCAACTGAAACCTTTCTTTTTCAAATAATTATGCCATACTCCCCAAATACAGATATTCATTCAATAAGCCTTTATTGAGCTCTATGTGCCAAGTACTAGGATTATAAAGATCAGAGGATATAGTTGCTGTGTTTGAAAAGTTGGGAGGCTGACATAAAAAACATACAGTCCACTAAAAATAGATTTTAAGCTTTGCAAAAGCAGGGATTCTTAACTGTTTTGTTCATTGCTATATTGCCAGGAAGTTAATTATGTGGAAGAATCAGCAAAGCTTCACAGATGAGATGACATTTTGAGTAAGAAGGAGTGTCAGGAGGAAAAGAAGACCAGGGATATTATGAATTCACAAAGATATGCTGTTTTGAAAGAGCATGAAAATTTCAGGGAGTATAAAAGAGTATAAAAATTCTCTGTGGCAGCAGCTTGTGAGAACAGGAGGAAAAGATGCAGTTGTAGTGATTTGTGCAGCCGGGTCCCATAGGCCTTGTGTGACAGGCTAAGCAATTTAGGCATCGGTGGGGGAACCAAAAGTTGACATTAACCCGGATAGCCAAGATTTTGAATTGATATTAACGCTCAAATTTTTTTTTAACCAGTCATATTATACTGGATATTATGCAATATTGTTTCTTTTAAGTCCTCTATTCATACATAAAAATATGCATACCTTTGTTCAAGAATCCCTAAACTGGAAGTTAAGTTAAAAACATGTTTGGGAAGTATAAACTCGACAATTAAAAAATTATTTCTAAGTGTGCTAAAATTTGTCTTTAATCATATGAACTGGTGACTCCTTATACAAGACTACCAAATGCAACTACAAATGTAATTTTTGAAAAGTAATCCAGTTTTTAAGTTATCTTTAAGAACTTAATCTTTAAAGTTTTTATATTATATGCTTAAGATTTAAATTAACACAAATTTGTTTATTTTTCTCAGTGACTTTATTTTTCATCCAGATTGCAAATTCTATTTCTTGTAAATATTTCTCCTTAAAAATTTTAAATTATACTGTTAAACTTATTATTTTTTTAAATTTATTTATTTGAAAGAGAGAGAGCACAAGCAGGGGGAGGGGCAGAGGGAGAGGGAGAAGCAGACTCCCCACTGAGCAAGGAGCCCGATGTGGGACTCAATCCCAGGACCCCAGGATCATGACCTGAGCTGAAATCTGACGCTTAACCAGCTGAGCCACCCAGGCGTCCTATATACTGTTACACTTTAATATAAGTAAGAGATATGGATTTAAGTAAGCATTCTTCTCCTATCCAGATCGAATACTAATCATGAGATTCAATCCTTTAGATTATGAATTACATAAAATGTTCTAAAAATGACCTAGGAGTGACTTCGAAACTTTGTTAGGGAAGAGTATGAAAGTAGAAATGATTTGTTTTTGGAATTCAGCTTCATTAAGAAGAATGACTTGGGATTGCCTCGTAATGGCTCAGAGAAATGCCCAAATATAGTACCAAAAATTTCTTTGAACTAATAATGTTGAGTTCTTTTCAGTGTTTCCATTCAATGAACTTTTCAACCCTTGGTTTTGAGAACATAGTGCTAATTTAAAGTGTCTGCTGATTTTTAATGCTATACCATTGTAACTGCTAATAATAATAAGCATTTTCCTGCTTTACACCAAAAACTTTACATTCGAAATGTCATGTGTTCTCTGATTTCTTTTCTTACAGCTTGCCAGTATTTGCCGTGCTGAAATGTTTTAATTTAAAATTTCCTTCCTTTGTATCTTTTAGTTTTCTCTGTTGCTGCTTTTTCTGTGACACAAGCCTTTCATTATAGTCACTCTTCTTTTTTCCTTCCCCACTTCTTTCTTTTCCTTTTTTAAAGCCATGAGAAGCCGATCCATTGGTGAATGTGCTCTGCCATCGGCCTATATACGCAGTGCTAAAAGTGCTCCTGTTCTGATCCATACTTCCAAACCCTTCTTGCCTGATATTGTTCTCACTCCCCTTTCTGATGAGCTTTCAGGTAGTGCCACCTCTGCTAATTTCTGCACCACCTTTTTCACTTTTTAATCCTTCTGCTTTCAAATTTTGCTTAATCAAATAAACTCTTCAAAGTTAATTTCTTTGGGGGAGGTGTGGGAAATTGGGAAAGTGGTTGAGAAATCAACATTTTGAGTTATTTGAATTCTAATGCTATCCTGGCAGTTCATTCTGGAAGTGCTAAGTTTAGTGCTGTGCCAATGTCCAATATTTTTGGTTGTAAATTTTTTTCTGTTTACAGTTGAGTTTTTTTCTTCTCAGGTGGTTAAAAGAAGTAGTAATGTATATTTATGTCATTATACATATCTGACAAAAGATGACTTGGAAGGTAACAATTAGAGCCTTGACTTTTACTTTCCCATTGTTTTGACTAATGATACGGTAAATCTTGAATAATGCATATGGCTCCATCATCTGTAGTAATGGAAGTAAGCAAAGGGAATCAATAATTGAGGAAAGTACATAATCTTAGAGTTGCTTTGGAATAGATCTTTGTATTTATATTAGATTATAATAGTATATAGAATTCTAAGAACTCATTTTTAAGCCAAATAAAGAAACCATTCTATGAAGCCCCAATTTTTTTTTTTTAAAGATTTTATTTATTTATTTGACAGAGAGACACAGCGAGAGAGGGAACACAAGCAGGGGGAGTGGGAGAGAGAGAAGCAGGCTTCCCGCTGAG
This sequence comes from Phoca vitulina, assembly GCF_004348235.1. Taxonomy (NCBI): domain Eukaryota; kingdom Metazoa; phylum Chordata; class Mammalia; order Carnivora; family Phocidae; genus Phoca; species Phoca vitulina. The sequence goes on along the minus strand of NW_022589710.1, from coordinate 11,823,757 downwards.
CAGGGAGCCCGATGTGGGGCTCGATCCCAGGACCCGGGATCATGACCTGAGCCGAAGGCAGACACTTAACGACTGAGCCACCCAGGCGCCCCTGAAGCCCCAGTTTTTAAGGAACCTCAAAACCTGGTCAGCTTTTCAGTTCTGCCTCAGGTCCTTGATCCCCAGTACTAGGACGAGATGGTCTGCTCTTTAATAAGGTTTAATTACATGTAATAAAATGTATAGATCCTGGGTTCAGTTCAGTGATTTTTGAGAATTATACACACCCCTATTAACCATCATCCCAAACAAAATATAGAACATTTCCATTATCTCCCAAATTCCCTCGTGACACTTTCAAGTCAGTACCCCTCCTCTACACAATCGCTATTGATTTCTATCACTGTAGATTAGCTTTTTTAAAAAAAATAATTTTGTGTGAATAAGATCATGCAGTGTCTTGTCTTTTAGACAGAAGCAAACATGTTGAATAGTTACTATGCAAAATGTGCTAGCTTGAAGAAAGTGACTTGTACATTTTTAGGTACTTTCTTACCACTCTTCTTATGAGTGTTTCCTTGACATTGCCACTTTTGGTGAGGTTGACTTTTTTTTCTTCTCTTTTAAACAACCTGTATTTATCCTTTCAGTTCCTAGTGGATTGAAGGCTTACGTGAGGGAAGGTGCCTTTTTTTTTTTTTAAAGATTTATTTATTTTAGAGGGAGATAGAGAGTGGGGGCAGGGGGTGGGAAGAGCAGAGGGGGAGAGAGAATCCTGAAGTAGACTCCCTGCTGAGCGTGGAGCTGGACATGGGGCTTGATCCCAGGACCCCAAGATCACGACCCAAACGGAAATCAAGTCAGCCACTTAACCGACTGAGCCACCCAGGCACTCCGAAGGGAAGGTGCATTTTTATTAATAATGATATTTCAACTGAAGTACTTTCCACCATCTGTAGCCTAATTAAGATCAGATATTTCAACCAAACCAAAGGGGTACATATTGAGAGGTGAATATACGTAGATACATAGACACTCTTGTGGTTGGTATTCTTTGAAAATACTGTAAATGAAAAAAACTGAGTATTTTACTTTTCTAAAAATGAGAAAATAAAATATTCAGTTATTGGATGTGATATGTTTGTGTTTTCTAGTTCAGGATATCTTGATTGATAAATACTTAGACATATTCTTTATGATGTTTTTGAGAAGTGTTCAATATTATTTTTTAGAACCAAAGTATAATAGAAATAATGAATAATGAATTTTATAATGAAATTGATAGTCGACTTCGTAGTTTTATGGATGACAATAATAAAATAGAAAATTTGGCCTCAAATCCAAACCTGGATGCTCAATAAATATTTGATGATGAATGAATATGTATTTGACACCAGTAAGATTAGGTTACCTGAATAATTTAAGCTGTCGATGCAAAGAGTAGCTAGATTAGAAAATATGTAAATGGAATAATATAAATTTTAATATATAGAAGAAAACAGCATGTATTTTTGTTACATAGGATGCTTAGCTACAAATAAAGAATTGGATGTTTTGTCTTTTCGGTGCTCCATTTAAGCACTGTACCTTCTTATGTAAGTAGCACTGATTTTGGTTGATTGCATCAAATTATAATTTAAGTTACGTAAATGGGCAAAACAATGTTTCTGTTCTTATAACTAAATTATATATAGCTAAAAGAAACTCCCAATTTGTTGTAAACTTCTTTTAGATGTCTTTTTTGCTTCAAGCTTTTTTTTTAGTTTTAAAAAATATTTTTAAAGCATTTACTGCAAACCTTTTTTGACATGTTTAGAAAAATTGAAATGAATTTTGGCCACTAATTCTTTTTTTTTAAAAGATAATATTTATGAGAGAGAGAGCGTGCACAAAGCGGGAGGGCGGGCAGAGGGAGCGGGAGAAGCAGACTCCCTGCTGAGCAGGGAGCCCAACACAATGCAGGGCTTGATCCCAGGGTCCTGGGATCATGACCTGAGCCAAAGGAAGGCAGAAGCCTAACCAAGTGAGCCACCAGGCCCACCCCCCCCATGACCACTAATTCTTAAATGTTTGGATCAAATACTCCCCTGCTGTGTTAAAACTGTCAGGAGAATTTATTTTTTTCTCAGAATCTTAAGGGCTTTACAAAATTTTTTGTCTGCAACTTAAATAATATTTTGGCAAATACACATGTTAAGTGCTGAAATATTTTTTAAAAGCTAAAATAAAGGTGAGGTGTTCCCTTTAAAATGTTGTAAGGTAGTGCCTTAACTAGGGTAAGTGCCTATTTCAGAATCCTTGCTTCACTGTAAATACATAATTCAGAAAGATTTCCTTTTAATGACTTAATGGGGAAGGTATTTATGAAGAATGAAAGGAATTTTCTAAGTGGCAGTTCTGTTTGTTGTTTTTATTTCCTTTATTTGGGGTAGCATGCATTCTGTGATAGATTTAAAGAGATAATGTTGAGATATCAGTCAGTAAATCAAAACAAACTTTATATCTGGTTATCAAAATAATGTTAATTTTAGAAAATAGGATTATGTAGAAAAGTATATGAAAAATATACATATTCCTCCAAACCAGTGCTTATTTATTGATAACTTACAGTACAGTTGCTTCCAGTTTTTGTGCATGTCTACATATAAGACATAAAAGCATAATTAGACTTGGTTATTTTTAGTAAAAACCATTTTTCTTTTAAAGACTTAAACCATGAGAGACTATGGACTCTGAGAAACAAACTGAGGGTTTTAGAGGGGAGCGGGGTGGGGGGGATGGGTAAGCCTGGTGATGGGTGTTAAAGAGGGCACGTTCTGCATGGAGCACTGGGTGTTATAGGCAAACAATGAATCATGGAACACTACATCAAAAACTAATGATGTAATGTATGGTGATTAACAGAACAATAAAATAAATAAATAAATAAAAATGTAAAAAAAAATACTTAAAAGAGGCAAGGAACATAAAAAGTAGCAGCAAAAACTCTTCTTTTTTTTTTTTTTTTTAAGATTTTATTTATTTATTTGAGAGAGAGAGACTGAGAGAGAGAGAGCATGAGAGGGGGGAGGGTCGGGAGGGTCAGAGGGAGAAGCAGACTCCCTGCTGAGCAGGGAGCCCGATGCGGGACTCGATCCAAGGACTCCAGGATCATGACCTGAGCCGAAGGCCGTTGCTTAACCAACTGAGCCACCCAGGTGCCCTAACCTCATAATTCTAAAAATTAGCTGTGAAAATTGGACAGGATTATTCTTATACAAGCTTATACAGTAGAAATCTGGATTGTTGGATTTTTTCATTGTCCCTTATTGTTGGAGGCAAATTGAAGGCCTAGTGTTTGCTTCTTCAGGTGTTAGGTGCATTGAGGGGGATGAGGGGTAAGATGAGACTGTGAGGGGGAGAGATAGGGAAAGGAAAAAGAAGTTTTATGATAGAGTTTTTTTTTAAATAGTGCTAAATTTTAAAAAGAAAATTGCCAGTCTTAGATTCTCAACCAAACTATTTGCATGTTTCCTTCCAAGGTTTGAGTAAATTTTACTGCAGAATAGTTTAATGTACAGAGAGAATTAATAAGGAAAATGAACTGCAAAGGAAGAAATTTTTCATAGTTTTAGGTCTCTCTGTCATATGAGCAGGCTAAATGAACTCAGAGAAATATTTCCTAGGCACATCATTTAAGATCAGGAGCTGAGGTTTCTGTAACTGCTTCACCAAAAAACAAAATACTCATACAGTCACTCTAGCTTTTGGTTAGAAACAGAGTTCTCCGGAAAAATACTTACCTGATACTCTTGAATACTTATGAGGGTAAAAGGAAACTGTTTAATTCCTTTTTTTCTTTTAACATTAAGATTTTTAAAAATGGACCATCAGATTTTTTTTTTTTTAAAGATTTTATTTATTTATTTGACAGAGAGAGAGAGAGACAGTGAGAGAGGGAACACAAGCAGGAGGAGTGGGAGAGGAAGAAGCAGGCTTCCCGCTGAGCGGGGAGTCTGATGCGGGGCTCGATCCCAGGACCCTGGGATCATGACCTGAGCCGAAGGCAGACGCTTAACCAACTGAGCCACCCAGGCACCCCTGGACATCAGATTTTAAAGCACCCTATTTCTGTCCAGCCCTTTTTTTTTAGCCTCCAGGATTCTTGTTTAGATGTCCATTCTACCTACAGTGTGATGCTATTTATGCTATTTATAGCTTTATACAGACCAAACTATTTGAATAGCTGAATATCCTTGAAGAGTTTTCCTTAAGCTGGGGGTCTAGTTCAAAGGCATTTGCCCTACATGTCTCATTAGTTCTTAACAATAGACTCATGTGTAACAATTGAAATATTTTTTCCCAGGCATCTGCCCCAGGTTTTGATGTAATATGCTGGGGGTTGCACAAGCATTTAACATTATTTCTTAAAGCTTTACAAGTAATACAGGTGTCTAGGCAAGCATGCTCTCCCTGTCCCTTATTCCTAAACTAGATTATACTTTTAAACATTTGGTAGGCTAGGCTAAACAGTCTTTCTTTTTCTGATAAATGGATTACAGAGAAGCCAGAAATCTCAGTAATTGTTCTTTAGCAAATTAGCTTTTATTGCCAAAAATAATACTTTAATGAAAGAAGCAGTGTAAAAAAACATAAGCAGGGTGGGCACCTGACTTTGTTTATACTTTTCCAACTGTTTCTTATTATTTTCTGATTAAGTAGTGTAGGTGTCTCACCCGGAAATTAAGTTTACAGATGTACTTTCTTTGAACTAGTTCTCAATTGCTCACTGGTTTGTCATACTTGCTGTTAGACTCTAGTCTATCTAGGCCATATTACATAGGCTGCTAATAGTATTTAACAGTGCTTCATTATTTGAATTGAGCTCTGTAGAGCAAAATATTTTGATCTTTCTACTTCTATTTTCTGAGTATCAGGAGAAAGAAAATGTTATCTCTCATGGCCCATCCTGTTCCTAAATTCTGCCTAATCAGGAGGAGAATTTTCCACCTCCAGCCAAACAAGTAGGCCCTTCTTTACACAATCAAGGAATTTCTTTCTTATCATCAATATGTGATAGTAATCTTTTACAGATTTTCTACCTATAATCTGCTGGTTCTAGCGTAATTCCAAATCAGATTTGTTTTGTTTTTGCTGAAATAATTTGTGTTTTTTTTAAAGTACATCTCAAAACTTGAAGCTAACTTAAAATGGCATTATATAACATGTTCATAAACAAAACAGTGCAATTTTCTTAACATAAAAAATGTATTGGTTATTTGTCTATTTCCAAATTTTAAGAGTAAAGGAAACAATATTAGAATAAGGATGAAAGAGTAGAAAGTAGTTTAGTGGTTTAAATTTTAGTGGTCTAAAATTAAAATTAATTATTTGAAGTTGATTTGTTGCTTTTAATTTTTTTGTATGTGAGTTAAAATTTCTTTATTAACTTCTCTAAGCAAGAGAATTATGAGATTGGGGCATCAGAAGGAGCCTTCCTGATTTAATGACAGGGAAAACCAAGTTGATAAATCTGTTAGAATCTATAAAGTTCAGCAAAGTTGCCAGTGTAAGAATAATTTAGAAAAATCAGTAGCATTTCTTTACACTGTCAGTGACCAAAATATAAGCAATAAGACTCACAATTGTAACAAAACATCAGCATAAACGGTTTTTCCATGATTTCAGTGATGTAGATACTGCTTTGAATTACCTGTAAATTGAACATCCAGTCTTAAAAAGAGTTTTTACTAGACTCTTTTAGTAATAAATTAGAAACATGGATGCTCTGTGGTTCTTCCCTTGAAAGTACATTGCCATGTTGCCCAAATAGGCAAAAACATTTTTTAATTACATAAAAGACATTGTCATTTCCTTTAGGTAAATCCAGAAAAAAACTTCAGCTTTAAAATGGCATGAACTTCTTTGTAAACTAATATAAATGATATTTATGAATTCAGGAGCTTTAAAAGTATTACTGATAGCTAGTGTTTATGATTGATCGAGAATAGAATTTAACTTTGGGTAAAAGGGATTTGGCACTTGATTCTGTACCTGTTTTCTAAAATTATTAAAATTTTCTAGTGGTATGTTAGTGTTATAACTTAAGAGATTTATTTTCCTGAGGAACTAGCTTGATATTTTATGAATTAGCAGCTACAAATTTTTAATATAAAAGACATGCTATCCTTCTACCAGTGTTAGTGTACTAAGCCTCCACTATGTGACAAGTTATTTCAAGCAATGGAGATATTGTGATATTAATACAAACAAAATCCTGAAGAAACATAATTCTAGTGGAAAGAAATTTTTTTACACATTGCAAGCTAATATTACACTTTAATTTACAGCTTATCATTTCAAAATAGCAAAGAAAACTTTTCTTTGAAACAGAATATTCAGGAAAGGAAAACTAATCCATTCCAACACTTTCATACTAAACATCATTAAGGAAATCCAGAGATAAAACTTGACATTTCTCTTTGTAGGCTCTATAGGAAGCATTTTATCAATGTCAAAAGTTTTTTAAAATTTGTTAAAAAACTTTTTTCTTGTTTTGCTCATTTAATGTTTACCGATACTTTAGATTAAAATAATTTAATTAGAGGCTACTGTTTTTCAAGGTAAAATATAAGCAGCAGCATTGTTTTGAAGACCCATTTTTGTTTAAACCTAAAGCCACTGTTATTTTCAGCAATCCAATACAAAGTTTGTCAGTTGTTTTCTTCTGTATCATTTACTTGTGTTTGTATTTGACAAAGCTTTGATTTCTAAGATTCTTATCTTTATAGAGATAAATCATTATGCTGCTTTATAATTTCTTAATACAATTAATTTTTGTCAATTTAAAAAAATTAATGAATTATTTGATGAATATATGACATATATTATTCAGGATACTTAGAACATGGACTAATTTTTGCCCTCAAATCCCACCTCTCAACTTTCTAGCTGTGTAACCTCAGAGAAGTCACTTAAATAGTTTCTTCATCTATAAAATGGGGATAACACCACCTACTTCACAGTGTTGTTGTGAGGATTAAATGAGTTAATATATGTAAGATCTTGTAACAGTGCCTAGCATGTAGAAAAGACTGTATGGTTTAGCTGTCATTTAGTCTTTTTGTCCTTAACAGAATTCAGGTATACAGGCATTTCTTTAAATTTAAGGCTTGTTCAATCAGTTATGCTTAAGTGCTGACATTAGTTTCCTGTCAGGAATTATTTTCTTCTTTGATGTTATACAGTTACTATTCTTATATGCCCATGTAAGAACTATATTTAAAGCTTAAATATTGGTTTTTTTGTTTAAATTTAAACTTAAGTTCTCAAGCAGTGCATTATTGGTAGAAAAATACATATATATTTTTAAAGCTCTTGTCCTCTTAAACTTGCATGAAAGTATTGGATATTCATATGTGATAAAAAAAAGTTTAGGGAAAAAACAGACTGAAATAGTGGTTAAATTTTCTAATTATGCAAGGCGAGGACTGGGTTGAGAAGAAATTCTTAAGAGAACTTCACAGTAATCTTTACTGGCTTGTTTAGAATAGAAAAATTATGAAATGTCAATAAAGGAACTTAAAATTTAAAAACTAATATTCTACTTTTCTGAAGTTCACATATTTGCTAGAATCATAACATTACCTTTTTTTTTAAGATTTTAATTTATTTATTTGACAGAGAGAGAGTATAAGCAGGGGGAGCGGCAGGCAGAGGGAGAGAGAGAAGCAGGCTCCCCACTGAGTAAGGAGCCTGACATGGGAGGACCCTGAGATCATGACCTGAGCCGAAGTCCAGCGCTTAACCGACTGAGCCACCCAGGCGCCCAACAACATTAGCTTTTAATAAGATTTTAAAATTTTGATTTTGAATTGGAGCAGTCTCAACTATATAATTTTTAAGAATTTTTATAGAAAATTAGATAGTTTTTATCCTTTGCTAAGTCCTATTAGGATATTTTGTGGAAAGAAACTTGGAGTGCATTTTAAAAATAATCTCAGTCCTCTAGGCCGAGGTTCTTTTTTTTTTTTTAAGATTTTATTTATTTATTTGACAGAGAGAGAGACAGTGAGAGAGGGAACACAAGCAGGGGGAGTGGGAAAGGGAGAAGCAGGCTTCCCGCCGAGCAGGGAGCCCGATGCGGGCCTCGATCCCAGGACCCTGGGACCTGAGCCAAAGGCAGATGCTTAATGACTGAGCCATCAGGTGCCCCTAGGCAGAAGTTCTTATGATCTATTATGGAAGATAAAATAAAACCAAAATACTTACATTCGTTAAGACAAAGAAGCATTAGTTATCTGCTGCAGTAGTAAATAATGGGTATAAATGCATAAATGTTTAGTTTCTGAGGAAATGTTTCACTTTTCATTTAAAAGAATTTCTAAATGGAGTGTGTGAAGAAGAAGCCAGTGTCATTTTTAGAATATTCCCCTCAACTTAATGATAAAATAATTTAATTGTCTTAACTTCTGGCGGTATTGTGTATTTGACCTGTGCTTGGAATCTAAATGTATATCTTTAGGAATATAGTGGAATCTTATCATAAAACAAACTTCCCTTGTTCTGAATCTATGTATAAAGTGACTCCTTGTGGACCTCGTACAAAGAAGTTGATACCGATAAAATAGCAGAAGGACCAGCCTCCTTTTTATTCATAGCATGAATCCCCAAAATATTTTGAATTACTGTCCCCATTTTATAAATGAGAACACTGGTCTCAGAGTCTGGAGTAAGAAAACTTAAGTTCTAGACCTAGCACCATCAATAAGTTAATTTGTGATCTTGGATAAGTCACCGTTTTACTCTGGATCTAAATCTTCTCATTTTCCGTTATTGCATTATAAGCCTAATGATTAATAACATCTGACTTTTTGATTCTTTGTCCTTTTTTCATTATATTTTGCTGGCTTACAAACAAATTTTTTTTAACTTATTTCTTGGTAATGTAAAGGCCAAGATGGATTCATAGGCATTGTATTTTAATTCTAAAATTTCTAATTTGCATATATATAGTTTAATAGTATTTCAACTTGTGATTTTCAATTTCATAAATATTTTTGAGGATTTACCATACACTTAGCAGCGAAAGCAATGCAGTGACATGGAACACTAAGCCTGCTTCTCATACTTTATGGTTTCACCTCTTTGGGCCTCCATTTCCTCAGTAAGAGAATTAAATTAGATAATCTGTGATGTCCATTTTGACTCTAAAATTTGTGATTCTTAGAGATGTAAGAAGACATAGATACGTTTAGTTTTTGTTTTTTTTTAAAGATTTTATTTAGAGAGAGTGTGCATGCATGCACGAGCAGGGGGAAGGATGGAGGGAGAGGGAGAGAATCCCAAGCAGACTCCCTGCTGAGCATGGAGCCCAGTGTAGGCTCGGTCCCACGACCCTGAGATCATGACCTGAGCCGAAATCGAGAGTTGGACACTTAACCTACTGAGCCACTCAGGTACCCCAAAAGACCTAGATACAGTTTTTAAGTTTGATGTTTGTTTAATGGTAAGGGCCAATGATAGGCAGAGAAGGTTTCTTCCTAGTAGATTAAATGGTGTTTGTGAGAAATGGGAAAAAAAAAAACCCACAATTTTTTAACACTGTATTTTATTTGATAGGGTAAATAGATATTAATGCTATAAAAAATAAAGCAAAACAGCTCAGTAGAACAGATAAATAGTTTCCTAACAAAGAGAACTTTTGGAAGAGGGTGGAGATTTCCATTTGTAATATGTGATCAAAGAAATAGGCAAGATTTGAAGAAAAGATGCCTCTTGTGTGGTAAGGAAGAAATGAGAAGTTATGAGACCCTTTCAGATTCTACAGCAGAATAGTTAAATCAGCTTTCTGTGTTCAGATCTACTTTTTCTGCTTGGAACTTAAACAGGAAAAATTGAATAGCAAGTTTAAATTGCTTTATTTATTGGCACAGCTCTATCTTTAACTGCACTTCCAAATGTTTCATCACCTTACTGTTACTATGCATGTTAACATTTTAAAATGTATTCTGATAGTTTTCTAATTCACTACATGCTATATTGGCTTGTGCCCATCATTATTTAAAAACAGATTTCTATTTTTAATAGATTTTATTTCATTGAGCTTACCAAAAAATCTCAGAATTTGTTTTACTTTAAGCATATGCTTAGGGTATGGTTGAAATTAATACTGTTTTTTTCATGTTCATATAGTTCCTACTCTTCATAATTTTTCTTTTTTACAGATATTGATGATGCTCAGATACTTCCCCGCCCAACTAGAGTCAGACATTTTTCACAAAGTGAGGACACTGGAAATGAAGTTTTTGGTGCTTTGAATGAGGAGCAGCCATTGCCTCGAAGTAGCAGCACTTCTGACATCTTGGAACCATTCACTGTTGAACGAGCCAAAGGTGCAGTTCCTGTCATTGACAGTTCATCCCGTCATGCACCAAGCTTGCAGAGTTCCACAGAGGCTTCTTCAATAACTAGATCCACTGAAAGCCACATCACTGATACTCATAGTAGAGAGTCTTCTCTGGAAGTTGGTGATAGCATATATGACCATCTTTGTCACTTAATAGATCCAGTAGAACTTACAGATTCAGCTTTTGAACAAATCCAGTACATTGACCTTGAAGGAGATGACGATCTTCTTTCCTCCCTGAAAGAATATTTTAAGGAAAACCAGGAAAATCATAGTAAAAATGAGTTAGGTAAAGATGCAGCTTCTGAGGAAGTGATTATTGCAGTAAATAAGGATGAACGATCATCTTTAGATAAATTAGAATACGTAGACCAAGAAAGTAAATCAGAAAATACCGCCTCTTTTGTTGGGACTCCTGAAAACATTCAGTTTCAAAAAGAACCAAACTCAGCTGTCTTCATGGGTAGTATTGCACCTAACCAGTTAGACAGTTTTGTGAGAACAAAAACTTACGAAAAATCTAAGGAACTAAACAGTGATAAACAATCCTCAGAACCTAATTCGGGTAGCCCTTGTGATAAGGAGAAAAGGAAGCAGCTGTATAGACAGCCAGCCACAGAATTCGATGCCTGTGTAGATACAACACTAGTCGAAAAGGTTAAGGGTGTGCAAATTAATGAAAAAATCACTGTCCCACATGTTACGCATGCCAAGAAAACTACACTAAAAACACCTGTTAACCACAGACTGCCTCATGTTACAAACACTAGCAAGCTTTCTCCAACTAAAAGGAGCTTGTCTGAAACAGTAACTCATAGAGCCAAAATCATGAAAATTGGTACTAAAAAACGAAATACTGTTCATGTTACTTTTAGACCATCTACTGAGTCAGTTCAGTTTTATAATCCTCTGGAAAACAAAGAGGCCCCATGGAAGATGAGACTGCGGAGACTTGGTGGCTTTAGTAGTAGTAGTAATAGCACTAGCGGCGCCAGCAACCCCCATACCAGCTCAGATAGTTTTACAGAGTTAGTAAAACCTGGTGTGTACAGGCCTCTAGATACCGTTGGTACAGCATCAGGAAGTAAAACAGTGAAGGAGTCTGCAGAGGTTCCCACCACTCTATTACCGAAAGAAGGAATTGCAAGTAATCCGTTAGGTAGCCGTAGTACTCTTAGGTCATCCAGTCAGGAGGCAGGACTACCGCAGGGCTCCCTGGGTGGCGTTTATAAAACTGTTGTCCATGCTCTTTCGAAGCCGAAGGCAAATGTTTCCCCACAGAGGCAGAACAGAATGCCACCAGAGGCTCCACTGAGGGATCTGTACAGTCATGTAATGGGCTATTTTGGAAGGAAAGCTGCAGGTGAGCACTAACAGTGTGCAGAGCGCAAAAGGAGAAAGACAGCACCAGTTTGGCTTAATGCAACTGAAGCAAGCTATAAGCAATCAAAAAGCTTTGGGATGGTCACTGCTTTCTCTCTGTTTGGTTATGCATGCGCCTTTTCCCAGCTGTATTTTTCCCAGCATAAAATGTTTATTTAAATTACTAATTTCCCTTATAAGGCATTTAGTTAAACCTCTTTGCTGCTGAACAAGATAGGAAAGGGGAAGATACAGGAAAATTTTAGTGACCTTTCAGAGGCTATCGAAATCAAATATTTTTCTGAGTATGTACTACGATGAGCCATGAAATTAAGTTTACTAGGTAGTTGGAATACTTTCTCCCCCTGCCTCCTTATAGTTTATATTTAAAAGGGCACTGGCTATATCTAATTGAGTTCATTATTTTTATTGCTGATTTACTTGGTTTTTCTTTTTTCTTGGAAGAAAATTATTTTGATATTATGTAACATAATGGAAATCAAGGTCCTACAACCAGCACCAACATTTTTAGTTATCACTGAAGGAGAAATTATTTCTTAAATCTCAAAGTGGATTTAGTTACTTTTCATGTAAGCCATTTCAGAACAAGTTGTAGGCTTTTTAGTTTTGCATTCATTTGTATAGAATGCAAGTCCTTAAAACACTTACCAGTACTTTTCTTTTTTTCTGAGATTTTAGATGTGCATAAAGGTTTCATGATAGCCAATCATGATTTAAATATGGAACCTCTATGGACAGATTACAGAAAGCAAGATTATGGTAACTGTCTTCTCTTATCTTGATTCAAATTTAAAATAACTTTACAGATATAGAAAATTAACTTTCAGCAGTAAGGTAGGTTTTGATTTTGTTTGTTTAACATGGTTTTTGTTAGCATGATTAACAGAATGCTGTATAATGCATCTTGCATTGAGCCATTAATGCCACTTGAGGGCAGTATTCGACAGCTTAGCAAAGCCTGGCCAGTAATATAAAGATAATGGTATTTCACAGTGAACTCTTGACCAGTGTATTTTCTTAACCTGAAATGCTTTTTAGTTCATTAGGAATATAAGCAATGCTGGTTTTCGTTTAATTGCGGAGAAATTAACTCTTCAACAGCATAATAGTAAAATAAATATCTTATGTTCTATAAGTTTTTCTCCCAAGTTTAAAACTTTCTTGTTAATGTAGTCATGAAGAAATCAAAATAACTTTTTGGGTTTTCTTTTTACAGAAAAACCTTTGTGAAAATAAACCTCTTTTTTCTTAAAGCAATAACATTAAGACTTTGTAGTGAACAGAAATGACATTATGTCACAATTATAGATTTTTTATTTATCTAAACTTAAATGCATTTATATCCCACTGAGATGTACATAGATTCAAGGGATAGATTCCTTGTAAATATTCCTTGGGAAGAATGGAATTCTAAGTTATTAAGGCTCTGAATAGAAGCATAGAGGCAGGAAGAAAGATAAATATACCAGTTTCTTTATAGGCAATATTAACCTAACTCCAACTAGTGCTTATCTATAAGCTTTCTTGCTGTTTAAGGTTATACTGAAGATTGACTAACATCTGCTTAGTTAAATAAAATAAATACCAATTTACTAATTCCTAAAATTAAATCTAAAAGGAGAGAAATTATTCATAAATGCATGTTTGGCAAATAATTGATATGGCATAGGTGATTTGTTTCGGGTTGTTTTTGTTTGTTTCAAATTCAGGAAATGCAGTTAAGTCTTTTCTCACTATATATAGTTATTTATTTATTTTTAGTCAATAAAGAGGACATGAGCCCAAAACTGCCCCCTCTTAATAGTGATATTGGCAGCAGCAATGCTAATGTTCCTGATCTGATGGATGAGTTTATAGCAGAACGGCTTCGAAGTGGTAATGCCTCAGTAAGTGTTGTTTTATTTTATTTATTTGGTTTAGCAAGGAGACTAGAGAAGCTAAAAGATATATACCTGTGTGTGTGTGTGTGTGTGTGTGTGTTTGTAAATTTTTATTCAGAATAATCTTCCTCTAAAACTTACCCCTTTTTTGAATTAAGATTTTAAATTATACTTTTATAATATTTTTTATTTAAAGACATAAAACAAATAGGCTTATAATTTGGACCAGGATAAAAAATTAGAATACCTATTTGTTTAACCACTTAGGTATAAGCCCCTACCTTCTGAGTCTTCCCTCTGTGTTTCGCCTTTGCTCATAGGTTACCTTCCTGCCCACTGCTGACCCTTAGCAAGAAAGATAACAAGAGAGGTCTTCTGACCCAACTCCCATAAGTTTGATAACATAAATATTGATTGCTTATTCATTACAGATAACTTCAGAATAGATTTTAAAGTTACCTTTGTTTTATTAGAATTATGGCAGAATGAAAATAGAAGCAATTTTACCCCTAATAATGCTTTTAATTGTTAAGGAAAGATAAATATATGTGGAATTGCTTTTTTTAAATGGTCACATTCCACTGGATTTTTTTAAAAAGGTTTTTATTTAGGGGGGTGGAGGGGCAAAGGGAGGAGAGAGAGAATCTCAAACAGACCTCCCGCTGACCACAGAGCCCGACACAGGGCTCAATTCCAGGATCCTGAGATCATGACATGAGCCAAAATCAAGAGTCAGATGCTCAACCAACTGAGCCACTCAGGGGCCCCTCCATTTGGATTTGAACCTGTGAATGTCTGTAGCCCCATTACATTTCCCTTTTATTTTTAGTTTAGTTTTTTTCCTTGAATGGGAAAAAATAATAGAATCATTATATATAATCATTATAGAATAACCTCTTTGCCATCATTCCTTCCTCCCTCCACTGTCTCTACTATTTGCTGCTGCTTTTTCCATTTGAATACTTTGCTCTTCCTACTCTCTTAACTTCACTCCATGGGTCCTTTTGAGGCTTAAAGAGTCTTAGGCCCAACACCATATCATAACTGGATCTCTACTTTAGACAAACCAACAGTAATTCAGGTTATGGCTCCATACAGTTACATAGATGTTCGGTTTTACCTCCTCCTACTTCAGACCCTAAATCTCAACGTTTATTGGGGTAATTGTCTTGGAAATTCAAGATTTCAGATGTTTAATGAGAATAAGTTTTTTTAATAGTGAGATGTTTCTTGAATTTTTAGACTATGACAAGAAGAGGAAGTAGTCCAGGCAGTCTTGAAATTCCCAAAGACCTCCCTGATATTCTAAATAAGCAAAACCAGATGCGCCCTGTTGATGACCCAGGTGTGCCCTCTGAATGGACTTCTCCTGCCAGTGCAGGGAGCAGTGATCTTATCAGCTCAGATAGTCATTCGGATTCTTTCAGCGCTTTCCAATATGATGGCCGAAAATTTGACAGCAAGTATCTTTTTCTATTTGAGCAATATGGGTTTTTTTGTTGTTTTCTGTTTGAGACTGACTTATGGATTATGTAACCATCATCTTCTTCTCTAATGTTACTAGACAAGGGTTCCCACATATTTTGATTTCATTTTTCAGTGAAATTCCAAAGGAAGTTTTAGGGAATTCAAGTCAGGACCACTCTATTTCACCAAACTAAAGCCACTGAAAAAACAAAAACCACTGTCCTTTCATAAAACAAATGATATTTTAAGACCAAACATAAAGAAAGGAAAAAAAAATTAGAGTGGGCTTGACATTAGAATAAAGAACAATCATAGCTATGAGTTGGTGATTTGGGAACCACTATCTAGTTATCTGTCACTAGATAGAACCACTATCTTGGTGGTGTGTCACTCCCACATAGCTTTTCTGCTATAATTCTGGGTTACACTTGGCAGTGAAGAGTACCAAAATTTAAAAAAAGAACACGAAAACCTTGGGAACCAAGTTAGTGAAGAGCTGGGAGATGCATTAGAGAAACATGTTTACTGCTTTCATGGATTATATACTACTATGATCTCAGAACGGAATATGTGATTTAAGACAATAATGGTTTTTACCACATATGTGCCATTTTTATTATATATACCTGTGCTAGAGATTATAAAGTTCTTGAAAAGCAT
The DNA here is from genome assembly GCF_004348235.1 of Phoca vitulina. Lineage (NCBI taxonomy): Eukaryota > Metazoa > Chordata > Mammalia > Carnivora > Phocidae > Phoca > Phoca vitulina. The sequence continues at coordinate 11,808,001 of NW_022589710.1, read as the reverse complement.
ATTACCAGCTATCAGAAAACCTGGATAAGAATTGTGATGATACATCATATGTGTCTGTTTTTTGTCCTTATTGTTGTTAGTAATAAGCTATGAGAACCTTTAAAAATGTGTTTCTAATTATAAACTGCAAACTGTTAACATTATTTGCACTTGTCTGAGAGGTATGTAAATAGAATAGATTTAAGGGGAATGTTAATGTTTAATCATTTTGCTGAAGTAGCTTTGTCTCTCTTTTTTTAAAAGATTTTATTTATTTGAGAGAGGGAGAGGAGAGAGCACGAGTGGGGGGGGGGAGGCAGGGGCAGAGGGGGAAGCAGACTTCCTGCTGAGCAGGGAGCCTGACTCAGGGCTTGATCCCAGGACACAGGGATCATGACCTGAGCCTAAGGCAGATGCTTAACTGACTGAGCCACCCAGGCACCCTGCTTTGTCTCTTTTGTAAATACTTTTGTTTTGTAGTTGAGACTTCGGTGACTAGCATTTCTTCTTCCTTTAGATTTTGGCTTTGGAGCTGATGCTGGGATTACATCCTCTGCTGATGTGGATTCAGGTTCTGGCCATCATCAGAGTGCTGAAGAACAGGAAGTGGCTAGTCTAACCACACTTCAGATAGATTCTGAAACAAGCAGTCTTAATCAGCAAGCTTTCTCCGCTGAAGTTGCAACGGTTACTGGTAAAGTTACTCAAGGGAATGTCTTCCTTAAGTGCATTTTTTAAGCCACCAAAGAATCTGTTTAGGATTTTATTTGATAGGTTTTAAGTATTACTTATTAGAGTTTAAGTGTTATGTTTTCATTCATCTGTATGTAACAATGGAGGAAAAAAATGCATTAATATAAAAGTTTCTTGACCTGGAGTCTACATGGTAAGTTTCAGTGGACTAGCTGAACTCCTAATATTGTGTGCAAAATTGTATATATGTTTCCATCACTGCATTTCCTGTAGCAATTTTTAAATAGGTAACCAAAAAATAGTTGAGAAGTACTATCTTCTTTTCACTTTCAGAGTGAGCCCAGATTTTTATAGATTTTTGACAAAATATTTATTACAGAAACTGTAGAGAATACTGCCTAATAGAAGGCCTATTTATCAATATACTAATATTCTATATTTATACAGTAAATTATGCTTTTCAGCAAATTTTTTATGTGGTCAAATATATGATGAGTAGGATCTAAGAAATTCAGTCCTGAAATGCAGGGTCACATTATTGCAAGATTCGGGTAGTGACCAGAGGGATCCTGAGCGGCTGGTAGCCCATAGATTAGGGATTCCACTGTATGATCCATATTTACTCTGGTTCTCACTGTAGTTTGATTCCCTTCGATGGGTGGTTATCCATTCCAGTTTTTTTGGGGTTTTTTTAGCTTTTACTTTTTTATTTGAGAGAGAGTGAAAGAGCACGAGCAGGGGGTGGGGTAGAGGGAGAGAAAGAAGCAGACTCCCCGCTTAAGCAGGGAGCCCGAGGCAGGACTCAGTCCCAGGACCCCAGGATCCTGACCTGAGCCATCCTGGCGCCCCTAGAAGTTTTTACTTCTTAATTCTTCTCCCATTCCACATCGCCCTCCCCTTTGTCATGACAACCACCAGTCAGTTCTCCGTATCTGTGGGTCTGGGTTTTGTTTTGTTTTGTTTTTTAGATTCCACATATAAATGAAATCATATGGTATTTGTCTTTTTCTGTCTAACTTATTTCACTTAGCATAATACCCTCCAGGTCCATCCATGTTGTCACAAATGGCAAGATTTCATTCTTTTTTGTGGCTGAATAGTATTCCATTGTATGTAAAAAACCACATCTTCTTTATCCATTCATCCTTCAGCGGACACTTAGGTTGCTTCCATACCTTGGCTATTGTAAATAATGCTGCAGTGAACACAGGGATGCAGACCTGTTTGAGTTAGTGTTTTTGTTTTCTTTAGATATATACCCAGTAGTGGAATTACTAGATCATATGGTAGTTCTATTTTTAATTTTTTGAGGAACCTCTGTACTGTTTGTTCCACACTGGCTACACCAGTTTGCATTCCCACCAACAGTGCCCAAGGGTTTCCTTCTCTCCACTTCCTCACCAACACTTGTTATTTTTTTATCTTTCTGATAATAGTCATTTTGACAGGTGTAAGGTGATATCTCATTGTGGTTTTGATTTACATTTCCCTAATGTTTAGTGATGTTGAGCATCTTTTCATGTGCCTCTTGACACATCTCTGTGTCTTCTTCTGAAAAATACCTATTCAGATCCTTTGCCCATTTTTTAATTGGATTGTTTTTTGTTATTGAGTTATAGGAGTTCTTTATATATTTTTATATATTATATATTTATTGAGTTCTCTGGATCTTTATATATTTATATAATTCTTTATATATTTCTTCATATAGATATTCATTTATGTATTATATATTTATTGAGTTCTGTGGGTCTTTATATATTTCTTCATATATATATTAGGCCCTTATCCACATATATGATTTGGAAATACTGCTTCAATTTAGTAGGTTCCCTTTTTGTTTTGTTGATGGTTTTCTTCACTGTGTAGAGGCTTTTTAGTTTGATATAGTCCCACTTGTTTTTGTTTTTGCTTTTGTTTCCCTTGCCTGAAGAGACATCTAAAAAATATCACTAAGACCAATGTGAAGGAGCTTAGTGCCTATGTTTTCTTCTAGGAGTTTTATGTTTTCAGGTCTTCAATCCATTTTGAGTTGATTTTTGTGTATGATATAAGATAGTGGTCCAGTTTCATCCTTTCACATATAGCTGTCCAGTTTTCCCAATACCATTTATTGAAGAGAATATCCTTTCTCCATTGTGTATTTTACCCTCCTTTATTGTAAATTAATTGACCATATATGCATGGGTTTTTTCTAGGCTCTCTGTTCTGTTGATCTCTGTGTCTGTTTTTATACCAATACCACACTGTTTTAATTACTACAGCTTTGTAGTATAATTTGAAATAGGGAGCAGGATACCTCCAGCTTTGTTTTTCTTTCTCAAAATTGTTTTGGCTGTTTAGTCTTTTGTTGTTCCATACAAATTTTAAAATTATTTGTTCTAGTTCTGTGAAAAATGCTATTGGTATTTTGATAGGAATTGCATTGAACCTGTACATTGTATTGGGTGGTATGGACATTTTAACAATGTCCATACCACCCAATTCTTTAATTCTTCCAACTCATGAGCATGGAATATCTTTCCATTTATTTGTGTCTTCTTCAGTTTCTTTCATCAGTGTCTCGTAGTTTTCACTGTATAGATCTTTCACCTCCTTGGTTAAATTTATTCCTAGGTATTTTATTCTTTTTGATATTATAAATGGGATTGTTTAGGGTTCATTATTAGTGTACAGAAACACAGAGTTTTTACGTATTAATTTTGTATCCTGCAGTTTTACTGAATTCATTTATTCTACCCTGCAATTTTACTGAATTCATTTAGCCTAACAGTTTTTTGGTGGAATCGTCAAGGTTTTCTATATGTAGTATCATGTGGTCGGCATATACTGACAGTTTTAATTCTTCCTTTCCGATTTGTGTACCTATTATTTCTTTTTCTTAACCTAATTGCTGTAGCTAGGACTTCCAATACTATGTTGAATAAAAGTGGGGATAGTGGGCAAGCTTTCAAGTTTTCACCATTGAATATGATACTAGATGCTGGTTTGTCATATATGGCCTTTAATATTATATTGAGGTACATTCCCTTTATACCCAGCTTGTTGAGACTTTTTATCATAAATGGGTGTTGAATTTTGTCAAATACTTTCTGCATCTAGTGAAATAATCATATGATTTTTATCTTTCCTTTTGTTAATGTGGTGTAGCACATTGGTTGATTTGTGGATGTTAAACCATCTTTGTCTCCCTGGAATAAATCCCACTTGATCATGGTATATGATTGTTTTTATGTGTTGTTGAACTCAGTTTGCTAATATTTTGTTGAGGATTTTTGCATCAATGTTCATTAGGGATATTGGCCTCTAATTTTCTTTTGTGGTGTTTTGGTATGAGAGTAACACTGGCCTCATAAAATGAGTTTGGAAGTTTTCCTATCTTCGATTTTTTGGAAGAGTTTGAGAGGGATAGGTGTTAAGACTTCTTTTTTTTTTTTTAAGATTTTATTTATTCGTCAGAGAGAGTGAGAGCACAAGCAGGGGGAGTGGCAGACATAGACACCTTTGAATGTTTCATAGAATTCACCAGTGAAGCCAGGTGGTCCTGGAATTTTGTTTTTTTTTTTAGGAGGTTTTTGATTACTGATTCAGTCTCCTTACTAGTGATTGGTCTATTCAGATTTCTGTTTCTTCATGATTCAATCTGGAAAGATTGTACATTTCTAGGAATTTATCCATTTCTTCTAGGTTGACCAATTTGTTGGCGTATAATTGTTCATAGTAGTCTTATGATCCTTTGTATTTCTGTGGTATTGGTTGTAACGCCCTTTCATTTCTGACTTTATTTGAGATCTTTTTTCTTCTTGTGGGTCTAGGTAAAGGATTGTCATTTTTATCTTTTCAAAGAACCAGCCTTAGTTTCATTGGTCTTCTTTATTGTCTTTTTAGTCTCTATTTCATTAATTTCTGCTCTGATCTTTATTATTTCTTTCCTCCTACTAACTTTGGGCTTTGTTTGTTCTTTTTTTTTCTAGTTTCCCTAGGTGTGAAGTTAAATTGTTTGAGATTTTTCTTGAGGCAGGCCTGTATTGCTATGAAATTCCCTCTTAGAACCATTTTTGCTGCATTCCATAGATTTTGATATGTCATATTTCTGTTTTCATTTGTTTCTCGGTATTTTTTTTCCTTTAATTTTTCATTCACCCTGTAGTTATTTAGTAACATGTTTAGTCTCCATATATTTATAGTTTTTCTGGTTTTTTTCTGGTAGTCGATTTCTAGCTTCATAGTGTTGTGGTCAGAAAAGATGCTTGATATGATTTCAGTCTGGTAGAATTTATTGAAACTTGTTGTGTGACCTAATATGTGATCTATCCTGGAGAATGTTCCATGTGCACTTGAGAAGAGTATGTATTCTGCTGCTTTGGATGGATTGTTCTGTACATGTCAGTTAAGTCCATCTGGTCTAATGTGTCATTTAAGGCTGATCTTTCTTTATTGATTTTTTGTTGGAAAGACCTAATATTTTAGGGGCTTGCTTGGTACTAGTAGCACTCCCATACAACCACCACAAATTGTTCAATATAGTATTAATTTATGCTGTACATAATTTAACAGGAGCTTCTGCTCTGTGCCAGACACTGTACCAGGCACTGGCAGTGCATCAGTATGTAACACAGACTCAGTCCCTGTTCTTACACAGTATGTGCACTAGTGACGATATTTGAAACTGAGCAGTTTCAGGTCAGTGTGGTAAGTGGTATAAGGGGGGGTACAAGTGCAAATAGTGGAGGCTACTTATTTACCCTGGATACGTCAGTGCTGGGTAGGCTTCTCAGGAAGGGCTGTCTAAGGTGAAACCTGAAAAATAAAAAGTTAACCAGACCTATAAGAACAGGATAAGGGGTCCATGCAAAGGAAAAACACGTGGAAAAGGCCAGAGGTATACTACATATTCTGATAAGTACCAGCAGTTTACTTTCTATGACTAGAACTTAAAAGTACTAGGGGAATTATGGAGCTGTAAGAAAGTTACAGAAAGGCTGGAAAACCACACACTAAGAAGTTTGGGCTTATGCTGCGGCCAGTAAAGAGCCATAAAATCCATAGAAGGATTTTAAATGAGGGTGTACCATCAGATTAGATTTTTAATTTTTTTGCTGCCTTACGAAGAATGGATTGGGAAGGAGGGAATGTGTGTGTGTGGTGGGGGATAGACTGAAGACTGGGGACCACCAGGGCCCACTGGACACCAGGCCAGCAATGATAGCATATAGAGCCACAGTGAGCAAGGTCCTCTTCTCTTGAATTGCTCCAAGTCTGAAGTAAGTGAAATAGAGTAGCAGTGGGTCCTAGAGTTTCTGTAGCTGGACCAGGAATGGGAGTAGACATTCATTCTCACTCTCACTGATGGCTTCTATGAACTGGTATATGTCCAGTTCTGATTCCAGATGAGTCCCATGGAAGAAATCAAATGAGACCCCTAGATAGAAAATCTTGTACTGTATTATGATTTTATTTACCTCTTTGGCCAATTTATAACCTGTTTTATCCTTTGATGCTGTTCAGTTGTGTTTTATTGGAGTTTTAAGCATTACATCTTAGGTAGAGGGCGTTGAATATTCTCTTTATGGTAATTTTTATGAAATTGTCTTTACAGGTTCAGAAAGTGCTTCTCCTGTCCATTCAGCTCTGGGATCCAGGTCACAGACACCTTCTCCTTCCACATTGAATATGGATCACATGGAACAGAAAGATCTGCAGCTTGATGAGAAGCTCCACCATTCTGTTCTTCAGACTCCAGATGACCTAGGCAATATTTGGAAATTAGTTATTTGCCATTTTTCCTTTCAGAGCATCAGTGTTAGGAGATCTTATTATTTAAATTATTTAAAATTTTGTTTTTGAGAGGGATAAGTTAGAGACAAATCAGTTGATTTATCACTACATAATGAAGGTTCTGTAGAGTAGGGAGATACTAACAGTGATGGTTAAAACTGCAGTGTTTTTTGTTTTATTTCATTGGTTTACACCAGACTCTTATTTTTTATTATTGTGAAAGACAATTTGGTAACTTTTTGATAATACAATCAGTTACTATACACTTTATGTGGAAAGAGAAAAAAGTCAAACATGAGGAGTAAAGGACTTACATATAGTTACAATGAACTTGTAAATTATGAGCACACTGAGATATTATCAAGTAGGAATAATCTTTACTAACTTAGTAATTATTTTGCCCTTTCCATTATATACACTGAATAGAATAATGGATGTTTCTTAAGCTGGAGGAGATCTATAATGATACCTAGCTAAACCATCTATTTTACAGTGAGGAAGTGTAGCCTTAGGAAGGTTATTAGGTAATTTGTACAGCGTCACATAATTAATGACAGAAATGAGGCTAGGATTCAAGGTTACCTGTATTTCTTACATATAATCTTGCCAATTTTATTAAACAAAAATATAATTATAGAATTTTAGATTATGTTTAAGTTTTAGTAAAAATGTTAATTTTCCCATGTCATTGTGATATCCCTTTTAATGCTAGGCCTGACTTAATTGTGAAATAAATTTTTTTGGAAGTTGTAAGTACAAAGAAACAGGCTTATGAAGACTTCCTATAGGAATTGCCTTCAGCCTGAGATTTTCTATTAATTGATGCTATAACCTGAAGTAGCCATTTGATGAAAGAGGGAGTATATACTTATAAATATGATCTTTATATCAATTATAAATTTCTCTATCTGGTATGTGCATCATTTCCTCCTTAGGTAAATCCTAGTACAGGTGGTATTGAATAAGTAATTACTGCCATAATAAGGAATTGTGAACTGGTGAGGTTTTGATCTTATCAGGAAAAATAACACTAATGCATATTGACATTTTAAAAATTCACTTTTGTAGACATTTAAGTTTGTTATTTTGACTCCTTTGTATTTTTGTGACCAATTCTTTAGAAAAATTACTGACACTAGTGCATTTTTTTCTACAGAAATCAGTGAGTTTCCATCTGAATGTTGTAGTGTGATGGCAGGGGGTACACTCACAGGATGGCATGCTGATGTTGCTACTGTAATGTGGCGAAGAATGCTAGGCATTTTGGGAGATGTCAACGCTATTATGGATCCCGAAATACATGCTCAAGTTTTTGATTACCTCTGTGAACTTTGGCAAAATCTAGCTAAGGTAAAAAATAAAAATAAAAACAAAAGAGGGGAAAGAAAGAAAAGTGTTAAGAAGTAGAAGCCTTAGATCTCATTGCCACCCACCACCCCCCTTACTATAAACTGGTTCCTAGCAAGGTGAAGTTACTTATCCATGTTTAAATACATAATTAGTGATAGGAACTGGAATTGAACTCAAGTTTAAGGTAAAACAAACTGGAAGAACACTTTTATTGGTTTGTTGCATTTATTTGAAAATTACAGATTAGAGATAACCTTGGCATTTCAACTGATAACCTGACCTCCCCTTCACCACCAGTTTTGATTCCTCCACTGAGAATTCTTACACCTTGGCTCTTCAAGGTATGCTTAATATATAAAACATTAATTTAAAAGGTTCATTTAGTAAATACGATGTAATCAGTTTTAAACATTTGATAGATTCTTTAGCTTTTGTATAGTCTTCTAGAACAGTTCGTTTTTAACTAGTCATTGGGGGTTATATAGAGAGGAGAATGGGCATAGCAAAATTATTATACAGGTGCATCATTTTTACTTATTTAATAAAACAAAAGTGTATATAGAATTATGTTTCTGTTATATTTAAGTGAAGTGTAAATCTCAAATTTGTGTCAGAATGTGCTGTATATTTTTAAAGATTTAATTCTTGGGGCATCTGGGTGACTCAGTCGGCTAAATGTCTGCCTTTGGCTCAGGTCATGATCCCAGGGTCCTTGGATTGAGCCCCCCATCCGGCTCCCTGCTCAGCAGAGAGCCTGCTTCTCCCTCTCCCTCTAAAGCTCCCTCTGTTTGTGCTCTCTTGCTCTCTCTGTCAAATAAATAAATAAAATCTTAAAAAAAAAAAGATTTAATTCTTTTGAGTATTATTTGATATGTTTGGTGCACTTTCCTAAATGAAACAGTATGTGGTTCTTCATACCTGTGTTGTTTCATTTTAATAGTAATAGTAGTTTCAGTAATCCTAATTGATTCATTAAGAAATTGGGCCAACATAGAAATAAATGAAAACAAATATATTGCTTGCTATATTCAATTAAACAGTATTTGTTTTTGAGTATTAAAACCAACATTTTTAAATTGTAGGCAACCATGTTGACTGATAAATATAAACAAGGTAAATTACATGCTTACAAACTTATCTGTAATACAATGAAAAGAAGACAAGATGTTTCTCCAAACAGAGATTTTCTAACACATTTCTACAATATAATGCATTGTGGATTACTTCATATTGATCAGGTAAATATATACTTTCTAACCAATTGCTTTATAAATTTATCTTTGATTCTTGATTGTTTAACTCTTAACTTTTAAGGTCTAAAATTAAAAATACTCTCTTTATGTAGTCATTTTATTTACAAGTTTCTTCTGTTTTGTAACCTCATTTGTTCTTGAAATGTAGTTGAAAAGCTGTTAGTTAGGGGATCAACTTGTTTATTAAATGTATCTTTCCTCTAATGTTAAAATAACTAGTTCGCTTTTTTAAGATATTAAGCCATCTTTTGCTTAGACAGACATGTTTCTTTGATGTCCTAATGTACTTATTCTTGGGCATTTTGTAATTGTTACTTAATAATTGGCACGCGAGGCATATGGATTTGCTTATCTAGTCATGCAACAGTCAGAGGTTTTTTCCACTCTAAGAGTTAGTCAGCACATCATATTTTCTTATTTCCATAGATTGTATTAGCATAGTGACAGTTCTATTGACTTGGCATTTGTATCAGTGCAGTCATTACATTAGCCAATCATAAATATGACTCTAGAACATTATTCAGGAGTCTTGATCCTGGCCATAAAATTAAAAAAAAAAAATCTATGGGAGGTTATAAGTCATAGTAATGAAATATTTTAATCATAATGTGGTTAAATTTCACTTGCAGTTCATTTAAAGAACATTAAACTAATATCAAAAGAGGTAATTATATCTCTCTTCCCAAAAAATGAAAATACTTCTCACATTAATTTGAAATAGTACTTACAATGTACTACCTTATAAACATGTCTCAAACAAAATGACACCTTTAATTACTTGACAGAGAGACCTTTTGTTTAGGATGAATCAGATTGAGAAATACAGCATAAAACACTGCATCCTCATGTTGAATTCCAAAGGCAAAGTGAATGAATAACCAAGTTAAGAGTACTCCCTCAATGGGGCACCTGGCTGGCTCAGTTGTTAAGCGTCTGCCTTCAGCTCAGGTTATGATCCCAGGGTCCTGGGATCGAGCCCCGCATTGGGCTCCCTGCTCAGCAGGAAGCCTGCTTCTCCCTCTCCCACTCCCCCTGCTTGTGTTCCCTCTCTCGCTGTGTCTCTCTCTGTCGAATAAATAAATAAAATCTTAAAAAAAAAAAAAAAATACTCCCTCAAAAATGCCTTGGTCTGTATTTCTGAGGCTAGATATTTGTCATCAAAGGACTTCAGTTTATCTAATAAGGAGAATTCCTCCGGTTGCCACATAATAGGTCATGAAACTTAAGAGATCAGAGATCTCACATGGAAGCAAGTAGATGAGAGAAGGAACCACTCTGCAGTTCAGTTTTATGCTACGTAGGCCTTATATTTTCAACCCTCTGAAGCAAAGAGCCTTCCAGTTTGCTCTCTAGTGTGGGGAAAAAAAAATGCTATATTGATGTCAGTTAAACAAATGTGTTTTAAGTTTACTTTCCTTTGACAGAATATAATACTAAGCATGGATTATTTAGAAGATTTAAAATCAGTCTTTCCAATTAGGCAATGTATAGTAATTGCCTATTTTACTGTTTCATGTGTTATCTATTTTTAAGGATATTGACTAGCTGATACCCAAGATTAATTTATGATATTCTTTTCCCTTTCTTTTCTTACTCCTAAGGATATTGTCAATACAATCATCAAGCACTGCTCACCTCAGTTTTTTTCACTTGGTTTGCCTGGTGCCACAATGCTTATTATGGATTTTATTGTAGCAGCTGGTAGAGTGGCTTCTTCGGCTTTTCTCAATGTAAGTTTTTATTTCCTGTTCTTCATAATATAACAGACTAGTTAAACAGGACTCAACTAACAAAGCAACAAAGGAGGAGCCCTTGTTAATAAATTTAACAAGCTGATGTTCAGGAAAATTTACAGTTTAATTGAAGTTGCTTTTTTTTAAGTAAATTTTGAAATACAAGAAAGTACTAAAATTAGTTGATAAATTGACACATGAGCTATAAAAATGGATTAAATCTGATAAGCAAAACAAAATTTAAAATTGAGGAAATCTAAGGAAACAAGTTGAGGGAGGGAAGAAACTAAAGAGAGGGCAGTGGGCCATAGCAAAAGAGATGGACCAGAGGTGAGTTAATTCAAAAGTGTGCTCTAGGAGTAAACTCTAAACTCTGAGACAGCATGTGAGGATTTTGATAACAGTTATGGAGCTGTGAGACATGCCAAGTAACTCACTATAGTTGGAATATGTTCATATGTAACTAGCAGAGATAAGCTAAAGAGGAAGACAGTAGCTGGTTTACAGTGCTAAAGAGGTTAGAGTTCATCCCAAGGAAAGAATGAGTAAGCATTGAGGGATTTTACACAAGGAGTGACATGATCAGATTTCTACTTGAGAAGGAGCACTCTGGCACAAAGTATAAATGAGAAATAACAATTAATTGAAAGTCTACTAGAATAAACTAAGAGTTTTGGGGAGAGAAAAATCTGTCCTACTTGACCATCATTTTGTAACTTAGAAAGCAGTTTAATATATGTTATTTCACTCATGAGCTATACAAAAGACCAACAGTGAACGAGAAGGAGTTCTATTTGTGGTATAGGAAGCCGCCTATTCGAGATCCATGAGAAGATGTTAGGAGGGCCATTGCATGTACAAGGCAGGAGCTCAAAGGAGATGTTGGGACTGAAATGGAAAGCTGGACGACATTAGCTTATACATGTTATTGTAGGCCATGAAACTGGACGCAGTCACCCAGTGGAAATGTTCACATAAGGGAAGAACCTGTGTTTATAGCTAGTTATTAACCCTGTTTCTCCAGTTATGTAAGAACAGCCATAACTAGCGAGAAAGACTATGAGAAAGACTGCATAGGAAAACAAGTTATTGCAGGAATCAAACCTGACACCTGGTCTCTACTGTAAAGTTAAGGTTAGTCTTTTCCTCTGGATGATGTTGGAGATACACAGTCCAGTCTTCCTCTTTGGATTCCATTTTAGATCCCATACACATCATCATCTTTCTGTTAATGGGCGGCTCCTTTCTTCCCCTGCCAGACAGATTACAAAATAATTGATTAGGTTTTGCTTTTCTTAATTATAATCACATTACAGTATGCTCCCATTATATCCACATACCTGAACATTCTTAGTTACCTTATCCAACTTTAAAGAAAAACCCTTAGCTAATCTCTTTTAAAATATTGGTTTTTATCAGTTTCACTTTTATAGCCAATTTTATTTTATTTATTTAAAGATTTTATTTTTCTAAGTAATCTCAGCACCCATCGTGGAGCTTGAATTTACAACCCTGAGATGAAGTCACATGCTCTACTGACTGAGCCAGCCAGGCACCCCTATAGCTAATTTTAAATTGGCATGGTGTCTACAAGCTTACCCTAACCCTTTTATGGGGTTGTCTTTTTATCTGCAAATCTGGATTATTTTCTAAATATGGAAATGAGTTGTTTTGTTGATAATCGTAATAAAGTACTACTCCACTGCCTCTCTAATAACATTTAGAAACATAGGGAAATCCTTTTGGAGGCAGATTCTTGTTTTATGTGAATAAAAGTATTATATTTCTAGCATATTTGTTTTAGCATGTTCTAGCATTTGTTTTAGCATTTAGTATTTCTAGCAGGTATCATTAAACATATAAATTGATATTGTAGGTATTTTAGTTAATAAAGAAATATATTAGTAGGTGGGTGTTGGTGTTTGGTGGACATGCAAGAAGGTAGAAGAAGAAAAAGAAATGCTCAGTGCTGATACTTCAGAGATGGCTTAATACAGCTAAGGAGAAAAGATGAAAAGTTACCTTCATCTGCAGGCCAAGCATAAATTCTGTTTTTAGTAAGTAGTATAGGCAGTGCTTTTCTCATGTGCATAATATCATAAAAACCATCTAGACTAGTGCCTGTTTCTTGAAGAGACAGTTAATGTTTTTGTCGTTAGTTACTTTATCTATCCTTAGATAATAACAGATATAATCTAGTGACATTGAGTCATCTGCTCATTAGTACAATATGTTATGAAGTGTTGAGTTGCCTTTAAAATGAAAGTATATTTTTTCTCAAAATTAGGGTAATTTTATGCTGTTAGCTAAACTATATTATTATTTACGGTCAACTGTGGCTGATTTCTGTTTTCTTGCTGCTCTTAAGGAGAGCTCTGCTGTTTGTTCATTTTATTTATTGAGAATAACAGTAGTTTATGTGGAAAGTATAGGTGAAAACCTGAATGTTTTTGTACTTCCAGTTTCCTTTTTCATTTTGTCTTTTGCTCTCACTTCTCTTTGTAATATGGTTAGATCATAAAGTAACTTTTCTGGTAATTTAATGACATAATAAAATACATCATAAAGATTTAAAAAATCTGATACCTAGGCACCAAGAGTAGAAGCACAAGTTCTTCTGGGATCTTTGGTTTGCTTTCCTAACTTATATTGTGAACTGCCTGCTCTCCATCCCAACATTCCTGATATTGCTGTGTCTCAGTTTACAGATGTTAAGGTAAGAAATCAGATGCTAATTTTTAGTGTTTAAATGATTTTATAATAACAATGTATGATAAAATTTGTATTCTTTCTTTTCCTTTAGAAATCCACATAATTGTTAAAGAACATTAACCAGTCATACCCTTCAGACACAAGGCTAGAATGTCCATTAGGAGCATAGTCTTTTTTGTATTGATGACTTTGGAAACATTTTCTCATTACTGAATCCATTCATATATCAGTATCTTAGGATTCTTTCATTCACTCACAGAACATTTATTGAAACATCCTGTGAGGCAGATGCTATGCTACCTCTAAGGCTTCTAAGATTGAGATGGCACTAAATCTGCAAATTTGACACTCTGTCTCCTAATTTCCCCATGTGATATATCAAACAATGTAATGGAATATTCTGTTTTGCTGTAGGAAACTGTGGAATTGGGGTGGGGAATCTATGTACCTGAAGCATAGCTCTACAAAAGTCATGCTGATATATTTTTTTAAACTTTTGCCTTCTCTGAAAGAAATTTTTTCAATCCAGTTTTCTGGATTTCTGCATATACTTTTCATACCACCCATATTTCTCTTTACGACATTTATAACGTGTAATTACTTATTTAGTGTTTGATTTATGCTTCAGACGAATAAACACCATAAAGTCTTATTTACTGCTGTATCCTCAGAGCTTAACATGCTGCTTGGCATCTGGTACTCCAGAAACATTTGTTAAAAAAGTGAATTTCGCTTACACATAAAATTATGTAGGTCAATGCAAATTTGCAATGGCAGTTAATAAAAACTAGAAATTGAGCTTTGGTCTTCAGAAATGTAGTATCTTCGGTTTCTTCTATTTTCAGAAGATCCTGAAGGTGAGGGATAGGTAATAGTTTTAATTTGCTTAGGCAGTTTTGAGTTTGCTAGGGATTAGCCTAGCTAACTACATATGATCTACATTTCAGAGTGGCCTCATTGTCTCTGGCCATTGTATAGATAGTAATGGCTGAAATGATTTAAAAAATCAAAACAAACTTTGGGGAAGGGGTATCTCCAAAATAAAAGTTAATTCTAATAATGAAGAAAGCAAAAAGCCTAAGAAAATAATGATTATTCTTAGTCAGAAAACTGAAGATTAAGGGAAAATTACAGGCCATAGTGGTCATATTTAATTTTCACTGAAACTAGCTCTCTGTGTATTCTAAACTGCAGCCACATAGCCACATGGAACATACCATGCTGTTTTTCAATTTTGTGCTTTTGAAAATGCATTTCTTTCTGCCTAAACATCCATTATATAGACCTGTTTTCCTCTTTTTGTCTCTCTTAATCACCCAAACACAAATAATCTTAGTCTTTGACCTTGATCATTTGTCAAAATCCTGTTTACCTAAGACCGTTTTGTGAAGTGTTCTATGAGTTTACCTGTTTGTTCACATGGAACCTTTTATGTGTCCTCTTGTGTTGTGATTGTTTACAAGTCTGTCTCCCTCTCTGGAATGTAAAATTCTTGAGGATAGGTACTGCATCTTAACCATCTATTTCTTTCCAGCATTTAAGACAGGATCTATTATATAGAAAGCTCTTGGGCTTAAACAATAGATTTGTTCGAAGTATCTATTAATTGCAAGCCCGTGGGCTAGATGCTAAGTTTACAAAGATAAGTAGAAGGTACTCCTCCTAAGGAGCTTAAAATCTATGTAGCTGATAAGTGCTTTGTGAATATGTGAATGAATGAATGATTTAAAAAAGGAAGTAATAGAGTCTTAATTATCAAGCCTCGTGGCATTCTTGTTTTCCTCTCCTTAGTTAGCCACTGTAGTATTTGACCCGTGTTGATATTCCTGACCTTCCTAAATCTTTTCAACTTTGACTTATGTTGCACAGATCCATCTTGATTTACTTCTTGTTTCTCTAAATATTCTAGGACTCCTTAATAAACCAGTGTTCTTTCTCTGCCTGCTAAACATAAACTTACTATAAGATCCTCTCTTTAGATAATTACTTTCTCTTTATTCTCCCTTTTGAATATTTTATTCATTTACATAATTTTAACTATTATTTAGCACTTATCCCCAAACTCACACATTATAATGTTTTACAAATTATCAAAAAAGAGGAGGCTTGCTTTTAAATAAATATTTCTCAAAGTTTTGAAAAGATACCAATACTTTTGAGCAAGTAAATCTGTTTTAATTATCTTATAGTGAACTTTTTATTAATCTTTTAATCAGGAAAAATTCTTTTTTTGAACATATGTATTTGGTTATAAATTTCAGAAATCATTTATTTTAAGTCTGTGCTGCTGTAACAAAATACTACCAAAAAAAAAAAAAAATACTACCAACTGGGTAGCTTATAAACAGCAGAAATTTATTTGTCACAGTTGTGGAGGCTGGAAGTCCAAGATCAAGGCTCCAGCAGAGTGGCATTCTGGCGAGGGCCCTCTCGCTGCTCCAGAGCTGGTCCCTTCCCTGTGTCTTCACAAAGTGGAAGGAACTAAGGAGTTCTTTGGTGGTCTCTTGTATAAGAGCATTAATCTCATTCATAAGGTCTCCATCCTCATGACCTAACATCATCTTTGGGAGATAGGATTTTAGCATAAGAATTTTTGGAGGGGAGACACAAATATTCAGACCATATTATTGTTTTTTTTATTTAGCTAATTTTATGAATAATATTGGACTCTATTAATAAAGTATTCAGGTGAGAACAAAGATTGTTTTATTTCACTGTTGTATCCCTAGCACCTGGCACAGTGCTTGGGCCCATAGTAGCCATTTAATAAATACTTGAATGAATGAATGAATGAAATCTTAATCATTACAGGTATTTCCCCTTTATTTTAGGAACTCATAATCAAAACTGTATTAAGCTCGGCAAGAGATGAGCCGTCTGGTCCTGCACGGTAGGTCAGATACTCTTTTTTTTTTTTTTTTTTTAAGATTTTATTTATTTGAGAGAGAGAGACAGAGATAGCGAGAGAAAGCACAAGATGGGAGGAAAGGGAGAAGCAGGCTCCCCACTGAGCAGGGAGCCCAACACGGGGCTTGAACCCAGGACCCCGGGATCATGACCTGAGCCGAAGGCAGATGCTTAACCGAAGGCAGATGCTTAACCGACTGAGCCACCCAGGCGCCCCTGGTAGTTTTAATAGTAAATAATTTATTAGCATTAACACTATGATAAACTGAAAGAAGAGACTTAAGAATTTCTGATCCACTATGTTCAGAAAGAAAGATATTTCTGCATTGAATTATTCTGAAATTTAACATTCTACAAAATTTAATTTAAGAATGTCAGTGTCAGGACATGCCAACTATACCAGGATACTAGAAAGAGTTGACTTTTTTAGGAGTTGAGGGAACCAGTATGTGCTTCATCAGAAGCTTATACTTGAATACACTAATGAAATTTTTATTGATTCTGATCATCAAATAACTCCCTTCAATCTGAAACTTCAGTTGAAATAGGGAAATGAAGTTTCACAAGATGTTAGGGAATAGAAAAAATTCTACAAGTTCTGTTTCTGTTGGAAACCCTTTATATAAAGTATATGAATTTTATTTGTATTGCCAATTTGTTTTACAAAGAATTTGTAACTAGGGGCGCCTGGGTGGCTCAGTCGTTAAGCGTCCACCTTCGGCTCAGGTCATGATCCCAGGGTCCTGGGATTGAGCCCTGCATCAGGCTCCTTGCTCCGCAGGAGGCCTGCTTCTCCCTCTCCCACTCCCCCTGCTTTTGTTCCCTCTCTTGCTGTGTCTCTCTATGTCAAAAAATAAATTAAAAATTAAAAAAAAAAAAGAATTTGTAGCTAGCTGTGTTAAATTTAAGAGTTATGAAAATAATATTTAGGGGCACCTGGGTGGCTCAGTCAGTTAAGTATCTGACTCTTCATTTTGGCTCAGGTCATGATCTCAGGGTTGCGAGATTGAGCCCCTTGTCAGGCTCTGTACTGGGCATGGAACCTGCTTAAGATTCCCTCTCTCTCTCTCCCTCTGCCCTTTCCCCCTTCTCTCAAAAAGAAGGAAGTTTTGAAAAGAAAGAAATATTTGACTTACCCCATCAGCTTCATGTTTTTGCTAAAGTTCATTCTGTGCTGTCAGTCAATAAAATCACACTCTTTCCTTTTTTGAAAGCAGGTTACATATTTGTTTGGGAAGCTTTATGGCAATATCAATTTATTAATATGGGTTTGTTAAAAAAATCCTGTGTGTTATCCCCATCTATGAGCTTGGCAGTAAATAATGTTTGAAAATTAGGCGTTGAATTTGGGGTCATGTGCTTTCCTCCTACTTTCTCTTCCTTAAGAAGAGCTAATGTACAGAGTAACAAATTGATTGATTCACTTAAACAGTGCATGTTCATTCTAGATTGGTTGGTTGTGGGTATTTTGGTTGTGGTGGTGGTTTCATTTCATTTAAAGGCTCATCTACTTCTGTTTATATCATTGTTGGTTGCCTTTTTTGCAGATGTGTAGCATTGTGCAGTTTAGGTATTTGGATTTGTGAAGAACTAGTCCATGAGTCTCATCATCCTCAAATCAAGGAAGCTCTGAATGTAATTTGTGTTTCCTTAAAGGTAAAAAAACCTATTTAGTGAAATATATTAATATAGTATAGAATGCAGGACTATTTTTCTCTGAATGTTAATGATATATTGTGTCCTTATAGAATAAACATTTAATAAATGTTTTTATTACTTTATTATTACATTATTTCTTTGATCCTGACTTTTTCCTTCAGAGTGGTCCTACTCTTGAATTTAGGATATCCTAGTGATAACCTATTTTATCTCGACTTTTTATGTCACTTAACAACATATATAGGGTTGTTTGTTTTTTTCCTAATCAGTATTTTTGTAACCTACTCTATAATCCTTAATACTTCCTGAATTCTTGAGCTGTTCAGTGTTTTGGCTTTATTATTCAAGTTAAATGCTCTCTTTGTAACCAGAGTAAGATTTGTTAAAAAAATAATAACCTAATTACTTGGAGAATCTAACTGAGTAAATTTTTTGCTTGTGAAAGTATGCATGATATTATTTTTGTTTAAGCCTTGTAATATAGTATCTATATAGAATTCTAAACATAAAAGGTACAAATATTACTTATTGGACAAATATTTCTGAGTATGTACTATGTTTGAGGTGGTTTGCTAGTCAGAGTGAGGGATACCAGAATAAAAAATAATCGTAAATACTAGATGCAAGAGTTTAATAATATGATGGCTGAAAAGGATTAAAATAAGAATTTTATAAAACAGAAAGCTGAGAGAACCAAATGAGTGGTGCATATGAAATGCTAATTGAGATCAGAGGAAGCCGAGATCACTTTGACTTAAGTAATAGAGAAGACTCTGGAAAGAGGAGACAGAAGAATGGGGGAGATTTGTCATAGAGAGTTAAACATAACAAGTTTGAGTTTATGCCAGTGGGGAGTCATCCGAGAGCTTTAAGCATAGAGAATGTCAGCATGAGAGCAGTTCTTTAGATTAATTTGAAAGTGTTGGTATAGTAGATTGGAATGGGGAAGTAATTGATAAGGAAATTAGCAGTTTACAGGCTGTTGCAGAAATCCAGGTAAGAGAAAATGGAATAAAACTTTAATGGGGACAAACATTCAAAATTAAAAATGAAGTTAATTGTGTTTTTAGAATGTGTTATGAATTTTTATTTTGTGGCTGTGTATTTATCATCTTAATATTTTAATAAACATAAATATAGAATGACCAAAAGAAACATGTATGAAATTTCAAGTTTTTCAGCAGCTAATGCATTAATGAATATTTTGTTGTTATTACAGTTTACTAATAAAACAGTAGCCCATGTAGCTTGTAACATGCTTCACATGCTGGTTCATTACGTACCTAGACTTCAGATTTACCAGCCTGATTCTCCCTTGAAAATTATCCAAGTAAGTATTTCTCATGTTTTATGATCCTGTTAAATATAATAAATTTATCCCTATACATTTTTAACAGGCACATAAAAAAATTTAATGAGCTTAAGAAATTTCCAGAGTAAATAACACTGTATGTGCATATTTTGCCTTCTTTTATTAATTTTTTTATTATTTCATATTTTTGTATCAAATTTATTCATATACTATTCAGAGTATAATATATGTTAATTTAAAAAGCCACCTTATGGGGTGCCTGAGTGGCTCAGTTGGTTAAGCATCTGTCTTCGGCTCAGGTCATGATCTCAGGGTCCTGGGGTCAAGGCCCACATTGGGCTCTCCGCTCAGCAGGAACTCTGATTCTCCCTTTTATTCTCCCTCTGTGCTTTCTCTCTTTCTGAAATAAATAAATAAAATTAAAAAAAAACACATTATAAAATATCTTTTTTTTTTTTATGTTACCATATCTTTTATTCTGTATACATACATACAAAAAGCAAATGACATGCATGTACAATTAAATGAATTTTCAGGTTACCAACACCAAGATTAATAAGAGTATCACCAGAATTGCTTCAAAATAATCCTTCCTTTTTAAAGGATATTTTTCCTGGGTTCCAGATTCTTGGTTATTTCTTTCAGCACTGTAAAAAACTCAATTCATTGTCTTCTAATCAAAAACTAGTGATGTAATCTTTTTTTTTTTTTAAAGCATATATTTACCTACACACACACAGAGAGAAGTGTCTGGAAAGATAGGAGTAGATTTCTTTTTTTTATTTCCCTCTTTTTTTTAAGTAAACTCTACACCCAATGTGGGGCTTGAACTCACAGCCCCGAGGTCAAGAGTCATATGTTTTACCAGCTGAGCCAGCCAGGCACCCTGAGAGTAGATTTCCATATTTTTCCCCCCAACTTTACTGAGAAATAGTTGACAAACATTGTATATATTTAAAATATAGAACATGATTTGGTAATTGTGGAATGATTACCAAGGTCAAGATAATTAACACATCAATTACCTCACATAGTTAACTGTTGTTTGTTTATGGTGAGAATGCTTAAGGTCTATTCTTAGCAACTTCCAGATATTCAGTATGATTAACTATAGTCACCGTGCTATACATTAGATCCTCAGAACTTACTGTTTTTATAACTGAAAATTTATACCCTTTGACCTACATCTCCCTGTTTTCCTCTTCTCCTCCCAGCCCCTGGCCACCACATTTCTATTCTGTTTCTATGAAATCAGCATTCTTTTTTTTTTTTTTTAAGATTCCACATATAAGTGGTACCATACAGTATTTGCCTTTCTCTGGCTTATTTCACTTACAGTAATGCCCTCCAGGTTCATCCATGTTGTCACAAATGGCAAGATTTCCTTTTTTATGGCTGAGTAATAGTATTACATTGTGTGTATATATACACACACATTTTTTTGAATTCATTTATTCATTGAAGGACATTTACATTGTTTCCATATCTTTGCTATTGTGAGTAATGCTGCAGTGAACATGGTGTGCAGGTATCTCTTCGAGATACTGATTTCATTTCCTTCAGATATACATCTAGGAGCAGGATTGCTGGATCATTATAGTAGTTCTTTTTTTTTTTTTTTTTTATCATATGGTAGTTACAATTTTAATATTTTGAGGAACCTCCATACTGTTTTCCATAAAAGCTGTACCAGTTCACCTTCCCACCAACGGTGTATATCAGTTTTCTCTTCTCCACCTCCTTGCCAACATCTGTTATCTCTTACCTTTTTGAAAAAAGCCATTCTAACAGATGTGGTTTTTATTTGCGTTTTCCTCATGATAAGTGATGTTGAACACCTTTTCATATACCCATTAAAATGCCATTTTGGGGCGCCTGGGTGGCTCAGTCGTTAAGCGTCCGCCTTCGGCTCAGGTCATGATCCCAGGGTCCTGGGATCGAGCCCCGCATCGGGCTCCCTGCTCCGCGGGAAGCCTGCTTCTCCCTCACCCACTCCCCCTGCTTGTGTTCCCTCTCTCTCTGTCAAATAAATAAATAAAATCTTATTTTATTTTATTTTAAAGATTTTTATTTTATTTTAAAGATTTTATTTATTTGACAGAGAGACAGTGAACACAAGCAGGGGGAGTGGGTGAGGGAGAAGCAGGCTTCCCGCGGAGCAGGGAGCCCGATGCGGGGCTCGATCCCAGGACCCTGGGATCATGACCTGAGCCGAAGGCGGACGCTTAACGACTGAGCCACCCAGGCGCCCCAAAATAAAATAAAATAAAATGCCATTTGAATGTCTTCTTTGGAAAAATGTTTATTCAGGTCCTTTGCCCATTTTTAAATTGGATTATTTGCTTTTTTGCTATTGAGTTGTATGAATTCTTCATATATTTTATGTATTAACCCCTATCCAGATACATGGTTTGTAAACATTTTCTCCATTCCATCAGTTGCCTTTTTCAATGTATTGCTTCCTTTCCTGTGCAGATGCTCTTTAGTTTGATATGGTCCCACTTGTTTATTTTAGCTTTTGGTGTCTATGCTTTTGGTGTCTTATCCAAGAAATCAATGCCAAGACCAATATCAAGAATATTTTCCCTGTGCTTTCCTCTAGGGGTTTTATGGTTTCAGGTCCTTGATCCATGTCAAGTTAATTTTTGTCAATGGTGTAAAATAGAGGTCCAGTTTCATTCTCTCTCTCTCCCTCTCCCTCTCTCTCTCTATATATAGATATATATAGATTCCTGAATTGAGTTTGTAAGAAATCCATTTATAGTTGACAGAGTTTATATGATTTTGGTTCCTATATACATATGAGGATTGTAAATGATTGATAGTTAAGAATACTTGAAAAGCTTACCTATTAAAAATTACTTTGAAGTAACAGTGTTAATGTATTTAGGATTTAAAAATGTACTTAGGATAAACTTTCATCAATAGATTTTTTATATCACTTTACCATTAACATTTAAGTTTTAGGATGCATCATTAATTTAACATATTTTGAACTTTTTTTTCTTTGCTGACAGATTCTAATAGCCACCATTACCCATCTTTTGCCAAGTACAGAAGCTTCATCTTATGAAATGGATAAGAGGGTAATTTAAATTTTGTTTGATATTTAATGTGTTTAGTAAAATATATTTTAAAATTGCAAAGATACATATATGGTAAACATTAATTAATCTTGTGCTTAAAAATCGCTATAATATGAAATATATCTTTACATTACTTAAGTGTAACTAAATGATATTTTAGTTCAAATGTCAAGTTAATCATAGTCATTTGATAAAGTCTTTGAATCTCAGGATTGTGAGGAACCTTAGAGGATATTCTGTTCATTTATAATTGTCTCACTTTATCCTACCAAATTATGGTCTTGTTAATGCCTGAAAATTAGTAATTCTGAGGAATTCATCATTTCTGAAGGCAGCCATACATCTTTATATAACTGTTATTGGTAGAAAATAATGAAATTTCCATTAAGGAGAGTATGTATAATAGAGCTATGGCACATAGAAGAAGGCATACCCTCTGGCCACAAAAAGTTCTACAGGATTGCATTTACCTCAGTAAATTCATTGTGAGACTCCTTTAACTATTGCAGATATTGTATTTGTCAGTCTAAAGTTTCTATTTGGTTTCTTTTCATAGTTTCCATAGATTTCCTGAATCCGCATTTCTTCATCAGTTATATCTATCTTTTCTTTTAGATTTTTAACATGTTTATCATAATTATTTTAAAGTCCTCGTCTGCTAAATTCAGCATCTGGGTTATTGCTGAGTCTGTTTCTATTGAAATATTTTCCTTTTGACTTATGGATTCCATTTTCCTGTTTGTTCATATGTCTGTTAGTTTTTTATTATATATGAGACATTGTACATAACATGTTATGTACAGAGACTCTAGATCTGTGCTGCCCAGGATAGTAGCTACTAACCACACGTGACTTTAAATTTAAATAAAATTAAAACTTTATATTAAAAACTTAATTTCTTATTTGTGCTAACCACATTTCAAGTGCCTAATAGTCACGTGGACAAATATATACCATTCCCATCATTGCACAAAGTTCTATTAATCAAGGCTTCTCTAGATTCTGTTCATTTCCTCTGAAAATTATTTTATTCCTTTCCATTTTCACATCCCAATCTTGAATTCTGTTCTCCACATCTCAGTGTCACCATCTCTTAATCGTATGATGTTGAAATCTCAAAAGAGCAGAGTTGTTGGAGAAAGATGAATTTCAGTTTTCATTGTGTTGCATGTAAGGAATATTGCCCAGTAAAACCACCAGCAAAGCAACTCCATACCTAAAGTAGTAAATTTGAAGCTGGAAACAAAATTACTGATATCATCAGCACATGAGTAGTATTAAACTATGGGAATGTATATGATCACTTAAGGAGAGAAGTTACAGAGTAAGAAGAGTTATTAGCGAAGTAGAACACCTTGAAAAATAACAGAGCACGGGTCACCAAAATAGAGACATAGGAGGATCCTGAATTTTCTTCCTCCTATGGATGCACCAAAGATACAACTACACATGGAGCAATTCTCTCTGAGAGAAATCCAGAAATTAGTTGAATGATCCTACACATCAGGCAACTGAGAAAATACCCACATCAAAATACATAGGAAACATTCCATGATAAACCCCGCTGTTGGCACAATCAGGAGAGAACCCCCAACTGCCAGGGTCTCTCTGAGGATAGAAGGGTTTAGACCATACATCTAGCACCCCAACTTTTAAGTCTTCCATGCCAGGGATGGGCTTCCAAATCACCTGGCTCTGAAAGCCAACAGGGCTTGTATTCACAAGTCCCACAGAACTACAGGAAACAAAGGAACACTTGTTTAACAGGAGTGTGAGCACCTGCTAATTGCTATTCCCCCCGGGTTCAACACAGAGGGAACAGGCATTCTCTCCCTATAAAGAATTTGACTGCATATTTTCCCAGCTGTTGCCTGAGGGTCCAGCTTCTAATAAGCCTTCATCTAGGTGCTGACTGCAGTCCTCCTGGAAGCCCATTAGAACCAGTGGTCACTTCCCCTGTATTCTCCCTCCATCTGGCTCCAACAATAAAACTAGGTCTCTAGCTTTTCCCTAGAAGGAACTTGTCAACACTAGGTGAGTAGCTCCCAAATCACCTAGTTCTGGGAGCGGACAGAACTTGGCATTCATGAATTCTCTAGAAACACACAAAACAGTGGTGGTTGTATTTGCACCAGCACTCCCAGCCACTGTTTCCTCTGGCTTAGCACAGAATGAGTAAGCAAAAATAGCCAGCTCTGTTTCTCTGTTAGGGGCTAGACTGCATAGCTAATATCCCAACTTCCCTGCTGTTCCTGAAACCTTCCAGTTAGCCGCATCAGGGAGCCAAAGGGGTAGGCAATTAGTAGTACTTCAGGAACGTGAATAGGTATATTGGCGTTTCCCACCCTTTTAGGACACAGCTTGGATAGTCACAGAGGTTTGAGGGACAGCTAAGAGCTTGAACCAGGCTGCTATTTTACCTTTTCAATTAATAAGTATCTTGTAGGAAGACACTTTGAAACTATATAAATATCCTATTATTCCTTAAACCTTTACTAAGTAGTTTTGCTAGCCATTGATAACTCTTATCAGAATTAAATGTTGTTATGATAGTTCCAAATGGTGATTTCCTAATTCTGTCATTACTTTTACATTCATTAGTTAGTTTTCTGTGATAAGGAAGAGTTTTCTCTTACCCCTCTCCATCTTACCAGTGTGGGATAATGATTCTTATTTTATGCAATAGATTATAATCCTTAGTTTTTTTTACTATCATTATTTTGAAGCTCAAAATGTTCCAGATTTAGCCAGTGGGAATGCCCTTTAAATTGGCTTCTTTGTCCTTTTTGTTACGTTCTCCTCATTGTTCTTTCAGTATATCCTTAAATTCTGTCACCACAGAATTTTTCAGACTCATCTTGTATTTTCCCTGCCCCCGTACTGGAATTAGCCATTTCCCCAAGTAACTCTGGTTCCATTGAGTGGAAATAGTATTCTCAAATAAAGATCTAGGAACTAGGTGTTTACATTGTCATTGGGTTGTGTGTGTGTGTGTGTGTGTGTTTAGGCCCTCTCACCAGATAGAGCAAAAAAAAAAATAATATACACAAATATATAATATGTATTTTATGTATATATGTAATATATGCGTATCTGTATTTCTTTGTGTGTATTAAAACACCATGAGTTTACCTTGACACCTCTGATTCCAGCCCAGCACCACAAGGTTCAGTCTGCCCTCCCCCTTTACATATTTGTAACTACCTGCCCTAATAATGAGAACCTAGCTCCCATTATCCACAGTTATCCACAGTATATTTACTTTGTGCAGTGTTAGAAAAATAAAAGCAGTTTCAGAATATATTTATGCCTGTATATAATTACCAAGAGAGTATATAGTTCAAAAGCTGTGTTTAAAAGTTATTTAGGTTACTGCTCCCTCCCCTTAGCCTCACTTCAGTGTGGTTATAGAATTCATTTGAAATACAGTTCAGGTTATTTTTACAGTTTGTATTCCTAAATTTTAGTGTTTTCTCCCTGTTGTTTTTATTTGTTTTTTTAGTTTATGCTTTATCTATTCTTTGTTTATTTCTGCACAAATGAGCAGATACATTTATGTTTTTTTCCACCTTGTTTGTTAAGAAATGTCATATTCTAGATATTCTTTGGTACTTTAGATTTTTTACTTACAGGATATCCTGGAAATTATACATCCATAAAGATCTTCCTTGTTCTTTTTTACAGCTATATGGTATTATTACTCCATTGTGTGAATGTATTGTAGTTTATTCAACTCAGTCTCCTATGTATGGACGTATAGTGTTTTTTCAGAATTTTGTAATTGCAAAGAATGCTGCAGTGACTACCTTTATGCCTGTATATTTTTACATAATTGGAATGTGTCTTCAGGGTGTATTCCTAGAAGTGGAATTGCTGGGTCAGAAGGTAAACAGATAGGTAATTTTGTTAAATATTGGCATTCCCAGAAGCAAATTGTGAGTGTGTTTGCCCAGAGTCTCAACCACACAGTGTGTCTTACTTGGAAATTTTTGCCAATGTGATGGGGGAACAAGGGCATTGTTCACTGTACCTTTCATTTACCTTTCTCTTTTAATAAGTGAAGTTGAATATCCTATTTACTAATGCCTAATTTTTAATTTCATTTTTGTGAATTGTCTATTCATATCCTCTTCCTTTTCTTTTTTAAAGATTTATTTATTATTTTAGTATAATCTCTACACCCAACATGGGGCTTGAACTCACAACCCCAAGATCAAGAGTCACATGCTCTACCAATTGAGCCAAGCCAGGCGCCCCATCTATTCATATCTTCTTATATTTTCTGTCAGGTTTTAGTGTTTTCCCTTCAAATTTTATGTACTAGGGATATCTTAACTGTCATATATGTTACAAATATTTTCTTTTCTTCCCTCCCCATTTGTCTTTTGCTTTTGTTTATGGTGGACTTTTGTTATTGTTTCTTATGGGGGGATCATGGAAAACATTAGTTTTTATGTAGTCGATTTATTTTTCATTGTCTGAATTTTCAGTCATAGAAAGCCTTTCTCTGTACCTAGATAAAGAGGAATTCACCCATGTTTTCTTCTAGTGCTTGTATAATTTCATTTTTTACATTTTTATCCCTCATCCATTTGAAGTTTATTCTGTATGTTTTGAGACGCAGATACCATTTTTGTTGTTTTTCCAAATGAATAACCAGATTAAAAAGTTCTGTTTTGCCCTTTAGTGAATAGTTAATTTCTGAAATTACTTGGGTCTGTTTCTTAAGATTCTGTACTATCAGTTCTCAGACTCTCTTGGTGACAAGATCTCTTTAATACTGTTAAGTATTATTGAAGATCTCAAATGACTTCTGTTCATATGGATTATATAGGCATACCTTGGAGGTACTTGGTTTTGGTTTCAGACTACCACAGTAAAGTGAATAACTCAGTAAAGCAAGCCAAATGAATTTTTTGGTTTCTCAATGCATATGCATATAGAAGTTAGTTTAAACTACACTATAGTCTATTAAGTGTGCAATAGCAATATGTCCCCCCAAAACAGTGTATATACTTTAATTTAAAAATACTTTATTGTTAAAAATATGCTAGCC
This sequence comes from Phoca vitulina, assembly GCF_004348235.1. Taxonomy (NCBI): domain Eukaryota; kingdom Metazoa; phylum Chordata; class Mammalia; order Carnivora; family Phocidae; genus Phoca; species Phoca vitulina. The sequence continues at coordinate 11,780,483 of NW_022589710.1, read as the reverse complement.
ATCATCTTAGGTTTCAGTGAATTGTAATCTTTTTTGCTAGTGTGGAGGGTCCTGCCTTAGTGTTGATGGCTGATCAGGGTGATTGCTGCAGGTTGGGGTGGTTGTGGCAATTTCTGAACATAAGACAATGAAGTTTGCCACATTGATTGACTCTCTTTTTTCCCCACAGTTTCTCTGTAGCATACAATGCTGTTTGATAGCATCTTACCCATAGTATAGAACTTCTTTCAGAGTTGGAGTCAGTGCTTTCAAACACTTTTATCAACTATGTTTATGTAATATTCCAAATCCTTTGTTGTAATTTCAACAGTCTTTACAGCATCTTCACCAGGAGTAGATTTCATCTCAAGAAGCCACTTTTCTTTGCTCATTCATAAGAAGCAACTCCTTATTCATTAAAGTTTGATCATGAAGATTGTAGCAATTCAATCACATCTGCAGGCTCCAGTTGTAGTTGTCTTGCTATTTCTACCAATTCTGTAGTTACTTCCTCCACTGAAATCTTCAACTCCTCAAAGTCATCCATGAGGTTTGGAATCACTTACTTCTTCCAAACTCTCATTAATGTTGATATTTTTGATCTTTTCCCATGAATCATGAATGTTCTTTATGACATCTAGAGTGGTGAATCCTTTCCAGAAGGTTTTCAATTCACTTTAACCAGATTCTTCAGACAAATCACTATCTATGGCAGCTGTAGCCTTCTGAAATGTATTTCTTTAACAATAAGACTTGAAATCAAAATTTCTCCCTAATCTATGGGCTGCAGAATGGATGTTGTGTTAGCAGGCATGAAAACAACGTTAATCTCATTGTGCATCTCCATCAAAGCTCTTGGACTTAAAATATTCAGTAAACCATGTTGTAAACAGATGTGCTGTCATCCAGGCTTTGTTGTTCCATGTATAGAGCACAGGCAGAATAGATTTAGCATAATTCTTAAGGGCCCTGGGATTTTTGGAATGGTAAATGAACACTGGCTTCAACTAAAGTCACTAGCTGCATTAGCTCCTACCAAAAGAGACAGCCTGTCCGTTGAAGCTTTGAAGCCAGGCATTGACTTCTCTCTAGCTATGAAAGTCTTAGATGGCATTTTTGAATGGAAGGCTATTTTGTGTACATTGAAAATCTGTTGTTTAGTGTAGCTAATCTTCTGGATAACTTGCTGCAGCCCAGATCTGTATCAGCATTTGCTACTTCACCTTGTACTTTTATGTTATGGAGATGGCTTCTTTCCTTAAACCTCACAAATCAATCTCTTCTAGCTTCAGACTTCTCTTCTGTAGCTTCCTCATCTCTCTCAGCCTTCATAGAATTTAAGAGAGTTAGGGCCTTCCTGTGGATTAGGCTTTGACTTAAGGGAGTTTTACAGCTGGTTTGATCTTCCATCCAGACCAGAGAACTTTCTCTGTATCAGCAATACAGCTGTTTTGCTTTCTCAACATTCATGTTTATTGGAGTAGCACTTTTACTTTCCTTCAAAGCTTTTCTTTGTATTCACAGCTTGGCTGTTTGGCACAAGAAACCTAGTTTTCAGCCTGTCTTGACTTTCGACATGACATGCCTTCCTCACTAGACTTAATTTCTAGCTTTTGATTAAAGTGAGAGTCATGTGACTCTTCCTTTCACTGGAACACTTAGAGGCCTAATTTCAGTATTGTTGTGTCTCAAGGAATAGGGAGGCCTGAGGGAGCGGGAAGAGAGATGGGGGAACGGCTGGTCAGCGGAGCAGTCAGAACACGTTTGCTGTCTTATAAGGACATGGTTTGTGGCACCCCCAAACAATTACAATAATATCAAAGATCACAGATCACCATAACAAATATAGTAATCATGGAAAGTTAGAAATATTGTGAGAATTACCAAAATGTGACACAGAGACATGAAGTGAACAAATGTGGTCAGAAAATGGTGCTCATAGAGTTGCTCAACACAGGATTGCTAGAAACCTTCAATTTATAAAAAATGCAGTACCTGTAAAGTGAAGCGCAATAAAATGAAGTATGCCTGTATTTTATCCACTCGATCTGTCTTATGCTGATAGTGGTGTGTTAAAGTCTCCTTAATGTTTCTGTATTTCCTTGGCATCTGTTGTAGTTTTTGCTTTGTAAAGATAGTCACTATGTTATTTGATATATTGATATTCATAAATGTTTTATCTTTATTTTGAACATTTTGAATTGCAACTTTTAACATTAATTCTTTTTGGTTTAATTGTAATTTGCATATTGCATTTTCTGTGTTTCTTTTTCTACATGATATATTTCCTTTGTTCTTTTATTTTTTAAGTTCCTTTTGGTATTCAGGAAATTTTATACTTTGTTCTTTTGATTACTTTTCTGTGTATAGCTTTTTAAAATGTCTTTATTCCCTTGCTTTCTTAATTAAGCTCTTATTTTTTAATACACCTTTTATGTGGTTTGTGATATTTAATGGTATCCTTTCTCTCCTATCTATTGTCTATACGTTAATAAATGAACTTATTTTATTTTTACTCTCTTTCACCTCCATTTTTACTCTATTTCTACATATAACATATAGCATATGTCATTTAAAAATGATTCTTCCCCCCTCATCTCTACCTTTATTTTTTTAATCTTAGCTCTGTAACTAAATATATCAGACACTCCCCATTCTTTTTGCTACTTGGTTAGATGAAATTCATCTTTGTTCTTCAAGATAGTCTCATGAATACAAAATTCCCTGAGTGCTTGTATATTTAAAACTTTTTCTGTAACCCTGATACTTGAGAAACATCTTGGTTATATATAGAATCCTTAGATTCACATTTACCTTAAGTTTTTTTTTTTTTAATGTTGCCTTGCTTTGTGCATTATTTTTGAGAAGTCTGATGCCAGTTTTATTCTCTTGCCCTTGTAAGTTATTTCATCTTTTTTCTAGGAGGCCCTAAGGATATTTTTTTCTTTCTGTCTGAAGTCTTACTTTTAAAGTTTTATCAGGATATGTGTTAGAGTTGATTATTGCAGGTCAGTTTGTCCTGGCTTCTGATGGACTTTTTTAACATGTGTATTTCAGAGACTCCAATTGTATGTAAATTGGATATTCTTTTTCTATCTTTTATTTCAATCATTTTCTGATACTTTTTATCTTTTTCTAAATCTCATTTTTATTCTTTTAGTTGTTACCCCTCTGTTCTTCAGTGCCCTGTATTATTTTATTTATATTTATTTATTTATATTTTATTTTTTTTTCCAAATTTATTCTTCCTTAGGCACCTTATAATTTAGGCTTCATTTCTAAATTTTGTTCTTTTACTTCTTTTCCTGACTTGAAACAATTCTTCCTTTCTTGGTCTATTTCTTCTTAGTTTTTGATTTCTTTCTTTTTTTTTTTTTTTTAAAGATTTCTTTTATTTATTTATTTGACAGAGAGAGACACAGCGAGAGAGGGAACACAAGCAGGGGGAGTGGGAGAGGGAGAAGCAGGGTTCCCGCGGAGCAGGGAGCCTGATGCGGGGCTTGATCCCAGGACCCTGGGATCATGACCTGAGCCAAAGGCAGACGCTTAACGGCTGAGCCACCCAGGCGTCCCTAGTTTTTGATTTCTGATTTAAGATGGGGTTTTCTTTGTCCCCCATATCTAAATGCTGTTTGATAATTTCTAATTTAGATTAGAATGTTGTGTTGCAGTTTTCTTCTGCTTCATAATTGTGTTTTTTGTGTGGGGGTTTCATCAGCTGAATTGCTTAGATTCTCATTTTTTGTTTTCTTTTTATAATAATTTTATATAGATGAAGACTGCTTCATTTTTGTGGGCAAGATTGGTGGCTTGGGATGGTTTACAAGATTCCTACTTCAAGAGCTCCCTCTTCTGGTAGTTCAACAAAGTATAGTGTGTTTATTGTCTTTTTAAGGAGAGGAATTAAAGGACCATCAATTTATTGGATGATGCTTTTTAAGGAGAAGTTGTAGGTCCACAATTTTTTTAAGCTTTTTTTTTTTTAAAGATTTTATTTATTCATTTGAGAGAGACAGAGACAGAGAGAGCACAAGCAGGGGAGAGGCAAAGGGAGAGGGAGAAGCAGAGTTCCCACAGAGCAGGGAGCGGGCTCGATCCCAGGACCTAGATATCATGACCTGAGCTGAAGGCAGACGCTTAACCATCTGAGCCACCCAGGTGCCGCATGTCCACAATTTTTAAAATTTAAGTCTTAAATTTCTCTTTTGCTTTTTCTTTTTACTACATGATTTCCACAGGATGTCTCCCTATTCCCTCTTAAAATTCTTCTCCCCCAAAATATTACCTTTCCTGTGTGTGTACTTTTAAGTCCTTTTTAACCACTCAGTATCTATCTACCAGTACAATTTTTCAGTATTCTCACACTTAGGGTGACTTTTTCTTTCTGGCTTGATTTTTAGGTTTGTACCTAGTTCTTTTCTCTCTTTTACAGTTTTTCCCAAACTGCCCTTGCTCTTCATGGAAGTTTGTAATGGGGGAGTGGGGAAAAGCTTGCTGGGATTTGCTTTGTACTTTCTACCTACAGATAATTTGAAGTTTAGATGTTCTATTTTCTGGTTATACTGACAATATTGGTTTTGTGATGTTTTATTGGTTCTTTTTGTTCTTTAAAAGGAATGTAGAAGTGATTGTAATATATAAACTCAAACCTTTCATTTGTGTTGCATTCCTTGAACAGTTTTAAATAGATGACTAATTGATGTCCTCATTTTAGCTCAGTGTTTTTTTTTTAAGGTTTTATTTATTTATTTGACAGAGAGAGAGAGAGAGAGCGTGCAAGCAGGGGGAGGGGCAGAGGGAGAGGGAGAAACAGGCTCTCCGCTGAGCAGGGAGCCCGACGCGGGGCTCGATCCCAGGACCCTGGGATCATGACCTGAGCCAAAGGCAGACGCTTAACCAACTGAGCCACCCAGGCGCCCCTAAACTCAGTGTTTTTATAGTAATTTTAAAGTAATTTTGGCAGTCCTGTTTTTATTATGTTTAAGATTTCATTGTGCTGGCTCTAAAATATAAGGAAGAAACCCACAATAATACTCGTACAATATTTTAGAATCAGTTAGATCTAAGTAAATATTCATGGTAGAATTAGGATTGATAGTTCCTGAAATAAATTTTGGAAGACAAAAAATAAGTTGGTGAATTTCTGTTAATAATATTAAGGTCTTATTTTATGAGTTTACAATAATAATTATCTTTTGTTGTTGTTACAGTTGGTGGTGTCCTTACTTCTGTGCCTTCTGGACTGGATCATGGCCTTACCTCTAAAGACACTGCTCCAACCAGTCCATGCTGCAGGAGCAGAAAATGATAAAATAGAAAAATCTGTCCTCAATTGCATTTATAAGGTCAACTTGTTTGCTTTATTGTTTATTTGGTAACCAACAGTTTTTAAAACTGAAAGAAATCACATTTCTTAGTATTACATTCTTATTTTTTAGAGCTAGGTATTTTCTAAGAATGTAGATTTATCTTGACCTAAGGATAATTAAAACTTCTTCCTACAAGACATAGTTGTTTCACTGCAGATTTGTGAAAGGAGTCAAATCTTTGTTGAATGTGAGAATCATTAGTTAAATTTTATTCATTCTTCTTTTTAAGAAGTATTAAATTTACCTTGATTGAAGAACTAAGTTTTAAAATGCTTAAAAATTTTGTCAAGCTCTTATATTACCAGTTGACATTTTTTCCCTTTTATTTATCTTCACTGAAAACTATGTTTTTCCCTCATATTTCCAGGTATTACATGGGTGTGTTTATGGAGCTCAGTGTTTTAGCAATCCAAGGTATTTTCCAATGAGCCTCTCTGATTTGGCATCTGTAGATTATGATCCTTTTATGCATTTGGAAAGTCTGAAAGAGCCTGAACCTCTGCACTCTCCGGATTCAGAACGATCTTCTAAGCTTCAGCCAGTGACAGAAGGTAAAATGAATTCACTTCAGGACCATATTATTTCTTGGGTTCTCTCAAAATATGATTTGAGGGCATAGGTAGAAATAATGGAGATGATATATCTTACTTTGTAGTTGTTTACCTCATCATGTATATTACACCAAAGTTCATTTTTATTTTAAGAAATAACTTCAGAAACATAGTTACTAAGATTATATGTGATGACATTCCATTTATACTTCTAGTTAAGTTATTCTGATAAGTTCTTTTTGATATTTTATTTTATACATCATAGAATTTATATAATGGAATAACAGATTTAGCTTTGGAGCCTAACAGAAGTGGTGGTACTGAATTTTAACTCTCATTTACTAGCTGAGTGGCTCTGTTTCCTTATTTGTAAAATGGGGATAATAATATTCATTCCCTCATGGTTGTTTTGAGTACTGAATAAGATAGGATGTGTAAAACCCTTTGCATAGTTCTTGATAGGTAGTGAACTCAGTAACATTTTTTTTAAGCCACATTGCTTCTACATTCAGAGAGTTTACTTTCTGATATCAGGGAAAGATGTAAATAAATAAATATGAGTATAGAAGTAAAACTACATTTAAGAATTATGGAGGTAGCCCAGAGGAACCTAGCAGTTATTGAAGGGTTTTTAAGAAGGTTATATACATGATAAATTTAGTATTAAGAGCAGTTTGAAAACAGTATTTTATAGGAGTTAGAAGATTATGGCCCATGTCTTCCACCTGTTTCTGTAAATAAAGTTTTATTTACATCCGTACTGTTCATTTTCATATCATGATGGCTGCTTTTGTGCAACAACAGTAGTGTTGTACAGTTACGGAGGAGATCATGTGGTCCATAAAACTGAAAATTTTTACTATCTGGCCCCTTACAGAAAGAATTTGCTGATCTTTGGTATGTTAGATTGGTTTTAGGGAGGTTAACCCAGGAGCAGAGAGACCAATGATGAGGCTATTGCAGTAGGCCAAACAAGAGTTGCTAAAGGCTTAAATTGGTTAGATTTCCCCCAAAGTAGACCAAGAATATGAGAAAAGTTAGAGGTTTGAGAGGGAAAATGAGGAGTGTTGGAAATGGTTTAGTTTGGGGTGCCTGTTGATTATACATATGAAGACCACTAGCAGGCAGTTTGTTGTATATGCAGATGTCAAATATAGCAGAGAGGTCATTGTTAGGAATATTTATTTGTGTGTGTGTGTGCGTGTGCACACACATGCGTGCATGCTTGTGTTTGTGTGTGTTCTGAGAAAAGTTGGAAAGGAAGGAAAACTGGGAGAGAGTAATTTCTCAGAAATAAAAACATGAAAAAGGTATTTAAAAGACTGGGCACTGGTATTAAGTGATAGGTCAAATATAGAAAGGCTGAAAAATATGTCTGCTTTAATTTCAGCAGAGAAGTAGGAGGGAGAAGTGGATGGCTGTCGGTTGAGGAGCAAGGAGTAGTTAAAGAAATAGAACCATTTATCAAAAGTACTCTTTATAGAAGCTTGACTGTGTAAAAAAGAAAAGTGGTAAGACAGTGGTGAGCTAAAGGATAATTCAGGGGTAAGGGAGTTCTAAGAATGAAGAGAATTGAACTTTTAATTATAAGCTGAGAAGGAAGATGAGAAGGGGATCATTAGTATGGCGAAGTTCCTGAAGAGTGAGCTAGAAAGTATAGGTGCTAATATTAGCCCTTATCCTGACCCAGAAAGAAGAAGAAAATGGAAGTAAATTAAGGGAATTGGCAGAAGTTATTGAGAGTCCAACAGAAAATGGAAACTACAAAGGTTTGGTTGTACTAGTCAGCATTCAGTAAGGTGGATGTGGTGGAAAAACATAGGAACTATGACTTTCAGAGTATTAGTATATGATTTAGCCGTGGAATTTAGGCTTAGTGAGGATTAAACTGATGCTTAGAAATGTCTAATAAGTTAGAGGAAAATGGAATGATCCAGTGAATCATAAAGTAGATATTGGTGGTAATAAGAAGTTAGAACAGTGATTCTCAAGGGGTACCTGGGTGGCTCAGTCGGTTAAGTGGCTGCCTTCAGCTCAGGTCATGATCTCAGGGTCCTGGGATCGAGCCCCACAACAGGCTCCCTGCTCAGTGGGGAGCCTGCTTCTCCCTCTCCCTCTGTGCTCTCTCTCCCATCTCTCACACACTCTCTCTCACTCAAAAAAAAAAAAGAGAGAGAACAGTGATTCTCAGCCTTAGTTGCATATTAAATTACTGCTGCTCTGTTCCCATCCATAGAGATTTTGATATCTTAATTTGGGATAGCTAGGAGTTTTTAAAGCTTTGCAGGTGATTAATATGCAGCTGAGGTTTATAATCACGGAGAGCATCAGTATGTTAAGACAGCAGTTGTTTGTTTGTTTTTATTATGTTAATCACCATACATTACATCATTAGTTTTTGATGTAGTGTTCCATGATTCACTGTTTGCGTATAACACCCAGTGCTCCATTCAGTATGGGCGCCTGGGTGGCTCAGTCGTTAAGCGTCTGCCTTCGGCTCAGGTCATGATCCCAGGGTCCTGGGATCGAGTCCCACATCGGGCTCCCTGCTCCGCGGGAGGCCTGCTTCTCCCTCTCCCACTCCCCCTGCTTGTGTTCCCTCTCTCGCTCTCTCTCTGTCAAATAAATAAAAAAAAACAAAAAACAAAAAACAACAAAAAAAACACCCAGTGCTCCATTCAGTACATGCCCTCTTTAATACCCATCCCCCCATCCCCCCTTCCCCTCTAGAACCCTCAGTTTGTTTCACAGAGTCCATAGTCTCTCATGGTTCATCTCCCCCTCCGATTTCCCCCCCTTCATTTTTCCCTTCCTACTATCTTCTTTTTTTTTTTTTTAACATATAATGCATTATTTGTTTCAGAGGTACAGGTCTGTGATTCAACAGTCTTACAGACAGTAGTTTTTAAAATGAGTTTTTAAACAGTGGAACCCCTTCACAAGGAGTTTTACATAAAATAAATTTCACAAGGAAGCCCAATTTGTAAAACTTCTAGAAGTAGAGCTGCAGCAGGGTGGAGGCCTGGGATCCTACTGACTTCTCTTCTGCCCATCTCCAAAAGCATTCTCCAAGGGCTCTACAAAACAGAATGGGAAAATCACTAGATTAGTTGATTGTGGTCAAAGAGTAAGCTGTTAAGGAGGAGTTTGGTTTTTAAAGGTGGAATAGTTATAAATGATTAAGACATCTAAGATGTGGCCATGATAATGGGTTGGTGATGTAGAATGCAAGTGAAGATCGGAAGTTACACATCAAAGAAATAGGGCTAGGGTTTGGGGTTGACCACAAGTTGCTAATAGTTTGTCCAAAACACAGATACGGTTGACCTGACCAACACAGGCTTGAACTGTGCAGGTCCACTTACACATGGGTTTTGGGTTTTTTTGTTTGTTTTTTTTACTATAAATGTATTTTCTCTTATTATTTTCTTTTCTCTAGCTTACTTCATTGTAAGAATACAGTATATAATACATATAACAATCCAAATACATGTTAGTCACCTGCTATGCCATTGGTAAGGCTTCCTGTCAACAGTAAGCTATTGGGAGTTAAGGTTTTGGGAAGTCAAAAGTTAAACATGGACTTTCAGCTGCATGGGGGGCAGTTGGCACCCTAACCCCCATATTGTTCAAGGGTCAGCTATATACAAGTGAAATAAGAATGTAAGATATAAATTTTAGCTCAGATATAGTAGAGATATACTGGGAAGTATAGTATAGGAAAATAATTTAGACCATAATTGATATATAGGCAACTTTACGTATTATTTCTTTAGATTTAATATAGTAAAAAGGAGTGTTTATTTTACTTGAAAACAAAGTTTTATGAAAAGATTAGTTGTTTTTTTAGGGTAAAATGATAAAGTTTGATTCAGGGTATTATAGCGCACTTGTTAAACAGTGAAATAAATAGTTTACTTATGTAAAGAGAGGTTTTAGTGTATTTCAGACAAAATCTATACCATTAATAGTCACTGGAGAAGATACAAAAGTAAAGATTTAAATAGATGAACTTTATATTGATACCAAATACTCTTTGGAGTATTATTCTCTAAATGTATTAAGTTGTACCCTTTGGAATTTCTTAAAGATATAAAAGACCAGACAAATGCAGAACCTTTTAGGAACAGCTGTAGGCCAACAGCAGGTGATTCTGTGGTCTGTAGTGACTACATGCTGTGTTGTTGTGTTTTTTTAACGTGGCAAAGTGACTAATCACTGTGCCCTTGTCTAAGGCATGCTTCATCATCTTCAAGTACTTTTTTGGCCAAAGATTTCTAAACATAGAGTGTCCATAATAAGCTCAGTATTGGATTGAACAAGTCTGATTTGAGAACTATTGGCAGGAGTGGCTGTAATTATTAAATTCACTAAATAATAAAGCAAGGTAGTAAAGTTGGCTTTTTGTCAAATGGCAGTAGTCTTATTAGCAAAAAGTCATCATTTGCAGGGTCAGAGTGAAAGGAGGCTCCAAAGGATTCATTCTGTCCTAATTATAGTTTCACCTATACATATTATGCAAAGCTAATATTTAAAGCATTTGCCAAAATTAACTTCCTCTGCATGTTCTATTACAGTGCAATGAATTGCTGCAGCTTTTTATGTCTTGCTGCTTTTGTATGCCATAATAATCTGTAATTATGGGTTTGCTGCAAATGCTGTAGGGTTTGTTTAATCTGACAGTCTGAAAAGACAACCCTGAATAGACTTATTTAAATGAATGCCAGTTACACAAAGCCTTAGAAGCATCGATATCTTCATGTTGCATTTTCTCCTAAAGCTATTTATTTAGAATTTCATTTTCAATATTTAGAGAATTTCATGTATTTTCTTTATATCTAAATAGATATGTAGAAGAGAGATACATACGTTCTATAGTTTATAACTCAAAAAAAAAATCTAAATAAAATTGCCCAGTTAACAAGTTGAGATATTTTTATCCTTTCATATTTATATATATCCTGAAGAGAAGCAGCTTAGGAAAGAAAATGCTGTTACCTACATTTAAAATCTAAATATATTTTTTAAGTATTCTCAGTGTTAATAATTATGACAGATTTGTGAACAAGCTCATTTGAACTTCATTCCCACTATCTCTTCCTTTGAGAAGAGGATGTATAGGATGGACAGGTACCTGGGCTTAGAGGTTTGTTGTAGGTAAAGAGTGGGGCTTGTTCTTGCAGTTTTATTTATAAGTAAGTTTGAAAAAGGAACTCATAAAACCTGTGTTACTTATAATGCTCTCAAAATTGAATGATTTATATTGCTTCTGTTATATCCAATTTTTTATATGAGTTTTCAATTCATCTTTATAAGAAATCTGTATTATTTTTAGAGAAAAATGGGGTTTAAGGTGTTGTATGTGATTTGTCCATGATCACAGCTCAGGCCAGAGACAGTGTCAGGAATTTGTCTCTATTTTGTGATCTGCTTCTATTAAATTACATTCTTTCACTTCAGAAATGCTCTGCAAAAAAGATTCACTGCTTAGAACAAGTCACCTATTTAAGTTTATCACTCAAAAGGAAAGAAGAAGGAAAAAGAAAGAACAAAATTTTTTTCATACATCAAAAAAATTTTTAATGTCTTTAATTATGATTTTTATTACCATTTAAAATGTGATTTAGTCTTATTTAAATGAGCTTTTCAATTGATCTGGCCCTTTTATATGGTACTTTACACTAAATAATACTATTTTGAAGTTACTATACAAAGAAAAACAAATTTTGAATTCATTATTTCCATATGTCACAGTGATTTGCCAAAAGAAAGGGGCATTTTAACAAAAGAGAAAAATATGAAAATTAGAGTTGTGGTAAAGATGGAAATAACACTGAACTGGGAAGCAAAAGACCAGCCTTGTTCTTCTATGGCAGATAAATCCCTTAACTCGTGTACCTACTTGTCCTCATGTTCAAAATGACAGGTATTGGCTAGATTGTGTGTAAGGCCCCTAACAGCGTGAACATTCATTAAATTCTGTTATAATGAGGGAAGGGAAAGCAGACACTAGATTCAAGCCACCCCTCTGTTTCTCATCATCCAGTGACATATCTTATTACTTGGCTTGCATATGGTCTTAAAAATGTAGGATTGAATTAAGGTTAATCATTTAGTGTTATCTAGCGTTGAATAGCTGATTTTCAGAACTAGCCGTATTTATAATTGAAGAAAAACTCAATGTAACTGGAACTTTTTAAGTAAACTGAAAAATATTCATATACATATGTATATAGTCACAAACTTGATTGATAATGGAAGATTAAAATTTTGATACTCTTAACATTTCAAAATCAACCAAAGGCCAGAGAAAACTGTTCTTTTTTAGAGTTGGAGTAATGGAAGAAGATGTTTTTGCTATTAATGGCACAGCTGCTGGTTTCTTGCTGATCTCTGCCTATAGCCAGTGTGTTGGTTCCAACCTTGAGGGCTGTGGCCTTGAAAATGTAACACTTTTCTTTTCTCTTGCCTCTTTTTAAGTACCATATGAGCAGTGCACAAGCTAATGTCCTTATAAACTTTTTTTTTAAGACTTTATTAATTTGAGAGAGAGTGAGAGAGCACAAGTGAGGGAGAAGGAGAAGTAGGCTCCTCGCCAAGCAGGGAGCCCGATGCGGGGCTCGATCCCAGGACCCTGGGATCATGACCTAAGCTGAAAGCAGCCATTCAACCGACTGAGCCACTCAGGCGCCCCTATCCTTATAAACTTTTAAAGTAGGGTTTACTGAGATATAATTTACATAAAATAAAATTTATTCTTTTTTATGTGGGAATTTTACTATAGATTATGTTGGGTGGTTACACAGGTCTGTACAGTTACCAAAATACATCACAAAGTACACTTAAAACTAAGGCATTTATTACATGTAGATAATGCTTTGGTCATCAGGATCAAATCTAGATTTAGATTTAGATCAAATGTAGACTTATTATGGCAGGTAGGCCATAGTATTCCCAAATGATTAAAATCCTTTCAGAATATAAACAATACTCAGACAAGATCACTCTAAGACTATGGTAGAACATTATGGAGACACAGTCATTCTGTAATCGTGTCTATAATTACATAAGACAAGAACACAGTAAACATACAAACACACAACTAAACATCCTAACATGAATGATGAGTACTTCCTTACCAATGACAGCTCTTCCCCTGCCTCCTGGATGAAAAGTATCAAGATAATCGTAACCAAACTGTCTCCACTCCCTGATACCACTTATTTCAGAACTGGCTTCCACATCAGCCCTACTTAGGATCACACTGGCAGTCTTTGGCTAGTGGGCTTTGACAAGTTATTGTCTATCTCCACTTCTTCCTTCCGCCCTTTATTCTCTCTCTGTGTTTTCTGCCTTCTTTTTCCCTTTTCCTCTTCCTTGAGGTCCTGACATTTCAGGCCTCTGAGTGCTATATTCTTTGAGCTTTCTTTTTTTACTCTTTGGTATGATTTTTTTTTTAAAAATTACTCATATGGGTATGCTCTTTATCTGTTTGTTTTCCCTAAGGTATTTAAGGAAGGAAGGAAATATGCTTCTTACATACAACTTAACTGCTCAGACTAGGTCACAATGACCCAGAAGAGTATCTTATAAAAATATAATACATAAGCAGGCCCATAAAATTTGCTTTCCCTTAAAATAAAGTTTTTGTGGCATATACTGGCTATACCAACTCACTGTTTAAATTGATTCTGACTCCTAAAGTTTAGTGAAGGATTACTTTTCTCTGAAACTTTTATATCATTGATAAAAGCCATAATTAAATGACATTTAAGGCATGCTGTCTCTCTGAATTTACTCATAAGAAACTTATCATTTGGATTTCATTGGCTTTCTAATGTGTATACTAAGCGATTTCAGGTGATTTATAATACTCGCGATCCTTCTTTTAAATATGATTTACATATAAAGGCTTAAGTTTAAATTATGACTCCATAAGCAAAACTTTGAAAAAGGGCTTTTTCATAAAATTAACAAAACTTCATCAAAGAGAGTTTTCTTCTTTGCCATCATTCCTGTAGTACAGAATCTGAATTGGAAATACTCATATTTACTCTAATATTTTAATGTGATTTTGGTAATGTGAAGAAATCTCCATTTGTTGTCTAATAATTTCATTGTTAACATGACTTCCTAGGAAGCAGCAGTATTCCCACTCACTTATATTTCTTATTTCTAGTGAAAACTCAAATGCAGCAAGGATTAATCTCGATAGCCGCCCGCACTGTTATTACACATCTGGTAAATCACTTGGGCCATTATCCAATGAGTGGTGGTCCTGCTATGTTAACAAGTCAGGTGTGTGAAAATCATGACAATCATTACAGTGAAAGTACTGAACTTTCTCCTGAACTCTTTGAGAGTCCAAATATCCAGTTCTTTGTGTTGAACAATACAACCTTAGTCTCCTGTATCCAGATCAGATCAGAAGAGAGTATACCCGGAGGAGGTTTATCTGCTGGCCTTGCGTCAGCCAATTCAAATGTTAGAATCATAGTACGTGATCTCTCCGGAAAATATTCATGGGATTCTGCCATTCTGTATGGACCACCTCCTGTGAGTGGCTTGTCAGAGCCTACATCGCTCGTACTTTCATTGTCTCGCCAAGAGAAGCCAGAAGAGCCTCCTACATCTAATGAATGCTTAGAAGATATAACAGTAAATGATGGGATTTCCCTCCAGTTTAAAAGAGGATTTAGAGAAACTGTACCAACTTGGGATACCATAAGAGATGAAGAAGATGTTCTTGACGAGCTTTTGCAGTATTTAGGTATAACTAGTCCTGAATGCTTACAGAGAACTGGAATCTCACTTAATATTCCTGCTCCACAACCTGTGTGCATTTCTGAAAAACAGGAAAATGATGTTATTAATGCTATCCTTAAGCAGCATACAGAGGAAAAAGAATTTGTTGAGAAACACTTTAATGACTTAAACATGAAAGCTGTGGAGCAAGATGAACCAACACCTCAAAAGCCTCAGTCAGCATTTTATTATTGCAGATTGCTTCTTAGTATATTGGGAATGAATTCCTGGGACAAAAGGTAAGAATAAAAGAGAATTTTTTTTTTTAACATTAGTCTTATTCATCTTTTGATCAGGCATTTTAGTTTCTCTTCTTTTCCTCACTAAATTTTATCTACCAATTAGTTCTTTGGCTTTTGGACAGATTTTTTTTTTTTTTTTTTTTTGAGACGACTGAGTTATATCAGGATTCAAGGGAATAAAAAGATAACTCAATAAATTAACTATTAACATTTTCATAATGACTTGTAGAACTTTCTGACTTTGAAATTACAGCTCATATAATTGAAAAAAAAATCTTATTTTTCCAACCTTCACGTAAGCTAATAGGAGAAACTTTTTTTTCTTATAACACTTCTGACACCAAATAGGTGGGTTTTCCACACCAGGCAGGTCCAGCACTAACTGGAGTTAGCACAAACAGATTGAGGGCTCAGACCCACAAGACTGCCCCCCACTTCAGACACAATTGAAAGTCCATATTTCTGACCAACTAGCTATAAATCAGATAACTACCTCCTCAGGTTTGATAATTAGCTGTAATGGCTCACAAAACATTTACTTCTGTTCAGCAGTTTATTATAAAAGGTGGTTAAAGGATACAGATGAACAGACAAATGAAGTACATAGGATGAAGTCTGGAAGGTTCCCAAGTGCAGGAGCTTCTGTTCCTGTGGAGTTGGGGTCTGCCACCGACCCAGCACATTGACTTGAGTTGACTAACCAGGAAGCTCTTTGAACCTCATGGTTTAGGGATTGTTATAGAGGCCTCTTCACATAGGCATGATTAACTATTAACTCAGTCTCCAGCCAGTCTCCCCTCCCCATAGGGGTGGCTGAAAGTTCCAAGCTTCTAATCATGGTTTGTGCTTTCGGATGACCAAGCCCCATCCTGAAGTTATCCAGGAGCACACCAAGCATCACCTCATCAGAACAGAAGATTCTCCCATTACCAGGGAAATTGCAAGAGATTTAGGAACTCTGTAAGATGTTCCTGTCACCTTCATTGCTCAGGAAATAACAAGAGTTTTAGGAGCTCTGTGTCAGGAACTGGGGCAGAGCCCAAATACATATTTCTTATTATGTCACATAAGCCTAACGGGTTTTTTTTGACAAATAACAATATGATCTTTTCTTGTTTGTATCAGAGAAGTTAACTCAAGGTTTATCATCAAATCAGGAAAAGAATCTGTATTTCATTTTTTTAAATTTTGTTTTCTTACACATGTTGCAAAAAGCTTGCAGTTAACACCAAGTATTCATGTAAGTTGGGTAAGAGTTAAATGAAAAGGCATGAGATTTAAATCAGAAGAACCAGGTTAGAGTCATTTAACCATTAAGCTTCAGGCTATAAGTTGAAGAAATAACTCCCACCTCACATAGTGGTGAGAATTTAGATAATGTACATAAAATACCAAGTTGTACACTAGTATAAAGCATCATTATACATTTATTTTTTAAATTTCTGTGATACTAAAAGCTGTAGGGATGTGGAAGACACGACATTATTTAATGTATTGTTTTTGTTCAATTTGTAGTAGGAGGGGAACTCAGGTATCACTGGACAAATAAATCTTAAAGTAATTTAAATGCAGATGAAGCACTGAAATGGAGTTCTACTTGCTTGACTAGCGTTTATAATCTTACTTAATTTAAACCCTTCCATTTATTAGAAGGCAGTATTCTCTGCTTTATGGGGAAGACATGTCAGGAATACAGTTTGCCTTATGGTATGTCCAAATGTAGGTAATTGCCACTCATGTAAGTGCATTCTACTCTCTCTTGCTGTAGGATGGTTCATATATTGGCTCTTGAGAAAAATTAAAGGTGGGAAGCTGTATTTTACCACAGCAAGCATTGATTTCATGAATATAATTTGTACATATTTAGCACATAAAGAATGTATTTGGTAAAATGTCTACATTGCTTCATAGTGTAAAAAATACCTGTAAGGTAACATAAGGAAGAAAGCAAATTCCATCTGGATTACATATGCTTACTTGATAATGATTTAGATTTTGTGAATATTTTATTTCTCATTAGGAGCAACTTTCTTAAATATTTTTAGGAAACTCTTGAGAAGGAACCTGCAAGTACTTTTAGCCATTTTTCTGGATATGAGTTTGAGAAGCTCACAGCATCTGCAAGGAAAAATTGAAGTGATCAATAGATAATGATCCACTGACAGAAATCTATGAGGGCCTTGGTAGAAATAATGACATTTATTCTTTACATTTCTTTTAGGGTCTGTTCTCCTTTGTGTTAGAAGTATGAAAAGGCAAGAAAAGTGTTTAAAAGTTGCATGAGTAGAGTGGAAAGTATTTCCGGGACTGTCATGTCATTCACTGCAAAGGTGATGAAAATGTTTATAAATCTCTCTATTTAGGAGGAGCTTTCATCTCTTGAAGAAAAATGAGAAACTACTTAGAGAACTTAGGAACTTGGATTCAAGACAGTGGTAAGTTGTTGGAGAACCTTCAGATTTATAACTAGCAACTGTCAGCTATTTCTATTTATGTGTGAATAATACTGTATTGTTGACTTTCTGAACAGAAACATTTGATTTACTTATACCTTTAAATAATAAACTTTTTGAAAAAAATGCAGGACTACATTAAACTGTTTGGTATCTTTGAATAGTTTATACCTTTTTAATGCATTTCAGAATTCTTTTGATGGCAGAAATCTAACTGAACTTATAAAATGTCCTTTGGTTTTCCCATAGTTAGACGTTCCAAATATACCCTTTTTGATTAGTCTTGGAGGTCTCAAGTGAAATGACTGGTGAATACAAGCTAGTACATGGGGCGCCTGGGTGGCTCAGTCGTTAAACGTCTGCCTTCGGCTCAGATCATGATCCCAGGGTACTGGGATCGAGCCCCGCGTCGGGCTCCCTCCTCCACGGGAAGCCTGCTTCTCCCTCTCCCACTCCCCCTACTTGTGTTTCTGCTCTCGCTATCTCTCTGTCAAAAAAATAAATAAAATCTTAAAAAAAAAAAATACAAGCTAGTACATACAAAAAATATTAATGGAGCAAAGAACATGGATATAGGTTATTATATTGCTATAAATCTGATTTCTCATTAAGCTCTTGGATATGTACCTGTTTACATTTGGGTTTTGATGTGTAAAATCTTGTTACATCATTATTTTAATGGTATCTAGGTTCTTGATGTATAGTATATGAACAAGACTTCTGGGAAACCAGTACTAGAAACTGCAAAATATTACTTAACTGGAATTTCTGTAAGGTTGACATGTATATATGTTACTTTCTTGTCTAGACTCTAAATAAAACTTATGGATGGGGTTTTTTGGCAGTATAACTAGAAACACATTAATAAAGCAATACTTTGAATACCTGTATTTCTGAGATATCAAATCCACAACCTACTTAATATCCATTTCTCACTCTCTCACATCTTAGTCAGTTGGTGTTTTGTACTTTTATGTTTCCAGTTTTTTGCTTTTTCTGTTCCCACAGTCAGTGTGCCACCCACCTCTGATTTTATTGGTCCTGTCAGCAGACTGGCACATTGTCAGCTATAAAAATGCCATTTCTGACATCCTCAAAACTATTCTTCCACTTAAGTATATATATATATATATATATATATATATA